>NC_067114.1:31256637-31569213 GCF_021347895.1 Acanthochromis polyacanthus | reverse complement strand
AACATGGTCAGCATGTGCAGGGCTACTTTTCTCAGACATGGGAAACCAATCTCAGAGACCATTTGGAGCCAGAGAGTGGCAGGGTCGGTTCCTCTGAACTGCTCTTTAAGAGCCACATCTACTTGGAGATCAATCAGTTCCATCTGAAGAGACCCAGCATTTGCCCACTTGATATGCTGTGTGGCCTCCTTTGAGAACCCCCTGACATCTGTAAGGAGAAATGGGTTCTGAATGAACAAGATCATCTGCTGTCCAAAGCTGAAACTGTCAAAATGTTTGCTGAAGTTTACAATCAACTTATCAACAAAGTTAACAAAAGAAGACAAGACCTGTTGCTACAATGCTGAGAAGTGGACACAGTCTCCCTGCAGGTCTTCCTTGAATACCTCAAGTTTCCTCTGAAAGGATCGGACAGATGTTGTCAGTTCACAAATTGAATTGTCCTTGCCCTGAAGCTTCAAATTCAGTTCACTGAGATGTAAGGTGATATCAACCAAAAAGGCCACATTATCCATCTTTTTCTCATCTTTTAAAAAGAGATAAAACTGTGTTGCCTTTTGACTCTTCAGCTCTGCCAAATAAGCTGCTGCCTCCCTTTTGATGGACCAAAACCGCTCCAACACCCTGCTTTTGCTGAGCCATCTCACATTGTTGTGCAGCAAAAGATCATCAGCATTTGCTTCAACTTCTCTGAGGAATTCCCTAAGCATGCGATGCTGATAGGGCGAGGATGCCCTGAGAAAGTTTGCCATATTCATCATTGTGTTCATCACCTCAGCATGCTCACCTGACAGGGTTGAGCAAAGGACAGACTGGTGAATTATATAGTGATAAGCAATGAGCTCAGGATTGTCTTTCTTCAGTCTCACCACAGCTCCTTTCTCTCTCACTATCATGGCAGGGGCACCATCTGTAGTCACTGAAACCACTTGTTTTGGCTCTATTCCTCTCTTTATTAGCATTTCCCTAATGGCCAGGTAGATGTCCTCTCCTCTTGTACTGGTCTGAAAGGGAGTAAGACCTAACATGTCTTCACAGAAAATGTTTTTGTCCTTGTTGAAGAACCTGACATAAACTAACAACTCAGCATTGTCAGTCACATCAGTGGGCTCATCTACAGCCAAGGCTACACATGGTGCTTTATAAAGAGCTTCATCTAGCTGAACTAGTACATCTTTGGTTAATATGTCACTTTTCTTTGTAGCTGATGACGCTGACATAGGTATTTGCTTTATTTTGTTATAAAGCTCTTCTTTTTGCTTTCCCTCAAGTAAGGTTTCAGCTACTGCACTCATGCATTCCTTGACAACCTCCCCATCACTAAATGTTTTTTTGTGTTGCCCCAGAATCCAAGCAACTACAAGGGAACATTCGTTAGCACGTTGCTGGGTAGTGAATGAATGTGTCAGGATCTTGGCGGACTGATCATACTGGGCTCTAAGGCTGCTTATTTTCTGCCCTCAGTTCAGACTTGATGGAGTACGATTGGTCAAAATCTTTGTGTTTTGTTTCATAGTGGCGTTTCACATTGCCACTTTTAATGAGTGCCACAGTCTCTGAACATATCAGACACAGAGGTTTTGTGCTCCCAGAGGGCAGAATGAACACAAACGAGTCTGTCCACTCCGAGTTGAAGGTTCTGTTTTCGCCGTCCACTTTTCTTTTTCTAGACAGTGCCATTTGTAATTTTTTATGTCTTGTTTAAGGCTCACCAGTTTCTTTGCCTTTTACTCTATCCCTATCTGGCTCACACGACTCTTCGTCTTCCTCTCGGTGTCGCTTTATTTATTTTTCCTTACTGCTTGTCCTCCTCTCGTCTGTCCCTTGCCTCTCAACTGTTGTTGGAACACAGACAGGGCTGCGATGTTTTGCACCTGTAATACAGACTTCATTGGCTGAGTAGCATCACGTGGGATGACTGAACTCATACATAATTGGTCTGCATTTCCTGAGCTGATAAACCATTGCCGTAAACACTGGAAAAGCTGTGCTGGTAAAATAGAAGTGACTCATCAAATTTAAATCCTGTTACAATTTGCTGATTAGAAGTCCGGGTCCGTATAAGGGTCTGGATCCGGACTGCGCTTCGCCAGTTAGTGACCCCTGCACTAGAATAATACATGCACTATATCAGTGCAATTTCTGATCCTTGCTTGGTCAAAAGCACTAAATAGTAATATCATAAAGTCACCATACAGTGTTACATCATTCATGAATGATAGATCTATATAGAAGTCACTCCACCTTGAGTTGAAAATGATCCAAACCACGCAACTCATGTACTGTATCAAGTTAAAAATAATGTTTTGCCACCAACTATCATGAACAAAATCCGTACAAATAGAAAAAAATTCTGTATTTCATTCTGTCGGGTAAGAGTCTGGAACAGTTTTTGCGAAAAGATCAAGCAATGTCCAAACATAAAACAGTTTAAAACAAAATATAAAGAAAACATTTTCACGGGATACAGGGATGAAGTGGGGGTGTGACAGCCACTGGGTGTGCACAGGTTACTGTTAATAATTATTTCTTTCATAATTTGTTTTCTATATGCACTTATGCAGATTATTAGTTGGGTATTTTTCCCTTGTGTTTTGTACACACACACACACACACACACACACATATATATATACACACACACATAAGTAAATGTATTGCTTGAGTGGTACTGATTTCCTGTATTTATTGTGTTCACAGTGTTATGCCCTCCACTATGACACTGGCTCTCTCTCCCTCCCTTCCTCTCTCCCTGTAGGTGGGCGTGTATGTGGTGCGTGGCGGCACTGGACAAGTGCTGTCCATTGGTAATCTGGGACTGAGTACTGCCAACTGGGAATGATCTGCAGCAATGACTCATCACACACATAAAAAGCCAGATGCAGTCACCACTCTTCACTGGACCGTTAAACTGTCAAGTCAGTGCTGACTCTTGTTTGCATCTGGCTCTTGGAAAAACTCATGTTGCAATTGTGTTTTTGTGTCACAGTTCTGGATCCTTGCCTGGTCTCCAAAACCTGTCTCTGGAAATCCTCCCTCTGCCCCGTTCATCGCCTGGATCACCCGAAAGAACCACACCATGTTTCCTCCACCCACAGCATCTGTCTCGTCTCCTCCATCATGGCAGCCACACTTCACCTCTGCCCACTTCGCCTTCCCTCATTTCTACCAGAAGTCTCTACCAGTGAAGTTCCCAATTCAGTTGCCTAGTGTTAACTTTAGTGTTGTGAATTTTCCATGTTGTTCTGTTTCACCATACCGGCGTGCCGATTCTATAGTATTGTTGTAAGAATTTGCTTTTGCTGCCGCAGTCAGCACGCCTTTTTAGTTTCGGTTAGAAAGCAGACATAGACTCCCTTCCATCATACATTTCCTTTCAATGGACTGAGCAGCAGTCTCAGAGCTGGAGAAACATTTGAATGAATACAAACGCTTCTAGTGTGCTAAGTTACCACTTTTGAACATGTGTAACTGTGGGAAATAGTTTCAAGTCTCACTCCCACATTTGCTCTATTTCTTCCTTTTGTCTCATTTTCAAGTTAGAAATCCTCTTAAGAGAGGTTTTCCAAAATAACATTATCTTCAAACAAACATTTCACTTTTAATCATTGCATTTTCCTCCCTTATGATTCACCGTAGTATTGCAGACCCTTTTGAAGCTGTTCTTTTTCTGAGTGTCCACTGGGATTTGCTCCCTCGTGGCCTCTCTGCTTACACCAAAGCTTCTCTTTTCAAACCAGGCTTTGAGTAAAGAAGGAAAATGGGGAAAAAAGAAACCTCATAGGAAAATAGGTGGTGAACTGATGAACAATCCACTGGTGCATACCTGACAGGAATAGTGATTCTATCACTTTGTCTATTCTGAGTAACACAGAAATATGATTTCTCACTGGACATTCACATGTCAGTCAAGAAGTTGGGCTGATGAGACACACAAAAGCACACACTCGGTTCATTACACACAACTGTGTGTGCTGCAATGACCCAACAAGGAGGGCTGAAAAGAGATACCTTTCTATTTTTGCACGCTTAAATTTCTCAGAAAAAAAGTTTCTTCTGGAAATTTCTCGATTATTTTTAAATGAAACTGTTTTCTTTCTGAGACTGTTTCTCATATTTAGAGATTAGATCTCTTTGGTCAGTTCCAGATGGAGATCCTCAATGGACCCCAATGGGGAGGGGATCATTGATCATTTACTTTTTATTATGTTTCAGTGTCAAATCAAATTTTCGATCTTTAAATTCTTAAAGATCTAATTTCTAGTCCCTTATAGTTTTCTTCATCGAAGTTTTGGAGTATCCTGTATTTTAAAAAAATAAATGTATTCTTGTGTCAAACTTATATATAAATAAAAAAAAAACAGAAAACACTAGATAAATTTCCATTTATCTGACCACATTTCCATGTATCTAGATTTCTGATCAAACTGATCCGATTGCTTTTGAAATTGAAAATGAAATTGCATGCAGTAAAAATAATTAAACACATTCAAGCAACACAATAAAACAAGGCGAATTCAGATGGAGATAAAAAAAAACAAGACTGACTGAAAATACAATACACAGAAAGAATCATGCTATGCTGTTAAATACAGAACTGAAAAACAAGACTGACTGAATATACAATACACAGAAAGGACAATGCTATACTGTTAAAAACAGAACTACTGAATAAATAGATGGTTCTAATAGATTTAAGTAACTTCGAATTCAAATGAATAAGAATTTGGACTACTGTATCTGACACTGATGAAGACAAAGATCAGCTGACTGTTTAGTTAAATCTGGCAGTTAGTCTCTCAGGATAATATTTGAAATGATTTGTAAAATTTTCTACATCATGATGTAACTTGGTAGATAAAAACGAAAAAAATTCGGCTGGGAATGATTTAAAAACTTTAACACAATCCTGCATGAACAGAAATCAGAACAACCACAGTGCGCTCGATAAACTAGACATCACCCCAGATTTACATTAGCTTTTCCAAGAGCTTTCAGATACACTCGAGATTCTTAGAATCAGCAAATTATTTCTGCAATTCATTAGCTTATAAAAGATACACCGAGTACTGAAAAAGCCAACTTAATATTTATTTTGGTATGCTATTAGTTTAAATTAACTAAAGTTGTATTCACACTTACTTGAGAATATTTTATTTGTTGCTATTTAGGCAGGTGGTATAAGCTGTAAGCATTTATGATATGTGTATATAACTAAGCTAACCAGTATTCAACATTTATTTCAATTCAGAACTCATTATGATGTGAAGGCCTGATTGACAACATAGCAGTGTAAGAAAACAAAAGATGTTACTGGTAAACAAAAAATTTTTGATACAAAAGCAATAAAGTTATTTTTAAAAGGCAAAAAATAAATTTTGAATATCATAAAACTATGAAGAATACATTTGCAAGACTTTAAAAGCTCAAACAAGTAAACCAACAGCTGGGGGTAAAATAAAATGAGGATAACAGCTTCAACTGCTTAAATGGTTAAAATGAATTCAGGTTGTTCTGAATGTTACTCCAGTTTGCAGATACACACTCAGTACAGCAACATTTTCCAAGCTTGCTAATAGCAGTGGACACTTCCAATGTAATCTAGCCATTTTAGCGTGTGTAATGAGGTTTTCATTAAAAGACAACAAAAGTAAAGCAAAGTAATGGGGAAAAAATCAGATGGTAAGACTATCATAATTAATATTTTGGCCTTGCTGAAAATCTTTATTTATTTTATTTAACCTTTATATAACCGGGTGAGTTGAGAACTGATTCTTATTTTCAATAACAACCTTGTCATGAGGCAGCACACAAACAGATTGCATGCACAGCAAATCACACAATATTACAAAATAAAAAATTATGCAATGTCTGGTAAAATAGAAAGGCTAAAAACAGGTGCAGTGGTCCTGAAGTGTTACTCTGGATTTTTTAAATGACAAGAGCGATACATATGAAGTGAGTTTTAGGGAGTGTTTCAGAGAGTTCCAGTCATTAGCAGGAGAAAAATGGAATTAGGATTGACTGGGTGTGGTACGGACTTTAGGAATGTGGAGGTTAATGAGACTGCTAGAACAAAGAGTACAGGTGGAGTTATGAATGATAAGTAATGAATGCAGATATGGTGGTGTTTTGCCAATGAGGGTTTTTTAGATGTACAGAAACCAGTGTAATTGTCTGTGGGAGTCACGAGAGGGCCAGTTCACCATTGAGTACAAACTGTAGTGGTGGGTGTTGCAAGGAGCTCTGGCAGCAAAGCGGTTGGCAAAGTGGTAGATAGTGTCTTGGTATTACCATGTGCGACTTGTAACTCAGCAAAACAGTGGATAGGTTATGAATGTTAAGGTGGCGACGCGGACGGACGCAGCGACTCTTGGCTCCTTGTGTCGGTGCTTTTTATTGTTGTTTCTGTGTGAATGCGTATGTGTGAATGGAAACAGGCGTTCCTACACTCAAGACCACCTACTGGCTGTAGGAATGACTTGTTGCATGGACGTTACGACCGAGTTTCAACAGTATCACATCCCAGAGGACATTGCCAGAACACCGGGCTCTCCCTGGCTCATCCTCAGACATGTGAAGCGGCGGTGCCGGCAGAGGAATAGGAAGCATAAGTGGGGATGCAGAGCGGGACTGCTGGCTAGGCTAGCACGACAACCACACAAACCACCAAGCTTCTTCCTAACCAACACCAGGTCCGTCGTTCACAAAACAGACGAGCTTTAACTACTGCTAGCCAACAACAAAGCCATCGGGGACTGCAGCGCCATTATTATCAAGGAATCGTGGCTACACCCACTCATTCCCGATGCTGCTGTTCAGCTAACAGGCCGCAACCTGCACCGTCATGACCGCAACGTTGACTCAGAGCAGAGGAGGGGGACTTTGCAACTATACACACAATGACTGGTGCACAAACAGCAGAACTATATACACCCACTGCTGTCCAGACTTGGAGTTCATTTCAGTCATGTGTAGACCCTTTAATTTGCCGTGGGAGTTCAGTGTGGTGGTCATAGCAGCAGTTGACATTCCACCTGATGCTAATGTTAGCTTAGCCCTCTCGTACCATCATCAATAAGCAGATGCGGGATCACCCAGATGGAGCCTTTGTTGTTGCCGGGGACTTTAACCCGCGCTACCCTAAAAACGCTCTGGAGCGGAAATCTTGTTGCGCCGCTGTAATCAAAACAAAGCAGGAAAATGAAGCGTAAGAGAGTCTCCCTTTAAACTTGTGCTGAAAGTGCAGATTTTGAACTTTCTACCAGTTTTTGAATCATTTGTATCGGCCAAGTAAAACCAGAGATATGATCAATAATTAACGCCACATTTTTTACCGAACTTCACCTGAGCGTATTTCCAGCGTCTTTTATGCATGGCGAAACTTTGAACTTTGGACTCAGTGGAGAGGCTCTCTGCTGAGAGCCTGGTTGGAAACACCATAGACATATATACGTAGACGCCTCATTGACTGCGGCTGCCCACTCGAGCGATGTGCCTGCAGCGCCGCCATCTTGGACCGGGGCCAGCCGAGGCAGCGGTGCATAGACATCTATGGAGGAGAGATTTACTGCTGAATCTAAAAGTGGAATTATTCGCCGAATTTTGAACCGATTGCCAAACTGTTTGATTTTTAGAAACGTCACACGTGTAGCTACTATACAAGGTGCTCGGATATTTTTTTACAATGCAGGTTTTGCCATACTGCTATTATTACTACTGTTAATAATAATAATTATTATTATTACTACCTTAATATTATATCAATTATTACTATTATTACTGCTATTATTACTATTATTTTTATCATTATTATTACTGTTATTATTACTATTATATCACGTGTATAAATCACGTTCTTTGGGAAAGCTTAAACATGTGAGAAAAGTAGCTAGAGATAAAGAATTGTCTACAACAAAAATAGTTCCATCATAAATCAGGGCTATTAGATCAATCAGATGCTGTATTCTAACCCACCAATTACTGCAGTAAGTTGCTAGGAACGCTAGATTCATAACATCGAATTTTAAACAAAAAATTGTCTCAGATTAGTTATTTTACCGGTAAGCAGCTGTGTAATACACAGGATGATGTAGAGAGCTGGTTAGATCATGGGTAGAAGCCAGACACGGAACTGAGGGGTTCTATCTGTCTTCTCGGCGTTTATTTCACTCTAGCTATGACAACCTGCTAACAATATATTATTCCTTACATACATCTTACATGTGAAAAGTAATCCCACATGCTCTTGTTCCCTTACGGCGCTCATTAGAGCATCCATAGGCTGAACAGAAGTCCGGCATCTAAGTGTTGAGTGGCAAAACCAGCATTGTAAAAAAATATCCGAGCACTTTGTATAGTAGCTACACGTGTGACGTTTCTAAAAATCAAACAGTTTGGCAATCGGTTCAAAATTCGGCGAATAATTCCACTTTTAGATTCAGCAGTACCTCTCTCCTCCATAGACTTCTATGCACCGCTGCCTCGGCTGGCCCCGGTCCAAGATGGCGGCGCTGTAAGCACGTCTCTCGACAGCCTATGAGGCGTCTACCTATATATGTCTATGGGAAACACAGGCCCTTAGAGTGATGCTTGGTGTAGGAAGGAAATGGTGGACCAGATTTTCACAAACCTGGCGTTCTCTGGAGTAAAAACGCAAACTGGATTTCCCCAAAGGTGACTGAGAAACTTGGAGGTGACTGACAGAGACACTCTGACGGGGAGCGGCCGCACAGACACGCCCCCAGTCTCTGTGTTCATAGTAAGAGAGTGGAATATTCTAGAAATACACAGAGGAGAGATGGCCAAAGTGCAGATTTGGAACTTCCTATCATTTTTTTTTTTTTTTTTAGTCAGGGGATAGTTATAACTCTTTGGGAGAGGAGCACGTCCTTCACTGGCTTTGGCCACTGATCACTCTCTCTGCTTGACACCAAAGATGCACAGAAAATGAAAATTTTGTTTCAGATGTAATATATTACTACTACTACTACCACTACTACTACTACTACTACTACTACTAATAATAATAATAATAAAACAATAATAATAATAATAATAATAATAATAATAATAAAACAATAATAATAATAATAATAATAAAACAACAATAATAATAATAATAAAACAACAACAATAATAATAATAAAACAATAATAATAATAATAATAAAATAATAATAATAATAATAATAATAAAACAATAATAATAATAATAATAAAACAATAATAATAATATTCATTATAAACATATTCTAGCAATGGAGAACACCAGGACTCTGTATTCTCCCTATGGCCTAAAGACTGTTTCTGTTGTTTTTGTCATTGTAGAGATTGTGGTGGACAGAAAAAGCTTTTTGGAATGGTACAAACTCATTTGTGTAAAATTTTATTGTGACTCCTCATGATTTTGTAAATAGTTGTGCAAAAACACCTAAAAGAATTCCTGCATTTTAGTGCAAATAGTGGTATATAACTGTGTTAACTGCTAAATTTGTACATTATTTTATGACAAACAATTTATACATTATAAGTTCTGAAAAGGATTTATTACACATGTTTATGGTATCCACAGCAAAAAAATCTAACTTTTTTCTACTCAGACTTTTTATTTTTCTGCTATTTTAGGTCAAGTGTGTTCATACATTATATCAAAATGTATAAATAATTATAGAATCACACAGGTGAGGTTGTGCTGAAAAAAAAAGATACCAAGCAAAGCAAGATCAACAGCTTTTAAGGTGAAATATAAAGGTAAAATCAGAATTAGTCAAAAATGGACCTCTTCCCCCCAACCCCCCACCCCACCCCCCACCCAACCCCCCCACCCCCAGGGCCCTAAGGGTTAATAGAGCCTGCCTGAAGACCATGCTCCCCAGATTTGTACAGTATGTGCAATGTCCAACCAGAGGGGAGAACACTTTAGCCTCTAAGGTGCAGTCCTGGATGAGCCCCCAAATTGTTCATGAAACGACGTGCAGGGAGGAAATACAGGAGCAGGCAGGGTGGTTTTTCAGGAACAACCTGGAGCTGAACACCAAGAAGACCAAAAAGATGGCCATTGATTTCAGGAGGCATAGGGGTGTCTATGCTCCACTATCCATCAATGGGGTCTGTATGGAAAGAGTGGCCTCCTTCAAGTTCCTGGGGACTCACTTATCTGAGGACCTCACCTGGACAGTCAACGCAGCAGCACTAGTTAAGAAGGCACAGCAGAGACTCCACTTCCTCAGAGTGCTGAGGAGGAACCACCTGGAGGAGAGACTGCAGGTGTCCTTCTATCGGGCCACCATAGAGTCTGTGCTGACCTACTCTGTGACTGTTTGGTTTGCAGCCTGCTTCACCGCAGACAGGAAGGGACAGCAGAGAAGATCATCGACTGCCCTCTGCCCCTCCTAGAGAACATCGCAACCTCCCGCTGCATCAGCAGAGCAAAGAAGATCTGGGCAGACAGCAAACACCCTGGCTAGAAACTGTTCAGCCTGCTGCCATCAGGGAAGAGACTGAGATCCTCAAAATGCAGGACAAACAGGCTTAGGAATAGTTTCTTCCCTTGGTCCATCAGACTCCTGAACTCCATACACATGTCTGCCTGAATGCACAATATCACTCTTTGCTGCTTTGGTCCATTTTCATAACATATCATATTCCACTGGTTCCTATTAGATTTCATCTACATCCCATTTTGCACATATCTGGCCCTCTTTGCACATGGTGTCTTTTTAATATTGTGTGTTATATATGTATATATTCAATTTTATTATTTAATGTGATATTTTATTACTTACTGCCTGTTGCACAGTCCAGTGGAAGTGGAAGTATTTTTGTCATGCCATGTATGATGACAAAAAAACCTATTCTATTAACAGCAGAATGCTACATACAGCATCTGCACAACAGTACTAACATAAAGTTGTACATCCTTTATAATTTTCACACATTTACATGTTACATTTCTAACAAGAAAAGGACTCAGAGAGCGCAGTACTCTGCCAAGGCTGTTCATTCCCCCATATGACATTGTAGGAAATGCAGCATGTATTTTTTTCTTTTTTTTTAAAAAATGCAGCATTTGTTTATTAGTTACTGATGACAACAAATCATGGCACCATAAAATGTGGCCATTTAATATAGATGTACCCACAAACAAACTTATGTTGCGCTTACCACAAGCATGTGTTATGCATGTGTATGTTATGAACGGATACCGAATCACATGACCTTAATATGTAGTGGGCGGCAGGAAACACTTCCACAATTTAATCAGTTCTTCCTTGTATTTTTTCCGATGGAAATGTCCCCATAAGTCCGCAACGGTGGATTTCTAGTAGGATCACAATCATGTGATCATCAGTAGGCAGCTGATGTAGTGTTCACTTCTCATAGTTACAGTGATGCCATGCCACTATCTTGTAATGATACAGAAAATGTTTAACAAATCTGTGGATCCAGACTATATGCTGCATCACTGCCGAAATCTAATCTCTGGGTCCTTGCGTCATTTCTGACCTTCCCTGAAAATTTAATCTGTTAGTCGGTTTCGGAGTAAAGTTGCTAACAGGCAGACAAACTGACCGAGAGTCAGACAAACATACGCCGATCATCACCTTACTCTGCCGAGGCTCCATGTCCTTAGTGGATTAATAACTACAAGCTGTTCTCTTCTACTCATGGAGTAACTCTAAACCACTTCATGAGCATTTTCATTTAATCCCCCAATGCTGTTGATCATGCATGGAGCAATATCAACATTCATCTGGAGGCGAGTTTGGTCAACTTGATGAACAAAAGTCCCACAATCACTCTTGACTGATGTCAGTTTTGTCTCCAGCAACTCCTGAGAAAAATATCTTCTATGTGCTTTTTAGTTAAACACACTATAAAGTAGAGGAGGAATTAAATAAGTAGATGATAATTTCCCATGGTTTGTCATGTAAAAAGGCATATCACACAGTTAGTTGGCCTGTTGTCAATATGTAGATATTCATACTTGCCATATTAAGACTATGTAATCAAACTCCGGATCTTAAGGCCATGGATATTGACAAGTTCAATACCATAGATGGTATTGAAATCAAAAGGGTAAGGGAAACCAAGTTTCTGGGTGTTATTTTGGATGATAATTTGTGTTGGAAATCACATATCCAGTATACAAAGGCAAAAATATTGAAAACAATAGCTATGTTACACAAAGTAAAAGATTCACTGGACAACAAAGCACTGCACATATTATACAACACCATGATTGTTCCACATCTGACCTATTGCATCGAAGTATGGGGAAACGCCTGCAAAACATATACTGAGTAAATTTTAATATTACAGAAAAGAGCCATAAGAATAATCAGTAGAAAACGTTACAGAGATCCAACCAATCCATTATTCCTTCAATTAAAATTGAAATTCCAAGAATTAGTAGATTACAGTATTCTGCAAATTATGCTGAAAACCAACACAAAGGCGTTGCCAGCTAACATCCAGAAAAGATTTGGAAAAAGAGAAAGCAAGTATAACTTAAAAGGAACAGAGATCTTTAAAAAAAAACAAGGTTTAGGACTAAAATGATGGAACGTTGTGTGTCTGTGAAAGGAATCAGTTTATGGAACAATCTGATGAAAGAAATCAAAGAATCTAAGTCAAGCACTACATTTAAGAGATTAATTAAAGCCAGTTTGTTAAACAAATATAACGAAATATATTAGTTACATTCGATTGTCATTTCTTTGTCATTTTTTGTTGTTGTGAATAAGCACTAATTTAATGGTAATTGGAGAACAAAATGGTATGTCACTGTCTCTGTTGGCCAGCAGTTATTTTATTTTATTGTATTATAGGTATGTGTGTGTGTGTGTGTGTGTGTGTGTGTGTGTGTGTGTGTGTGTGTGTGTTCTTGTACTTGCTACATGGTGAGTACCATTTTCTGCATTTAACAAAGTGGGGACATTTTTACAAAGTGAGGACATTTTGGCCGGTCCTCACTTTGAAACAGCCATGTTTGAGGGTGAAGACCTGTTTTTAGAGAACAGGTATGAATTGAGGTTTGGTTAGGGTTAGGGTAAGGATTAAGTTTAGGCAATCAGTTGTGATGGTTAAGGTTAGGGTAAGGCTCTAGGAAATGCATTACGCCTATGGATGTCCTCACTAAGATAGAAGTACAAACGTGTGTGTGTGTGTGTGTGTGTGTGTGTGTGTGTGTACACATGTATGTATGTATGTGTATATACATGTATATATTTTCATGTTTCTTTGTTGTTTTTGTTTTTAATTTCACTTTTTTCATTTGTGTTTGGTGATTGTTGTATTTACATGAAACATTATTTATTTGTATTTTTTTATTTTACAAATGAATGAAATAAAACAAAGTTTTCTCTATCTTCAATGTAAAAATCATATTCTTGTGAAGATTTAAATCTACAGTTTTTAAAAGAATACATAATATGTCATTAAACTATCAGTTAGCAATGTGCATCAAGTACAGCTGATGCATAAGGTTAAGTGAGAAGCAAAGAAACCTTTTTTCCTCTGATATTCACTGCTAAATGACAATATCAGCAATTAAATGGCTTTACTTTCTGTGACTTTATTTTGACTATGGAGGATAATGACTGTTATTAGGATTTCTGAAGGAAAGGAAATAGGACTGGATGATTCATATTCAAATCTCCTATCAACAAGCTATTTTGTATTTATAAATACCAGCTGTCTTTGTGAGAGTGAAGACAGGAATAAAAAGACTTCAGAGGAAGGGAAATCATAATCTGGAAATGAATTGACAGCCATGTAAAAACCTAACCCGTGACTAATGTATCGATTGAGGTTATGGAGAGTGCCATACGGTGATTATGCAGTTTGCCAATTCTGTGTGTAGTATACAAACATATGTGCAACACACAAAAACACACGCACGCACCCAAACACACACACACACACACACACACACACACACACACACACACACACATTTGTTATATTTGTGTGTGTGTGTGTGTGTGTGTGTGTGTGTGTGTGCGCACGAGCTTTTGAACGGTCGTGCAAAAGCTTGGGGTCACTTAGAAATGTCTTTATTTCAAAATCAGAAATACAGTCGAGACATTGTTATTGTGGTAAATGACTATTCCAGCTGGAAATGGCTGATTTTTAATGGAATATCTACATGTTGTACAGAGGCCCATTTCCAGCGACCATCACTCCTGGGTTCTAATGCTACATTGTGTGAGCTAATGGTGTTGAAAGGCTCATTGATTATTAGAAAATCCTTGTGCAATTATGTTAGCACATGACTAAAAGTGTGCGTTTTCATGGAAAACATGAAATTCCCTGAGTGACCTCAAACTTTTGAATGGTAGCGTATATGTATCTTCTGGAAAAAATGTTCACATATCAATATGATGTTATTGTAAAATGTAAGGATCAATCTAAGCCAAGGCCTCAGGATAAATTCAATCAGAGAATGGTAAACAATTTTCTTTGAAATTCTTTGCATTCATGTGCACATGATCCTGATGCTTAACACAATACCCTTGACCTAGCCTATACCTTATAAAATGCAAATTTTCGAATGAACAAAGTAATAGTTTGACAAGATACACATTTACTTGCTTCCTTACCAAGAGTAAGATTAAAAGATTTTCTTGATAAAATTGCAGCTCACAGCTGACTATCTTAGACTAGCATTGAGTGTTGACTTTACATGGTGGTAAGAAATGGACCAGTGTATAGTAAATACTCCAATAAAATGACATCTTGTCTTTACATTTTTAGAATTTCTTGTACACATGAAACAAATTAGACATGACATAATCATTAGTGTGCTTCAGAGTTGTTTATAAGCGGATTATTTATGAATGAATGGAGCTAAACTGACTTTTCCCAGCCACATTCCTAACCCAAGACTTAATATATTTCATCAGATTTTGCAAAATGCAAGCTAGCATGTTTTCTGGCCATTCTGATGCACAATCCTCTGCATAGTTAATCACATATTTGACAGCTTATGTCACTGTGCAGACTGCAACAATCAAAGTTTAAGGTGCAATGTTATTATGACATAGTATGTCCCAATTGTATGCACACTGCATGAAACAGTGTGTAATTTGCAAGAGCAGCTGTCACGTAAGCTTCAAGTAAAACGAAAACATTTGCAATGTGAAACACAGCCATGACGTACGTACACTACTTCTGAAAAGTTTTGGGGTCACTTAGAAATGTCCTTATTTTTGAAAGAAAAGCATTTTTTTTAATGACGATAACATTAAACTAATCAGAAATACAGTCTAGACATTGTTAATGTAGTAAATGACTATTGTAGTTTCAAAAGGCTGATTTTTATTGGAATATCTATATAGGGGTACAGAGGCCGATTTCCAGCAACCATCACTCCTGTGTTTTAATGGTACATTGTGTTATTGAATTGTGTTGAAAGGCTAACTGATGATTAGAAGATCCTTGTGCAATTCTGTTAGCACATGAATAAAAGTGTGAGTTTTCATGGAAAACAGAAAATTCTCTGGGTGACCTCAAACTATTGAATGGTAGTGTAGATAGTACATGCAAAAGTAAGATCCATACGAATGTCAAGACCCAAGGTTTTCCAGCACAAATTGTAATGAGATTATTGCAGTTTACTTTGTCAGTAATTTATGTTATCTGATCTGCGTGTAAGGCTATGTAAACATGAACCCTCATTGCATTAATAAATCATTGGAGTGGACATTGGTTGCACAATCATCAACTGCACTAAATAGCATATAGCATGTCCTTACTGAAAAAAATTGGGTAAGAACATCCCCACAACACTTGATATTGTTGTTTGCCCAGAAACCTTTTGACATTTTCTGTAAGATAATAAAGCCTTAATGTGAGAGCCACAAGGGCTAGTAGCATCTGTAAGCTCAATCTGTATCCAGGAGTGCACATAAAACAGTGACCTACCACAGTGTTTGAAGTTATGATTTATGAATCAGCCGATACTATTCTTTGTTCTTTTCAAAGCGCTGACGGCTGATAAGGCCTAACACAATGGCCAGATTAGAGGCACGATTGGACACATCCCTGAGACGTGTAGTGTTTAAAATCTCCTCACTGCCTGTAATTCTCCTCCTCTCTACCCCAACCCTGTAACAACAGACCCCTTGATAATGTTATTGCTCATGGTTCATGACCAGGGGAGATAAGAGAAATAGGTTTCTTTAAGCCCTGCACAGGCTTAACCTATGACTCTACTTATAGCAAGCCCCAAAGACCCAGACAACCCTGTTAGCTTTAGTTTTGTACAATACCTTGACACAGTACGTGACAGATTTTAATACTTCTCATGTACTGTATGTGTTGTGTGCTGAAATGAGAACATTTACTACTTATGCAAATCCATATCCACAGTTTGAAAGGCTCCACTCAAAGCACAACCCATGTGAACTGTTCAGCAGGAGCATCATATTCGTTGCTAAACCTCATACGTAATGTAACACTTTGGCATATTTTCAACACTGATAAGAAGCTGGAATACTGCTAAATTCTTTTACCATCAGGGTGTGTTAAAGATGCTGTTAGTGGGGATTGTACAAAAAAATAAAATCGGAATTAGATCTGTAGAACTGCGAGGACAAGGTTTCTTTAAAAGGTATATTGTATTCTGCTTTTATGCTTCTCTGCTTCTCATTCTCCAAATTTGAATGATCTGAGTTCTGGGTGATCAGCTTTTCATACATTGCTTGTTTGTAATACAGAGAGGTCTCTTAAGTAGAGCAGCAGTGGGGCACAGTGGAATATTATCTGAAAAATCACATTTACACTGCCTGTCCAAAAAAAGTTGCCACTTGGATTTAACTAAGCAAATAGGTAAGAGCCTTCCATTGGATAATTACTGCAGTGATTACTATGTTTCAGCTGACAACAACTTATGTAACCCCAGCTGATGCAGTGAGTAGCTTCTCATTTCTTAAACAATTGTGTCGGAAGACATATCCTGTGGTCGTGGAAAGGATGATCTTCTGTTTCAGAAGGGTCAAATTATTGGCCTGCATCAAGCAAAGAAAACAACTGAGGAGATTTCTGAAACTATTAAAATCAGGTTAAGAACCATCCAATGCATTATTAAAACCTGAAGGATAGTGGTGAACCATCGTCTACAAGGAACAAATGTGGTCGGAACAAACTCTTGGATGATTGTGATTGGAAATCAACAGTAGAATTCACAACAATATTCAGTGTTGAAAGCAAGAGCATTTCCACATGCACAATGTGAAGAGAACTCAAAGGACTGGGACTAAACCATGTAGTCCTCAGAAAATGACTCATCAATGAGGCTAATCAGAAAAAAAGAACTTCATTTTGCTACAGAGCATCAAGATTGGACTCTGGAGCAGTGGAAGGTCATGTGATCTGATGAGTCCGGTTTTACCCTGTTCCAAGGAGATGGGCACATCAGGCTAAGTAGAGAGGTGGATGAAGTGATGCACTTATTATGCCTAGTGTCTACAAGCCTGTAGGAGTTAAGGTTATGATCTGGGGTTGGTCAAGTTCAGCAACGTTATGTTCCCAAAGAATGAGGTCAGCTGAGTACCTCAATATACTGAATGACCCGGTCTTTCCATCAATGGAGTTTTTCTTTCTTGATGGCATGGGCATATTCAGAGATGACAACGCCAAGATTCATAGAGCTCACACTGTAAATGAGTCATTCAGGGAGCATGACGTGCTGGAGAAGACTTTGCACAGTGGTCTGACTCTCCCATCAGCAATATAAGATCTTGGTAGAAAATTAATGCAACTCTGGATTGAAATAAATGCTGTGGCAGAAGCTTATCAAAATAATACCACAGTGAATGTATACCATGCTCCAAGCTAAAGGCAGTCCATAAAAAAAAATAAAAAAAATAAAAAAATTGGGTGTGCAACATTTTTTTTTGGATGGGCAGTGTAGTTTTCTCTTTACGTTCGATCTGAAATGATCAAGACTAATATTACTTGTTTTAAGAAGAAAGTGTTTGAAATTTAGCATTGCCCTGTTATTTCCAAATTCTGTGATGCTCTCACGTGTTATATGGTTTGATTATCTGGTCTCAGGTCAGCCAATCTATATTTATATTTTCAGTGTCCTCTTAAAGAATCTTGGGACAAAAATAAATAAGATACCATCACTGCCACATTGCAAGTAAATACCCAATTTTAAGTTTTGCAAACTTCATGCATTTTTATTGTGTAAGCTTACGTATGAATGCTTAAAGAGTTTTGTTACTCATCCTCAGTTGGCTTTTTCTCGCGAAGGAGCAACATTCTGGAACTTGCTACCTTATGACGTGAAATTTACAGACTTCACTACTGTTAACGAGAGCTATCAAATGCAGCAAAAAAACAGCCTGTAGTGTTTCATTTTAAAAGATATTGTGTATAAATATATAAAACATATTTTTTGTATTCTGTTGCACTTAATTTACTTTTTATTGTAACTTGCTGTACTCAGTTCATTTTCCTTTTATCCCATTTTTCTGACTCACTCTTATAAAAGTCTTTGCAGGAATGAGTGTTGAAAATTAGTATTTGCTATAAACATTATGATACTTGCATTGGACACCTGTTTTCAGTTTACCTATGTATACGGTATCTGCTCCGATCAGATAAACCATAAATAAAAAATATAAACCCTGAACTACTGGACAGAGAGCCAGGTGATATTAAAATATGCATCTGCTGAACTGGGACAGAGTGAAGTGCACTTTCTGTAAAACTATAAACTGTTAATAAAGATGGGGCACCACTGTACCAAAATGTAATCAACAAATAGCAGACTCAGACACTTTCACCTTGCTATCGTGAGATTATTTGCCACCACAGCCGGTGCAGTAGTGACTGGTTAGTGAAGATTTGTAATCATGGTTCAGCCTCCGAAGATATCAGTGAATAGAGTTAAGTACAGAACATCTCATTTTGTGGTATGAACTACAAGGTTAAGTAATGGAAGAGTGCAGTAAAGGCCTGCAGAGGCCAGTTCAGCTACTTTATTTAGAGCATCTGTTAAACACAGATGTCACTTATGAGGACATGCCACCCATTTAATGAATCAAATTACTAATCAATAATTAAAACCAATGAGAAAACATTCCTAATGGTGAAATCTTCCACATACACTATTAGTTTTTCTCACTTAGCTTTATTTTATTTTAGGACTTAGCATGTCACAAAATACGTATTATTGTGACTTTATTTTATGTTTTATTTCATGTTCGCATATGACAATATTGTATTGTTTACATGTGATAGTATTGCACAAGATGAGAACATTTGCACAAAGGATTTATTTACAATTTTTATTTCATTCTATATCATTTTTATTCTATTCTATTTAATTTAATTTAATTTTATTTGTTATTTCAGTTGTGTGAAGGGAATTTACAATAACAATTTTATCACTCAGGGTAACCACTGTGTTTCTGCTGTGTATGTGGCAATAAAATTCTTGAATCTTAAAGCCGTGTATAGAGAACGGATGGATGGATATTCGTTGTTTGTCGGACAAATGTGTTTATATTACAAGCTGTGGTAATCACATCTGAAAGTGGTTTATGCCGGCGGATTCATGAGAATCTAAGCTTTCCATCGGTGTATTATGTTTCTATCATCGAGTTGGCTGTGTCGTTCTATTTCGAAAAATGCTTATGCAGATATCAAAACGGCCTGCCCGCGGGCCGCTGAACCAACACAAGAAACACAAATTTCCAAATCTCAGTGTTTCACAACATGAAGCTTTTGAAACAAATACCTGTAGTAAGGTAACGTTTTTATATTTGAACAGTGCAAACTACTTCCAGTGACAAGATATACTGTATTTCACTTCTCTCCAAATGGCACAGGCTCAGTGGATAGAAAATAACATTACAAATAGGGTTGACCCTAATATCCAAATATTCGGTCGTCAGATTCTTCCCCCTTGCTCCCCATCCCTGTACAGGCTGTATCAACCGTGACTACCAAGCGTGACGTCACGCTTCACTTCGGCCGTGTTAGTAAACAGAAGACAAAAGCCGAAGACGAGATATCGATGCTAATGCTATGCTAATGTTGTCGGACTCCGAAGCAAGGTCAAAC
Organism: Acanthochromis polyacanthus; assembly: GCF_021347895.1. NCBI lineage: Eukaryota > Metazoa > Chordata > Actinopteri > Pomacentridae > Acanthochromis > Acanthochromis polyacanthus. The sequence goes on along the minus strand of NC_067114.1, from coordinate 31,549,132 downwards.
ATCTCAAAAACGCCTCCATTTTATTCATTCCCTGTCTGCTACTTGTGAAGAGTTTGTGCCGCTATGTTGCCACAGTTTGTATGTGGTCATGTGACTGCAGAGTGACATCTGGTGAAACAGAGTCATGGGATTATTGTTGCTTCATCTGATTGGTGAAACACAGTCATGTGATAGATCCACTGGGGGCATCTCTCCGGCAAAAGAAAGCATATCTAATGTGGTAAATAAAAAAGTGACGAGTAGAGTGTAGCCCATTGTAACGGAGTAAAACTACCGTTTCTTCTTCACAAATCTACTCAAGTAAAAGTAAAAAGTATGGCAGAGTAAAACTACTCTCAAAAGTACATTTTTTTCAAAAAGTTACTCAAGTAAATGTAACGAAGTAAATGTAACTCATTATTACCCACGTCTGCTCTTCTTCCTCTTCTCTTCCTCTCTCTTCACTTCCTTTCCTCCCTCTCCTCCTCACTTCTGTCGTTCTCTCTCTCTCTCTCTCTCTTCCCCTCTGCTTCTCTGTCTCTTGTCCTCCCTCTCGATACCTCCCCCCTCTTCGCTACGCACCCGGTCGACTTCTAATCCCGGCGCTGTGGACACAGCTGTGAAGGGAGTGCAGCTGCACCGGATTACTAATCAGCTCTGGTTAAAACTCAGCTTGTCCCACCAGCAGTGACGTGCACAGATAGACACCAGGTGGTGCTAGAGCACCTGCCCTTGCCCTCAGTATCAAGCAGGTGCCCTCCGCATCTCGAATTTTTATAAAAAGTTTAAACAAACACACACACAGACGCACACACACACAGGCACATGCACACTCACACGACCCCATGTCGTGCCGTGCTGCGACTCGCCCCGCCCCATCTCATAACGTTAACATGAGGAGCGGACATGCACGTGGCAGCAGCTGCACAGCCAACAGGCATCTCGACCCTGACTGTAGCCACCAACCAGGTAACACATAAATGAATCAAGTGTATTGTTCATAAGCCTCAGTTGCCAAGCCACACTGTGCATTTATTTGTCTCTGTTGTGAAGTAGCCTGTCTCATGCAACACAAAACAACCATACCTAAATTAGCCAAATGCCCGCCTGCTAAACAACCTCAACACTACCCATAATAATAATAAAATAATCAACATAACATGATGATGATGACCACACAACCAACATTATTTGGTGATTTGTTACAGCATATGATTGGTATACTATAACTGAATATTTAGTTTCTATAGGTTTATTGTTAGCCTACATTAGGTAGAGGCAACACTTGCTGTGACTTATTTGCTAAATGACAAAAAGAAAAAGTAGCGTTCTACCTTCTTGTAACCTAATGTCAGGAATCAGTCTTGATATTGTCAATCTCTTTTAATTTACCAATTGCAGCATGTCCAGAAGGGAGAGGATCAAGAGAGGCAAAGAAAGGGAGCTGAAACAGGCCACTCAGGGAAGCAGCTCGCTGCTGTCCTGGATTTAAAAAGAAACAAAAACAAAAACATCTAAGTAGGATGAGGAGAAAGATCATGATGATAAAACAGGGGAGTGATAATGCTCACACAACTCATTCACTTTTCTAAAGGTCATTTGTTTCATTATGATGTCATTTACAATGTTAGGGTGCAATGTTTTTTTGACCATTTGTGTGTTATTATTATGAAGATGTTAAAATAAATGCCGTTACAGAAAATCTGTTCCTGATTTTTGATTTTTCAGATCTCACACTGTTAAATTAAGGCAGCCAATGGTTCTACATGCCACACAAGGTGCCCTTTTTTTCCCCACTGAGCACCTTCCCCCCAAAATGTCTGTGCACGCCACTGCCCACCATTCTCTGCCTGATCATGGCGTCAGCTGCTCCAGTCATGAGTACCACACTGTGTTGGGTTGCTCGTTGTAAGCGGCAATCTAATTCCTGTTTTCCTCTGCTTCAGTTTTTCTTCCAGTCCACTCTGGTCAGTGCCTGCCTGCCTGTCTGCCTGTCTCCGGTCCCTAGTTCTCTGTCCACACTCATGACTTCTGCCTGCACGCCGACCATTTTGTTCAGCCACCACCGCTGGCTCTTTCTCTTGATCTGACACGGACTCACAGACTCTGTCTCGCTGCTCTCCACGGCGCACCTCCCCTGTACCGCCGCATTTCCCGTATCACCAGACTTCTGTTCCAAGATGGCCCCCACTTCCTGTTTGTATTCCTTAGTTGTGAATCGGCCATTTGTGTTGTTTATATGTTCTTAGCCCCATAGTGTGGTTCTTTGTCTCGACAGTTTGTTGGTTAGACTTTATTCCTTAGTTACCATTAAATCTTTAGTTTTTTGACTGGAGTTTGGTCTAGCTCAGTTCTTCTTGGTTTGCTTGGTTCTGCTTGTTTCCTTAGTTTTAATTGTAATAAAACTCTTTGTTTGACCAGATTTGTCATAGCCTGTTCTGTGTGCCTGCACTCTGGGTTCAGAACCCCTGCACAATTGCAGGATCAGAGATCATAGAAATATACACATTTGGAATAAAACTCTTTTGGGAAGTTTTTGTGAAATGAAAAAAGTACACAAGCAATATGGAGACTGTCTTTTTAGAGCTGTATTAGTTAATTTTTGTCATATTAATTTACTGGATGACCACCCTATTTAATAAAGCTAAACTAGCCAAAGATTATTTTACTGTCTGTTCTATGTGTAAATGTGTAAATATATAAATGATTGCTAATATATAAACATGTTTATATATGTGAATGTTGTGTTTACATTGTTTCACTGCTCCCAAAAAAGAAGATAATAAACAACCCTCACAAACTATCTCAAGTAGTTCATGATAATCAAAAAATTGTTAATATTTGTCACATACTCACAATGAAACATTATTCATAATTTAAATAAAAACACAGCAAGCTCAAAATTAGGTTATAATGCTGATTTCTACATGTGACTTTAGCTTAAATTACACCACTACATCTTCATAAATAGAAAAGTTAGTATTCAGAGCATCACATCACACACACTATGTGCTAAACCTTTACCACAGCACAGCATCTGACATAAGTCTCCCACAAGGGAAATGTGGCATGGATGTAAGAAGAAAAGGGGGATGGCAGATCTGACAAAAGGTATACCACTGTGGTTATAAAGTAGCCACCTCCCATCACAGATGTTTAATTGAATTCAGCTTGCAGCACTTCCAGCAGGATCAACCATAAATTCTGGTACCACTGAAACATCCTCCCCTGTACCTGCTCACAGTTCTAATTAAACCCATACACACCATCTCTGTTCTTACATTCTGCACAGGAGTCAGCTCCTAAATTTAGATGCAGCCACAACTTTGTGCTGCTTTAGAAGCCATTCCTTTGTTTTATTCCCATTGTTAATATTAGCCAGCAAGTTATTCAACCCTTAGAGTTTAAACACAGTTTGTTCAACAGTGAAGAAACCGCAACATTCGATATGACCATCAGACCCCCTCCAGCTGTCACATCTATTGACTTTGTTCTATTTTTCTGAATTTGATATTATTTATCCACAAAGAGAAGCAGAGACAATGAATTAACATCTACACCATGACAATTCACACATTTGTGCTGAAAAGTCGCCCTTTGACTCAATCGTGCCACCAATGTTTTCACTGAACAATGCTAGAAAACTGAGTAGTTCAACTGCTTCTTTGCTTGGTTCAAAACATCGCAGCGACGCTCATCTGCCCCAGCCTTGCCCCCACGCCCATCAGACCCCAGCACCCCCCCCCCACACACACACACACACACACACACACACACACTCACTGTGGAGGAGCACGATGTGAGGCGTGTGCTCCTGGGAGTGAACCCAAGGAAGGCTGATAGTCCAGACAGAGTCCCTGGAAAGGTGCTCAGAGCATGTGCTCAGCTGTCTTGCATCTTCTGCAGGATTTTCAATCTCTTACTGGCCCAAGAAGTCATCCCACCTGCTTGAAATCCGCCACAATCATCCCTGTAGCAAGAAAGTCACCCACAACCAGCCTCAATGACTACCACCCTGTTGCCCTCACACCTGTGATAACGAAGTGCTTTGAGAGACTGGTTCTCCGGCACATCGAAGACTGTCTCCCCCCACACTCGACTTCCACCAGTTCGCATACCGAGCGAACAGATCCACAGAGGACGCCATCGCCATAGCTCTGCATGCTGTGCTGAGCTACCTGGAACAACCGCAGAGCTATGCCAGGATGCTCTTTGTGGATTACAGCTCAGCATTCAACACAATCATACTGGACATCCTGATCAACAAACTGGACACCCTGAGCCTCCGCCCTCTCACATGCACCTGGATTAAGGACTTCCTAACCAACAGACCCCAGTCTGTGAGACTTGGTCCCCTCCTTTCCTGAGCACCAGTTCACCGCAGGGCTGTGTGCTGAGCCCCCTCCTGTACTGTCTCTACACCTATGACTGCAGACCAGCCCACAGAAACATCATCATCAAATTTGCTGAAGACACCACAGCGGTCGGTCTGATCTCATAGGGAGACAAGACAGCCTACAGAGAGGAGGTCCAGAAACTCGCAACCTGGTGTTCAGAAAATCACCTGACACTAAACACCTCAAAGACAAAGGAGATAATCATGAACTTCAGGAGGAACAGAACTGACCCCCTCTACATCAGCGGCGAGTGTGTGGAGAGAGTCCACACTTTCAGGTTCCTGGGAGTCCAGATCTCCGATGACCTCTCCTGGACAGACAGACAGGGGCGGCATGGCTCAGTGGGTAGAGTGGCCGTCTTGTAACTGGAAGGTTGCCGGTTCCATCCTCGGCCCGTCGAGCTCATGTCGAGGTGTCCCTGAGCAAGACATCGAACCCCTAATTGCTCCTGGTGGGTCGTGGTTAGCGCCTTACATGGCAGCTTCAGCCATCAGTGTGTGAATGGGTGAATGTGATGTGTCATGTAAAGTGCTTTGGATAAAAGCGCTATATAAATACAACCATTTAGCATCATGGCTGCCATAATGAAGGCTCAGCAGTGGCTACACTTTGTGAGAGTCCTCAGGAAGAACAACCTGGACAGGAGGCTGCTGCTGGCCTTCTACCGCTCATCCATAGAGAGCCTGCTGACATACTGTGTTTCCACCTGGTATGGGAACTGCAATAAGGCAGACAGAGCGAGGGCAGTATAGGACAGTCAAAGCAGCACAGAGGATTGCTAGCTGTCCTCTCCCCTCCCTCATGGACATCTGTTCCACCAAGTGCTTCAGCAGAGCTCAGAACATCATCAAGGACAGTTCATATCCCGGTTCTCAGCTTTTTGATCCGCTGCCCTCTGGAAGGTGTTACAGATGTATTAAAGCGAGGACAAACAGACTTAAAAACAGCTTCTTTCCGAGAGAAATCACCACCCTGAACTCTCACACGTCTCATGTCTCACACTCAGCCAACAATATAATGTAAAATGGGCAATATACACCACTGCCTCATTCACTCTGGTATTTATAATATATATTTGTAAATAGACTGTTTGCACTATCATAAGTTTTATTTGCACTGAAAAGGAGAAGCTCTGCAATGTCATCATAAACTGTACAATGACAATAAAGCATATTCTATTCTATGGATTTTGTTCAGTGACAGTGTTTTTACTATTCAAAAAATTATTCCTTTCTGCAATTCATGCACCTTGAGATTGAGAGACATCTGGTCTCCTGTGACAGAGAGACCCTTTTCATAACCTAATAAAATGCAGATGAAATTTCTTATGCCTTTCTTAACACTTAACGACACATAAGCATCTCTCCCAGCTAGATCACAATCTGACTGCAATCCCTCAGGAGTTCCATGCAAATCAGACTTAATCTCATTCCAGACCTGCCTCTGAAGCTGCCTGGTAACTGACAAACATACCAGAGTGAGAGAGACTTCCACACTTTAATTACATGTTTAGTCAGCAAGCTAACAGCTATCCATAAACTAACACAAACACTTTGGTGCATAGACAAAAAGACTGAGAAACATTTGATCATTCACACCGCTCCCATTCGGATCATCAGAATCAGTGAATAGTAGCTGTTGGATTGTGACAGAAGGAAAACTCCACATGAAGGTAAACTACGCACACATCCACCTCCCCCACCTTCAAAACTGAACTTTCTTTATTTCTACATAAAGCACACATTTTCTGTTTTAATAGTTTGCTTTTCAGCTTTAGCATTATTCCTAAGGATAGGTTAGCTGTGTATCTTCCTGTGATTTCCATGGCTTGCTCATGGGCAATTTAAGTACTTACTTAAATAGACATATATTTATAGTACATTAACCTCTCCAAGGTTGTGGATTCATAAACAAAAAAAACTTACTCTAAATCAGACTAAAATACCATAAGTAAAACTAAAAATACAGCTGTTATTTTAGTGTCATTTTAGTGTACCTTAATGTGCATTTTGTTTCAACAAGGCATGATTTGAAGAAAAAAAAGATTTTTGATGTTTATTTCAGTATTTACTAAAAGACAGAGAATGAATAGATAAGTTGTCTGAGGCAGACTAGTTTCTTTTTCATAATCAACATGCGGTTTTACAAAATAGTTATCAAGAGGAGCCTCTTTAATTAAATTCTTGCTGATTGTGTAAATTACTTCCAGAGAAGCCCACTGAGCCAGGCCAAGGATGTTAATATCGAACGCATGTTTCTTACCTTGCTTCTTATAATTTAATTTTACGAAGGAATTCATTCAAACATTTTGTTATTTATAGACATTATCAAAGGCAAACTTACTTTAAAACATTAATGGCGGTAGTACCATTTTTCTTTTTTCTTTTTGCAGTTGTTGCCCAGTTGTTGACATTTTCCAAACACAACTGCTCATCCAACTACCGTTAGCGTTAAAAAATAAATAAATGCAAATACTAACTCTGTTAGGAAAACATGGTCGCCTTTCATAACTTCTCAAAATGAATCATGGCAAATGAGAAACTTTCCATCAGTTCACAAGCACAGAAAGAAAATATTCAAGCTTTCATTCTGAGAAGCCTCTGAAAATGGGTTGAACAATTGATAATGGTAATGCAGTCTTCAAACCTATGAGTGAGTTGCCGACTGAAGGTTAAATATGATCAGTGAAATTGAATGTGACAAGGCTACATTACAATCCATCTTGGGATATTAAACATTTCAAATTTTCTGAATTAAGGACTAATAATGCTGCTGAGATGAGTACGAGATGGATGGTCTTGGTTAACAATCACAAAACAGATCTGATGAGAGTAAATGGCATCCGAGTTGACACATGATATTGTTGAGGGAGAAAAATGAAGTTTTAAATTATTTTGCATCCACTGAGATTGAGACTGGGTTTTTTTTCAGAGCATTTGCAGAGAAAACTGGGAAAATATACTGATTCTGTTTGGACTTGCGAAACTTTTTAATGGATTGGCTCTCTTATCTGTTACCAGTGAAATAGCTATCAGGAGATGCTACTCCAGGCTTTCCTTAATTGTGTAAATTCCATTAATTACTTGATTTATGGCTGCTGGATGTTTGGTTCTCAAAATTTGCAATATGCCTTAAGCAAACAAAAGACAAACAAACACTTCAAGGAAACTCACGGACTGTTGGCTAAACTCACTGTCCAAACAGCAATTGTCCAATCACAATTTAGTCTGGTATATCTTTGCTTTTTTACACATGTATAGATTTATAGTAAGGGCTATACGTGTCAAGAACTTAAAGGATGATGTCAGTTTTTAGGATTTACAAGACCAAAAGTGTAACAAATTTATTAAACTGTGCTGTAGCACACTAGACATACATGGCTGATTAGTTTATGGTGAACAAGCCAAACTCAAAAAACATCTTTAAATATTTTTTTCTTATCAGTGTGGGAACATAAAAAAGATGCAGGTGGATGTCCTTGCCAATCTTGAATGTGAAGGCCTCTTTGAAGGTCACCAAGGTAACTGCCGTTTAGAACTTGAGTTTTGAGTTATTTGATGTAAGATGTATGTCAAATGTAATTGTTTTGTCAACTGCAAGTAAAGATTCATGGCTGTATAGTGGATACCAGGCCCAGGCTGATCCCTGGCCCAAGTTGGGACACAAACCGTGGATCTTCTCGCTGTGAGACAACAGTGCTAACCACCGAGCCCTAAATTTTAGGGGAGGGAGAGACAGATGACAGACGCAAAGACACACAGAACTAACACAATTTTAAAATGGGCCATAGATTGTTTTTTAGTGGACATCACTTCTAAGTCTAAAAAGTGGAGGCAATGCAAAAGTGTCCTAAACCTGCACTCTTTCTGAGAGCCAGCAGTGAGCGATTCCACTGGTTGCAACAAGTAGCTATCAAAACGACATGGTGTTCACTTTGGAAATCAGGCCCGGACTGGCAATCGGGAGAGGTGGGACTTTTCCCGGTGGCCTGCCTCCTTATTGGCCTGCCTGGACAGGCCAACCACGGACTAGCAGGCCAATGAAAAAAAGTTGATCGGCTTTTTGGCAGACAGGCCAGAGACAGCAACACTAGAAGCCTTACAGAGTACACGCCCACCCTCCTGTCACTCACACAAAGCAAGTGCTCTGAACTCTAAATCAGAAGGATAGGGATTGGTCAAAGTGACTTTTTTTTAGAAGAAACGTGCCATGATTGGTTAGTTGCTTTATGGCCCGCCCCTTCATAGCGAGAACGGGGAAGCATGCACTGCAGAGCGGTGATATGAGAGTGAGGCGAGAGAGTGGAAGGAGCGAAGATTATGGAGCACCCTTACTTCAAGTAAGTTTACAAACGGTCGGTTCTTCTCACAAATGCATCATCAGACTTCAAAGGCCAAAATATAATAAAAAATGATTGGTATATTATTGATTTGCTTGGCTATATTAGAAAACTTTGTTTCATTTTGTCAGTTGCAAGTGACACTTTGCTAAGCCACGCCCCATTGGTTACTGTTGCTACGCCTGTCAAGCTTTCCCTTCTAGAATGAGAAATATGGAGTTTTGAGTGAAATCAATAAGTGTTATTCAAATATCTGAACAGATTCTTCAGTACTTTAGAAAGAAGTAGCCAGAAAAGGTCTCCAGTATGTTTCAGAGAGAAACACATCAAATCAAATGTTGGCAGAGTTAAAGTGAAATCAAAACAATTAAACCAAGAACAACAGTGTTCTTGTAGAGTAGGGTAAGTCGATATGTTCTGTTTAAATTGAAATTAATTTTAATTTGTCTTTCATTGTCATTGTGTTTGCCCATTTCTATGGTGGCCATTCACAAAATGCTAAAATATATCAGTATGTCAGAACTTATTTCTGTTACACATATTTCTTGTTCACATATCTCAGTGGCTCAGGGTTTAACAGAAGTAACCTGCTATTGAAGCATCTTAGTTTGTTAACATTATCTTACCTGACACATAGCGCTCATGATAGTTAACACCTTACTTTAGAACAAATGCAGGTGTTCTTAGGCTCTATCCACACTCAGCATCTTTCTGTTTGCATCTTGGGCTTGGGAAAGGCCAAAAAAAAAAAATCCACACCACCCTCCAAACTTCTCAAATATTGACTGTTACACTTGTAAGTGCTGTATGCACACAGCTTAGGCATATTGATTTTTTTTTTGAAAGCTTGACAGACCTCCTGTGCATTTTCATGGTTTCTAACCTAGGATTGGACAGTAGCCCTTTGTGGGAGGGGCTTAGCAAAGGGTCACTTGTACCCTCAGAGTTAGACCCTCACCCTTTTAATAACACGATGAAGTACACACTCACACACCATTTGTCTTTCTATGGCCTTTGCTTTATTATAACAGCAACAATAACAACCTTCACTACTGGTTGTCAAAGGAAGCTTTATTCCACATTGTAGATTTCTTTTGCCGTCTGTCTGCTGCAGTGCTGTGGTGGTTTGTTGTGTTTGTCTCTCAATAGTCAAAACATAATATAGTTACTAGACAAGTCACCTGTGTATATTCCATCCTTGGATTATAGGGATCCCAGTATCATAAGCCAAGGGATGGATAAATAAAATATATTATCTATGTACTGCTGCTGATGCATCTGCCATTTTGGTATATCTGGCATTGCCATTGTTACAACAGGACAGGTTAAGAAGATATGGTTGGCTATATAGTGCATGTAAGCCATGTTTATTTTAAATACTATCACTTTATTTTTTTCTATATTATTATTTCCAATTCTTTTAGTTTAGCTATGTTTAGCGGAAATGTGCCACCTGCTGAACTTATTTATTTGGATCACAGCAGGGGGCCTGATCTCACTAAAGTTTGTGTGATTTTGATCCACCTTGTCTGCCTCATTTGATCATTATTGCAGTGTTTTTGAAAACTGATAAATACTTAGTGCAATATTGATGACCATTAAACAATATTTGTAGAGAAATGAATCAAATAATTATTACACCTTTGTTCTTACATGGTGATGGAAATGTAATGCTAATTTTAATGCACAAAATATGGTGAGTCTGGCCCAAATAAGCTCCACAGATGTCAGGTGGGTTGCAGGAAGCCTGAAAACGTTTGAGACCCCCACTTCAGGTAGGATAGGCAGTTGACTTACAATTTTCAGTTATAAAATGAACATTGGTGTTTACATATACTATTAGCTATGACCAGCTGACATCTAAATGATTTGCTGACAAAATAATATATTTATATTTATAATAATATATATATATATATATACAGTGCCTTGTGAAAGTATTCGGCCCCCTTGAACTTTTCAACCTTTCGCCACATTTCAGGCTTCAAACATAAAGATATAAAATTTTAATTTTTTGTCAAGAATCAACAACAAGTGGGACACAATCGTGAAGTGGAACGAAATTTATTGGATATTTTAAGCTTTTTTAACAAATAAAAACCTGAAAAGTGGGGCGTGCAATATTATTCGGCCCCCTTGCATTAATACTTTGTAGCGCCACCTTTTGCTGCAATTACAGCTGCAAGTCGCTTGGGGTATGTCTCTATTAGTTTTGCACATCAAGAGACTGAAATTCTTGCCCATTCTTCCTTGCAAAACAGCTCGAGCTCAGTGAGGTTGGATGGAGAGCGTTTGTGAACAGCAGTCTTCAGCTCTGCCCACAGATTCTCGATTGGATTCAGGTCTGGACTTTGACTTGGCCATTCTAACACCTGGATACGTTTATTTGTGAACCATTCCATTGTAGATTTGGCTTTATGTTTTGGATCATTGTCCTGTTGGAAGATAAATCTCCGTCCCAGTCTCAGGTCTTTTGCAGGCTTCAACAGGTTTTCTTCCAGAATGGTCCTGTATTTGGCTCCATTCATCTTCCCATCCATTTTAACCATCTTCCCTGTCCCTGCTGAAGAAAAGCAGGCCCTAACCATGAGGCTGCCACCACCATGTTTGACAGTGGAGATGGTGTGTTCAGGGTGATGAGCTGTGTTGCTTTTACACCAAACATATCGTTTTGCATTATGGCCAAAAAGTTTGATTTTGGTTTCATCTGACCAGAGCACCTTCTTCCACATGTTTGGTGTGTCTCCCAGGTGGCTTGTGGCAAACTTCAAACAAGACTTTTTATGGATATCTTTGAGAAATGGCTTTCTTCTTGCCACTCTTCCATAAAGGCCAGATTTGTGCAGTGTACGACTGATTGTTGTCCTATGGACAGACTCTCCCACCTCAGCTGTAGATCTCTGCAGTTCATCCAGAGTGATCATGGGCCTCTTGGCTGCATCTCTGATCAGTCTTCTCCTTGTTCGAGGTGAAAGTTTAGAGGGACGGCCGGGTCTTGGTAGATTTGCAGTGGTCTGATACTCCTTCCATTTCAATATGATTGCTTGCACAGTGCTCCTTGAGATGTTTAAAGCTTGGGAAATCTTTTTGTATCCAAATCCGGCTTTAAACTTCTCCACAACAGTATCTCGGACCTGCCTGGTGTGTTCCTTGATCTTCATGATGCTCTCTGCACTTTAAACAGAACCCTGAGACTATCACAGAGCAGGGGCATTTATACGGAGACTTGATTACACACAGGTGGATTCTATTTATCATCATCAGTCATTTAGGACAACATTGGATCATTCAGAGATCCTCACTGAACTTCTGGAGTGAGTTTCCTGCACTGAAAGTAAAGGGGCTGAATAATATTGCACACCCCACTTTTCAGTTTTTTATTTGTTAAAAAAATATAAAATATCCAATAAATTTCGTTCCATTTCACGATTGTGTCCCACTTGTTGTTGATTCTTGACAAAAAATTAAAATTTTATATCTTTATGTTTGAAGCCTGAAATGTGGCAAAAGTTTGAGAAGTTCAAGGGGGCCGAATACTTTCACAAGGCACTGTATATATTTTTAATTCCACATGTTATATAAATAATAGGAAAAGGAAAACATTGGAAAAATTGGTGAGGGTAGTGAAGAGATTACAGAAGAGAAAAGTACTGGACTGTATGGAGCTGTCGTTATGGTTGTGTTTAATAGACTTACTGTCTGTTTAGTAGTGTTGTAATTGCTATAACATAACTGTAAAAGGCATATTTTTGGAAGGAAAAAAAACAAAATTTTGGTGCATTATCCCACGTGACACAACCCTTGCGGTGGCGGAAGTGGCCTGACTGATTGGAAATCTCCCAGCTTGAATTTCTTTCCCAGTCCGGCCCTGTTGGAAATAATAGTTGCATTTACCTATCATATTGCTATGCATAATGTTATTAAATTCTAAATCAGAGCAGAAACAGATAGTGAGTTTCAAATGCCAAGCTCGAAAATCAATTCAAAACTGCTACAGTATATGATACATTACACATACACTGATCAACCATAACATCATGACCACTGACAGATGAAGTGAATAACAGCAATAATCTTGTTATAATGCAATGCTCTCATGAGAAACCTTGAGTCCGGACATTCATGTGTTTTACATGTACCAACCACCTTAACATTGCAGGTCAAGCAACCCCCCAACCTCCCATGGCAGCAGCAGTCCTTGATACAAGTTGCCACCTTCAGCAGAACAATGCACCCCAACACACTGCCATAACTACTCATGAATGGCCTGGAGAACATGACAGAGCTAAGGTGTTCACCCGGGTTCCACACTCCCCAAATCAAAATCTTACTGAGCAGCTGCAGGATGTGCCAGGATAAACCTGATCTAGGTAGGTCCCAAACCACAGGACCCATAGAATTCACTGCCACCATTTGGACCAACACAATATTAGGCAGGTGGTCATAATAATGGCCATATAATTAGCCATAATAATAATATATATATATATATATATATATATATATATATATATATATATATATATATATAAATTAATTAAGTTCTAGTGTTAAAGCTAGGGCTGGGGTTATAACAGATTAATTTCGATTAATTATAAAATAACGCGTTTAAAAAAAATGCACTTTTTTCATCGTACCTTCCTCAGTTCCCTAATTTCTGGCACACCAGTAGCACTGATGCACACTCCAGCCCAGTAGGTGGTGGGAATTAACCTAAATTCTGTTTGCCAGTCACAAATAAGATGCACAGGACACACTGAGTGATGTCAGTGCACAAGAAAGTTTGGTGAACATTGAACAGCAAGACCGCATTACTTGGCTTGTTGGGTGTAAAGTTTTCTTTTAAACATTTCCCGATACCAGCTTGGATAAAAGCATGGTTGTGTGCAACCTGTGCAACAAAGAGTTTTGTAATCACTGCAGTACTTCCAGCCTACTGTATCACCTCAATGCAAAACATGCTGCTGCGAGCACGGACACCTGCTACGTGTCCACATTGCCGTGCTTTCTCCTATGGAAACGCACCACATTTGAAAATCGCCCACTTAGTGGGCAGGTCACTAGTGGGCCTCTAGGTGGTCACATAACAACCCTTCAGATCTTCAGACCAGTAGATGTATCCGATCAACATGGCAGCTCGGTCGCAAACTTTCTCTTTTATTACGAAAACATGTCAGCTAAAAGTATTTCTGAAAGCATTTGAGGTGAGAAATAAGCTGCTGAATCTGTCCTCGTTTTAGTGCAACGATTTCTAGTTTAGACATTTCACGAATGTTTTGTGGTGTGTCGAATTTCCGCTCACTGCACTTCATTTGCATACAGTAGAAGTCCAGTGTTCTTTACGCAAATGAACTACAGGCAGCTCTGGAGAGGCACACCAAAACACAGCTCGAAATGCAACACAACACAACCAGTATGCAATGTGACGCATTTCACATCGACAATGAATGGGATGCGAGAAATTGACGGATCCTGTGGACACATACCTACGTTAGGTACAACAGTCCTGGTACTGGCAGTCGGTGTATCCATCCCACAATAGACCACTTTTCAAGACATTGAAAGTGATTGAGTTTACAAAAAATTTTAAAATTGGGAATACAGTCATTATAAATGCACTTTGAGTTTTAGACAGATGAAAATGCACACATAAATATAAATGAAACAAAAACATTTTTGTTGTTTAAGTTCACATATGTCTATTCATCCATTCAGGCATCACCCAAACTTTATTTGAATTCAAAAGCTTTGCTTATTGCGTCAGATATTGATATTTGACAAAAATGCGATGAATCACTATTAATTAATTACAAAACCCCTAATTAATTAAATTAGTTTTTTTTAACAGCGTCCCACCACTACTTAAAGCAAGTGGAATTACTCATGAAGCAAAAAGTATTAGTCTCTGCTTTGGCATTGGCCTTTAACAGGTAGCCACAGCTGCAAAGCTCCACCAGTAAAAAAGCTTGACTTCAAAATTTGCATGGTATTTTGCCACATTATCATAAACTGCATAAGCTTAAATGGAAAGTTTTACAGGTGCAGTACTGGCAGCTAAGAGGGGCAGGCCACATGATCAGTTGATAAATACAGTGTGTAAATGAGACACTTGTAATTTGGCCAAGTTAGGCTCTTCTCTCAACTTGAAAAAGAAACTTGTGTACAAAGTTGGCAACATAAAGTTTGACTAAGTGTGTGTGTTTGTATGTGTCTCTGTGTTCAGGATGTTGGGGGAATAGCTGTTTGTGAGTGGATCTTGACGATTTATTCCAGACAGCTGCATCGTTGACAGGCCATCATTAGCAGAGTGATTCCTCAGGTTGTTTCATTCCCCGGTGGCCAAGACAAACTGCACAAGATCTTAATTGCTGGTATGAATAAAAGTTCATTTTCCAAGGGGTGGTATCATTATATATGCAGTATAAAAGATTGCTGAGAAGATGAATATGTCAAGTACTGTACTCTCACGCTACTGCAATAAAGAGGCTAATAAACCTGGGATGGGCCAGAGGATTATTCAGGGACAATAGAGAAGATAAATGCTGTTTATCCCCAATTACTGTACATTCTTACAACTGTCTAAGTTAAAAAAGGGTGTAAGAAAGACAGAGGGAAGCAGATGTAGAAAGCGACAAACGGAGACAAAGAACATTTCAAGCCTCTCAGAGAGTCTCTTTTCAAAGCTTTTCTTGGAAAAAAAAAAAGTGTTTTCCACCTAATCTTCTTTGTGATTGTCCAAAAAATGTTTTGTGACAGATAAATGAGAGGTTGTCTGTGCTTTGAATGCTTGCGAAGTCAGAAAGCAGCACTGAAAGCCATTGTGAATGGGGCTGCAGTCTGGTGAATGCTGTGTGGTTATAATTGTGATCAAGGAAGAGACTGTGGAAGAGGAGGTATTAAGACTGTTCTCTGGGGATGGACAAGGGGAGTTTAGGGGCTGTAGTGTAATATAGCATGGAAATCATGATAACCATATATCCCTGATATCCACTTACCTTCTCTTCAGTGAGCTATTGTTGCACAGCTCCTGGTACCTGTACAAGAGGTCTATACTATTGTGGCATACATTCAGGTGGCACTGTGGGCTGACAACATGACAAATGATGAAGACCTATATAAAAGCCAAAATCACTAATTAGTGGTGCTTATGAAGCAGTGATAAGCACACCTTGCCGGTGAAATCACATGTCAAAAAACTTGTTAAACTTACAGCTTTAACTTTCCCCAGCTAGCCTCTCTGAGTATTTGTCAAAACTGTATCACTACTGTTAGGGACCAAGCAGCCAAGCAGGGACACAAGAGAAACTTTCAAACTTTTAAGGCTTTATTTTGCCAATGAGAACTGTCCATAAAATATGCAAAATTGAAAAAATACATCAGCAAAGGAAAAAGTATCAACAGAAATTCTAACTCTGGGCCCTTTACATAAACTGAGGTCACTAAAACAATAATATCAACATAAGTGTGAACTGAACAAACCTGACCTACCAAATGACACAAAAAAGGGTTATATATACACATAGGCTAGCCTACAAACACACAAAAAAGGGAGAGACCTATTCCTCACACCATTAAAACCCCCAAAATAAACCCAACTGGCACATAAAGACATAATACAAATAATACCTATACATACTAAACAATACCAAACCACAACTCAAACAAATGCACACATGCTGCTTTTCTTGAGCTCTCAAGGCTTCAGCTCTCCCCTTCACAGCACTGGGAGTTGGCGCCTTCCAGTTCCTGACTGCCAGCATAAAAGGCTGCCTTAAACTCCTTTTCTCCCTTTTGCCAGGACCTCAGCAGCATGTGGAGCAACAGAGACAAAGGTACAATGAATTTATAGTTTAAGCCAGTTTGATGAACTTCTGGCTAAATGTAACAAAAATGCATCTACTCAAATTGGTAACACCATCACAATGTAAATCAAAGAAGCTAAATAAACATTTTTTTAACCAAAACTGTGTGGATGATTATTAGTTTGAAATGAAAAGAAACAATATTAACACTGCATGGTCCAAGTTGTTGAGTCCATTACAACCACAGATGGGCCAAATTCTTCAGCAGATACATCACAGATGAGTAGCTTATGCTTGAGCGGTGGTGCAAGGTGCAGTATGTGCTCAACTGTGCAAAATACTTGACTGCATTAACACATTTGTAGCCAGACACACCAGACAAAGTAGAAGCCAAGATGTAAATTGGGTGGATTTGTAAGGGATGAATAGTGTCACAATGTAAGTCCAATTTGTAAGTATTTGATTGACTGAGGACGCAGTATATGGAAAACTTTGTTTTTTTTAACTATTACTGCCAAAATTAACCATATGATTACAGTGTGCAGAGATTTAAAAAAATTATAAATCTAACTGTGACTCTTACTAAAGGGTAGTTCAGCCATTTTTGGTGAGGAGAAGCAGAGGTCTCATTGCCTTTCACACAGGCTTTTCATTTACATAAAAAGTTAAATCATTATAACCACTCTTCATCTGCTTTACTACTCAACTTTTTACAACATTTGAATAAAAGCAGGGCTATCACTGCAGCCAGGCAACAAGATGTGTGAATATGCATAAACACAGAATGCATTTAAAAGAATGACTCTACACTGAACTTCACTTACATACTTAAACTGCTTAACAGTTGAAACATTGATTATAAAATGTGGGGAATAATTAAAAATGTTAGCACAAACAATAAAAACTTACAATCCATTAGAGGAGCATCAACTTATGATGATGTTCTGCTACAGTAAAAAAAAAAGCAGACGTTCAATGATGACTCGCTTGAGTAAAATTTGCTTATATTTAGTTGGAAGATGAGTATTAAGATTGAGCAATGGGGCAGAAAAGGAAAGATTTACAAGTGTAAATCAAGGAACTAAAACAACATTTTTGATTTAATTTTAATTCCAGTACATATTTAATGGATGCTATTAGTGTTGAAAAACTCAATTAAATTGTTTAGAATTGGAGTGAAGTTGTTGATATTGTCATCATAAATAGGATTAAATTATGTAATTTGATTTTATCTTGATGGTTTTGGTGAGACTATCGAGAATCAATAATTTTTATTGCCATTGTGTTTCCGTACAGCAAAATTTTGATTGGTGTTTCCTAGCTTTAGATAAAAAATAGAAAACACCACATTATATACAAATAAAATAAAATGAAATTAAAAAAAATATAAATATACGCATGAGCAGTAGGATGAGAGGTGAAGTGCAGTAGAGTGCATTCAGTTCAATTCAGCGATACCTCGGACCTTCCTCTGGGCCCAGCTCGCGTATATTGAGTCCAGGTCTGGAAGAAGACTTCCCACAATCCCCTGTGCTGAACCACCCGGGCTAAGTTCTTTCTGTCCTGAGCGGTGCAGCTGCCATACCTCACTGTTGCACCAAGACAGAGGATGCTTTCTATTGTGGCCCTGCCAGGAGCTGAGGGGAGAAAACAGCACGTTTCAGCTTCCTAAGGAAGAAGAGTCTTTGTTGAGTCTTCTTTACTTAGAGAATTGTCCTCGATAATGGTTTGTTCAACTCGGTGGTGATTGAGAAGAAGGAGATTTTGCTACAACAGGGATAGTAGGGTCACTAGCTTCATCAGCACATTTGCTACACTGTACGCAGCCATTGTTGTTGTTGCCATAGATATGGTCGTTGCCGTGTGTGGCACATGCGTATCAATGAAGTTACGAAACTGTGCAGGCGTGTCAATGAAGATATGACACTATCTGTATCTGAAAAGTAGCGGAGAGCCAGTAAACACAGGACTGCGTATACGGCATTTCAAAATCTTTCCACTCTGGAACCTGGTTTCAAAAATGATCGTTTACAGATCCCCAAAACGCCTTCTTCGTGTGGATGATACGCAGATTCAGCAAGAAACTTATGCGTTTAGACCTCAGTTTGTCTTCGTGTGGATGGGGCCTGAGTTTTACTGCGTACTGCCACCAAGTCTTAATCGGATCCAACGAACATGTCACACAACTCTGCTCTGCACTTCACACCAGCTATTTAAGCATTAAGTGACACACTGAGGTTCCGAGCAATGTGACAGTTAAAAAAATAAATAAAAAAACAGCAATTGTCCCAACATTGCCTAGTCACTGTAATGAGACACAACCACTGACTGTATATGAAGGTGGACAAACCCTCTGTGACATCACTCATAGGTTTTCTGGCTTAGTGTGTTGACTCTGGTTGATGCCTTACTAACTCCTGGCTGTTCCAAAAATGAGTAGAAAAGTTGAGCTGAGGAAGGCCCTGCAATCATCTTTGGAGCATGAACTGTCCATACCAACCTGTCACTCCAAGCTTAACTTAATACAGTTTCAACAGATGAATTATATAAAACTTCCTACTCTGTAAAGACGCCATGAATCGAGAAATTAATCAGAAGCATTTTTGTACCGGGAACTATCTCGCTTTTGGAGTCAGCCCCTAGTGGTTGTTCGAGGAACTCAAATTTTTGTTACTTGTAATTTAAGTAGTTGCTGTTGAATTTTGGAGGTGCTTTGATTTGCATGTGCTTTTCATTGACAGGGCCCAAACACAACAAGAAGCTCTAAATTATACTGAGATCCTTTGTTATGTTTGCCTACTGTGCTCAGCATACTTCAGGAATATTCAGTGACATGCTGTTACAACCCAATCTGTAATATGCAATTTATGGCTGCTCTATCCTGTTTTTCTGTGTTCGACACGAGGGGAAATGGAGCTGTCCATGCGCAGTTTTTATGTAGTACAGCCTGTGCACGCAGATGGGGAAAGCATTATTCATTGTTTTCATGCTTCAGCCCCAGAGGTTGCAATTTGGGCACAACATTCATGTCAACTTTTGGATTTCTCCATATTTTGTAAGCATTGAAGCCGTTTTATCCTATCTTTTTCAAAAAACACAGATCAAAAGAGTAATAAATGGAAGTGTTCCTTTTTCCTTCTTTAATGTAAGATGTAATATTAGCATGCTTGGCTAACTAACCTACAGCCTACAGTGATCACAAGCAACACATCCATAGCCAATGAGCACAAAGCTAATTAAGTATATTAGGTTATGGCAGGGGTGTCAAACTCCATTCCTGGAGGGCCACTATCCTGCATGTTTTAGATGTTTCCCTCTTCCAACACACCTGATTCAAATGATCAGGCTTGTTATCAGGATTCTGCTGAGCTTGATGATAAGCTGATCATTTGAATCAGGTGTGTTGGAAGAGGGAAACATCTAAAACATGTAGGATAGTGGCCCTCCAGGAACTGAGTTTGACACCCCTGGGTTATGGGTTAGTGCATCCACTAGGACATTCACTGTGGGAGTTGGTTCTCATTGCTAAGAAAGTTAACATCTCTGTGTGTTATGGGGGGCGGGGGTTGGAGAACCCAGGCGCAGACAGAATAGACAGGCAAACAAGTGATAAAGAAAAAGGAGTTTTATTAAACCAAAACTACTACAAAACTGAGAACTAGACTGGGGAGGCAGAGCGAAAACCAAACAGTTGAACACAACGGCACTAAAGGGAAGTACTCACACTCAGGGTAACTAATTCTGAAGGAGAAACCAAGCTGAGGTCCATCAAAAACTACTGAGCCCAAGGGGGAATCCACAAAAGAGGGGAAGCAGAAGGGTCCAAAACTGACACAGTCCAGAGGGGATTGGGTTTGTGGGGGACAAAGTCCAGGACAGCATGTGGGTCTGTCAATGATCCAGTGAAGACTGAGGGAAGCAGAGGGCTTATATAGCTGAGGGGAATAGGTGAGTGGAGTTTGGACTGATTGCCTGCAGCTGACACCCAGCAGCAATCAGCCGGCAGAGTGCAGGCAGACAGGGGGCGAGCGACCGGGAGACAGAGACAGCAGAGGAAGATGACAGAGAACACAGAGATGACAGAGACATGGATAAGAGAGCAGGAACTGAAGCAGGATCATGACACTGTGCTGTTTTTGACTGAAGTGAAGGAAGTTTGGAAAACATCTACTGCAGTCAATATTGATGTAGCAACAAACAAACCACACTCTGAGCTCCTTATCATACTTATAATGCTAAGACTAACTAACTCTACAGTGCCATTGAAGAACAAGGCTGTCCCTTCATTTCCTCATCTTCTACACGAATCATCAATGGCTGGTGATGCTAATTTTGGAGAAATGAAGGAGAAGCGCTGCTTTTATCAGATTTTTAATGATAACCTAGTGTTTACATTTTGCTAATTATTAAATTACCATTTAAAATAATCTGAGGAAACACACATCAGTAACTGAGAAACACACTGTGTTAGCTGACTACCTGTTAGTTATTTTCTACACAGGAGGCAAGCTGAGCTAAGGTTAATCAACCAGGAGCACAATATTTGTTTACTAGTTAACAATTAAATTATTGAAGAAATCCTTTAAAAGAATCCTTCTGGAGGATAATAGCACTATTTATCATTCTGATAATCATAGTTGTCTATATTTGACAGCTGACAGTTTAGAGAGACAGGAAACGAGAGCAGAGAAAGAGAAGGGAGACTAAGGTTTAGAAACAAAACTGTGGATGTTGCAATGACTGTGTGTGCCTGAACTGTTGCCTGGAAGCTCTTCTCTTGTAGGTCTATTGTTTTCTTACTTGGCTGAAAGTGGCCTCATGTGCAACCACAACAGCAACTATTCAGCCATCACCAAGTGTTGAAGGTGAAAACAAAATCACTGCACAAAGAACAGACAGCTGCTGAGACTGAGGACAGGCACTGTCATTAAGACCTTGGTGAAAAATCTGCATGAATATATTCACATTTTCATCTACTAGATATTTAGACTGAGCGACCCCATTCACTTACTTCATTCAACACTTACTGAACCTTTTACATACACATAAGTAGTACACCGAGTACAAATGTCTGTTCAAAGCATGGTGGCTAACTGTACAGTGAATGAGTAATGTACATTGATGTGAGTGGTAAATGATAATCGTGACATGAGGCCAGACCATGAATTACAGCTCAAACCAGCATAACTGCACTCCACAAGGTCACCAGGTGAATAATAAAATGCTATTAGCATTCTCAATGTCTGCTGATGTAGAAAAGTATTATTAACAACTTGTGGAGTACAATTCTTTACAATAAAATATGATAAGGACAGATATAGCAGTATAGGCTGCTACTTTACTCTGTACCTTTTAGGTAAATAATGGTAATACACTCAACAGAAATATAAACGCAACACTTTTGTTTTTGCTCCCATTTTTTACGAGATGAACTCAAAGATCTAAAACTTTTTCCACATACACAATATCACCATTTCTCTCAAATATTGTTCACAAATATGTCTAAATCTGTGATAGTGAGCACTTCTCCTTTGCTGAGATAATCCATCCCACCTCACAGGTCTGCCATATCAAGATGCTGATTAGACACCATGATTAGTGCACAGGTGTGTCTTAGACTGTCCACAATAAAAGGTCACTCTGAAAGGTGCAGTTTTATCACACAGCACAATGCCACAGATGTCGCAAGATTTGAGGGAGTGTGCAATTGGCATGCTGACAGCAGGAATGTCAACCAGAGCTGTGGCTGGTGTATTGAATGTTCACTTCTCTACCATAAGCCGTTTCCAAAGACATTTCAGAGAATTTGGCAGTACATCCAACCAGCCTCACAACCGCAGACCACGTGTAACCACACCAGCTCAGGACATCCACATCCAGCATGTTCACCTCCAAGATCGTCTGAGACCAGCCACTCAGACAGCTGCTGAAGCAATCGGTTTGCATAACCAAAGAATTTCTGCACAAACTGTTGAAAACCATCTCAGGGAAGCTCATCTGCATGCTCGTCATCCTCATCGGGGTCGCGACCTGACTCAATTCGTCGTCGTAACCGACTTGAGTGGGCAAATGCTCACATTCGATGGCGTCTGGCACGTTGGAGAGCTGTTCTCTTCATGGATGAATCCTGGTTTACACTGTTCAGGGCAGATGGCAGACAGCGTGTGTGGTGTCGTGTGGGTGAGCGGTTTTCTGATGTCAATGTTGTGGATGGAGTGGCCCATGGTGGCGGTGGGGTTATGGTATGGGCAGGTGTCTGTTATGGACGAAGAACACGGGTGCATTTTATTGATGGCATTTTGAATGCACAGAGATACCGTGATGAGATCCTGAGGCCCATCATTGTGCCATACATCCAAGAACATCACCTCATGTTGCAGCAGGATAAGGCATGTTGCAAGGATCTGTACACAATTCTTGGAAGCTGAAAATGTCCCAGTTCTTGCATGGCCAGCATACTCACCGGACATGTCACCCATTGAGCATGTTTGGGTTGCTCTGGATCGGCGTATGCGACAGCGTGTACCAGTTCCTGCCAATATCCAGCAACTTCGCACAGCCGTTGAAGAGGAGTGGACCCCCCCCCCATAAAACAAAACTGCACCTTTCAGAGTGACCTTTTATTGTGGGCAGTCTAAGGCACACCTGTGCACTAATCATGGTGTCTAATCAGCATCTAGATATGGCACACCACAAAGGAGAAGTGCTCACTATCACAGATTTAGACAGATTTGTGAACAATATTTGAGAGAAATGGTGATATTGTGTATGCGGAAAAAGTTTTAGATCTTTGAGTTCATCTCATAAAAAATCGGAGCAAAAACAAAAGTGTTGCGTTTATATTTTTGTTGAGTGTACATGCATGCAAAGTGCAGTGGTTGTGCATGATGCTGATCAGACCTTACACTGATGCTGTTGTAATGCTGAAAATCTGACTCCGATAATTCTGTAAAGATGGAAAAAAGTACAATAAAAAAGTTTTTATTGTTGTTTTTAGAGTTCAAAAGAAAAGAATGCAACACAGAAGATGATATATTTGCTATTTCTATAAAGCAATGCAGATAAATTGGCATGCTGTTTTAAATAATGCAATGGCAAAATTAGAGTTTAGAAGAACTACTATATTTCCTTATCGAGTGATATATATATATATATATATATATATATATATATAAACAGTACATATCCAATTATTCATGAAAAGACCTACTGGTTTAGCACCGTGGAGCTGAGCAGCACATTCATTTGTTTTGCATAACTGAAGGACTGTGAGAGAACCTCGCAGCGCAGAGCAAGGGCAATCACCTGTCAATATACAAATGTAGTCCTGGTCACAGTTACCATTTTTCCCATCCTGAAACTAACATACACTGATAATATTTCTTTCTTTGCACAGAATGTTACTCTGGCTCTAGACGTCAGCTTGTTTCATTGGTCTGAGTGGATTCTAACAAGAAAAGGTCCTTCATACCAGCAAGTGATTGACCTTGGGGTGCTTTGGAAAAAAGTAGTGAGAAGTTCAGACAAAGAAATCCTCAGGGCTTACTTATAAAATATTGATGGCAAACATGTCACAACTTGTACTGTGGAGATTTTTTGTAAGATAGACAAATGAGCAGATTTGCTTGACATTGCATCAGCAGATATGACATTTTTTGATATTATAAAGTAAGTCAAAAGAAATGGTGTGGAGGAATTTAGACGACGTGACCATAATGTCAAATCAACATAAGAGAGAACAGACAGTTTGAAGTTTTGTTAATATATAATAAAGAGAAGATCTTTTGATGATACTAATAATCTTTGCTGTTCTACTGACGAGCAAGAGGTGGAGCTGCTGAATGATGCTTGGTAGTTCTCACTCAGGGGCATCCTAAATGTTAAATGTGTGTTATCCCATGACTGAAGCTGTAGATTCATGCTGGCAACATTTTGAAGAAACTCTTGAGTGCTTTTATGTCATACATCATTATTCACAGTGAAGCGCATACAGGTAATAGAGTGGTCCAACCCTTTCTCTCACTCTCTCTCCGTCTCTCTGTCTCGCTCTTTCATTTTTTTCCTCCCCCAATTCCCAACTCAAGAGGAATGTGCCGTGATTGATGACAAATCACTCCAAACTGCTTTAGAGAACTTTCTATTCACTTCGAGGAAATTGGTCTTTTCTCCTCTGCGTACTCCATCTTGGGCCAAACAGGGCAGCTCTGCCCATTTCACTGCTGAGTCTGACAATAAAATGATGATTAATATTGGCCTACATCAGCATTCAATTACAATATTCCTTTGAATTTGATGCTATAGACAGCCAGAAATAGATATGTTTTGATTTTTGATGTTTAACTATGACAACAGTCCTGCCTGGATGAAGTGGGATAATTTGTTCATTTATCAATCTGTCACATATCGACTCTTTGGAGAATGTCATGCTTTAATGACTCTTGAGAGTTTCTTGCATTTCAGCAAATTCTCCTGATACGTAAGACATGAGTACTTGTCCCATGAATACTGATTGACATTAATGTCAGTGGACAAGCACTAAATATGGCCTCAGCGGTGTAGAAAGATTCCATGAATCCACAAATGACAAATACAATACCATTCAAAAGTTTGGGTTCACTTAGAAATGTCCTTACTTTTCAAAGAAAAGCAGTATCGTTACCGCGAGCAGTGGAGCTTCTACAGCTGATCGCTTGGGACACACGTCTCAATTCTAATCACAGATGTATTACAAAAAGACTCCCGAGACACACACGTTTTGCACACACTGTTGCTCAGTGAAATCTGGCTGGTACAACCATGTCCGACCAGCAAGGGCGTCAGTTTGTTTTTAAAAGTGGGGGGGATGGAGACCACAGCACTTTGAGAAAATGTCGAAGAACGGTGGCAAAATACCACAAGCTGGGCTCGAACTCACATCCACCACACCACAGGCGGAAACACAACCTACTGAGCTATCAGTGCATGCAGGTGAAGGGGTCTGTGGGCCGCTATAGTACTAATTCTCCCGGGCCGAAATTTTGCCCCTGCACGCCTCTGGTCGGAGCTTCCACTTGGCACGGGCACAAATTTAGCATCTGCATGTTTTTTTTGACCTCACGAAGGTGTGTTGCATGTCTGTGCAACTCTTGGCCGAGTGCGGATGGTGCGTTCAGGAGCGTCGGAATTTTCTATACTACTGAAAATAACTGGGTTTACAACGGCTTACACGTGAAGAATTTGAATGTGTTGGAGACAAAATGACCCCTGACAAAAAGTGGGGGGGACACATCCCCACCGTCCCCCCCTAAACTGACGCCTATGCCGACCAGTAGTGCGAACGCGGAAATGCCCGGCAGCAGCCGACCACGCGAGTGGAATCGCAAACTGGTTTTTAGAATTAACCAACTAAGCTCTGAACTAGCACTAGCTCCTGGAGCCAGTGGAAACACGGTATATGGGTGCGATCGATTCTTCATTTCTAATAATCTCAAACACTGAAAAAATAAATCAAATTTTCAAAATCAGCTGGCGGGCCAGATATTATTCCTGACGGGCCAGTTTTGGCCTATGGGCCGCCAATTGCCAACCACTGGTCTAGACATTGTTGATGTGTATATGACTATTCTAGCTGGAAATGGCTGATTTTTAATGAAATATCCAAATAGGGGTACAGAGGCCCATTTCCAGTAACCATCACTGTTGTGTTCTAATGGTACATTGTGTTAGCTAATCATGCTGAAAGGCTAATTGATGATTAGAAAACCCTTGTGCAACTATGTTAGCACATGAATAAAAGTGTGAGTTTTCATTTGAAAACATGAAATTGTCTGGGTGACCCCAAACTTTTGGACAGTAGTGGACAGTAGTGGACAGTTTTTTAAGGCTATTTATAGGCTTAAATAGCCTTAAAACAGAGTGACATTTTGCTGACTATCAAGCTGGGCTCATACTACCTAGAGTTTTAAACTCAACAGATTCTGAAATCAGGTTACATCACACACATAAGGAGAAATTTCACAGATACGCTTCTCTCTAATCTCAGACATGCACATACTATAAGATTGGAAAAATAATGGGGCCTCGCACACGGCAGGATATTATTAAGTTTATGGTGCCAGAGGGAGCAGTCAGGCAGCAGAGCACCACCTCTCAAGATTTCACTAGGAAGCAGATGGAAACAAAATGGAGTCTGTGGACCTACAACTATACTAAAACTGCTGGAGAGAAAAAAGAAAAAAAAAACTAAATCAGAGGACTAAACAAATCTGGTTGAGAGAGTGGGAGGGAAGTTGTCTGGTCTTTAGCCAGAAAGGGAGGAGATATCTGTAGCTACCATTGACCTGCTTGACAAAAATGTTATCGGCTGCTAGTGTGAGAAAATTTACCCCCCAATTTTAACTTGTAACTATGAAACATTTTTGATATAACATCATTGATGAGTCCGTGAGCAGT
Organism: Acanthochromis polyacanthus; assembly: GCF_021347895.1. Taxonomy (NCBI): domain Eukaryota; kingdom Metazoa; phylum Chordata; class Actinopteri; family Pomacentridae; genus Acanthochromis; species Acanthochromis polyacanthus. The sequence continues at coordinate 31,522,184 of NC_067114.1, read as the reverse complement.
TCCAGACTTCTTAGACTGGGCAAAAGCATTGGTTGAGATGGAGATCCAAGACCAGATTTAATCCTCCAATGTCTTGGAGGATGAAACAGATTGAAATTCCTGTAGTATGAAAACTGTGTTATTCATCCTATTTATTCATTTGTGCATGGTGGTTTGTGTGAGGGTGAGAAGAGTTTGAAGCAAACAAGAGATCCAGCACATAAAATATTTTTGTTATTTATACAGCAGCATGATATGGAGAGCTGACTATTTCATCTGGCTAGTCTTGGTCTTTTCCTCCTGTTGATTTTTAGGGGATCTCCAGGATGACAGTGTTTATCAAACCTGCAAATCTCTTTGTTGAAGTTCCACAGTTGGGATGACTCTCATCCGTAGACACATTCTGATTTTTCAGCTCTGGCATTGACAAGTTCTCACTTCATGTAAACAAATGGGTGGGCATGGATGAATATGTTGATGATCATGTCAGACATATGGATGGAGATCCTACATGCAGTCTACAAAATGGCTTCTCCAGGAGATTCATTTCTATGTTTATTTTCATTCAGACTCAAAAATAACGATTTATAATGATTAAATTAAAAAAATTGGTTTTATTGAAAATCTGTCGGGAACTTGTGCTTGTTGTTCCACATATGCTGCTCAAACATTGCTTTGTATGGCTCCTTGTTTGACTGAATCTCTACATAGAGCTACAATTGCTGCTTTACTAGTGGGTTAAGCCATTTATTTAAGTGAATATGTTTTTGTGCGGGCGGCACTGTTGTCTCACAGTGGTTCGCATCCCAGCCTGTGCCTGGGATCTTTCAAGAACATTTTCTCCGGGTTCTCCAGATTCCTCAGACAGTCCAAAAACATTCTGAGGTTAATTGGTGATTCTGAATTGTCCACAGGCGTAAATATGAGTGTGATTGTTTGACTCTATGTGTAGCCCTGTGATAGACTGGTGGCCTATCCAGGGTATCTCCTGCCTTTACTCTAAGTCAGCTAGGATAGACTCCAGCCCTGCCGGAAACCCTATGAGAATTAAGCGGTGTATAGATAATGAATGGATGGATGGATGTTTTTGTGCTTTCCATAATAATAAGCAGAATGTTTTGTTTTTTTTTTTAAATCAGCATATGGCCCTGCAATGGACTGGCAGCCTGTCCAGTATGTCCTCTGCCTTGGCCCTAGGTCAGCTGGGATAGGCTCCAGCCCCCCCACGACCTTAATGACGATTAAGCGGTGTATAGATAATGGATGGATGGAGTACCAGCATATGCAAACCTCTCTAACATTAATGTACTAGTCCTACACACGTGGACAAAATTGTTGGTACCCCTCAGTTAAAGAAGGAAAAACCCACAATTCTCACTGAAATCACTTGAAATTCACAAAAGTAACAATAAATAAAAATTTATTGAAAATTAAATAATCAAAATCAGCCATCACTTTTGAATTGTTGATTAACATAATTATTTTAAAAAACAAACTAATGAAATAGGGCTGGACAAAAATGATGGTACCCATAACTTAATATTTTGTTGCACAACCTTTTGAGGCAATCACTGCAATTAAACGATTTCTGTATTTGTCAATGAGCGTTCTGCAGCTGTCAACAGGTATTTTGGCCCACTCCTCATGAGCAAACAGCTCCAGTTGTCTCAGGTTTGATGGGTGTCTTCTCCAAATGGCATGTTTCAGCTCCTTCCACATATGTTCAATGGGATTCAGATCTGGGCTCATAGAAGGCCACTTTAGAATAGTCCAATGCTTTTCTCTCAGCCATTCTTGGGTGTTTTTGGCTGTGTGTTTTGGATCGTTGTCCTGTTGGAAGACCCATGACCTGCGACTGAGACCAAGCTTTCTGACACTAGGCAGCACATTTCTCTCCAGAATGCCTTGATAGTCTTCAGATTTCATCGTACCTTGCACACTTTCAAGACACCCTGTGCCAGATGCAGCAAAGCAGCCCCAAAACATTGCTGAGCCTCCTCCATGTTTCACCGTAGGGACAGTGTTCTTTTCTTCGTATGCTTGGTTTTTGAGTCTATGAACATAGAGTTGATGTGCCTTACCAAAAAGCTCCAGTTTGGTCTCATCTGTCCAAAGGACATTCTCCCAGAAGCTTTGTGGCTTGTCAACATGCATTTTTGCAAATTCCAGTCTCGCTTTTTTATGAGTTTTTTTCAGCAGTGGTGTCCTCCTTGGTCGTCTCCCATGAAGTCCACTTTGGCTCAAACAACGACGAATGGTGCGATCTGACACTGATGTACCTTGGCCTTGGAGTTCACCTTTAATTTCTTTGGAGGTTGCTCTGGGCTCTTTGGATACAATTCGAACGATCCGTCTCTTCAATTTGTCATCAATTTTCCTCTTGCGGCCACGTCCAGGGAGGTTGGCTACTGTCCCGTGGGTCTTGAACTTCTGAATAATATGAGCCACTGTTGTCACAGGAACTTCAAGCTGTTTAGAGATGGTCTTATAGCCTTTACCTTTAAGATGTTCGTCTATAATTTTTTTTTCGGATGTCCTGGGACAATTCTCTCCTTCGCTTTCTGTTGTCCATGTTCAGTGTGGTACACACCTTTTCACCAAACAGCAGGGTGACTACTTGTCTCCCTTTAAATAGGCAGACTGACTGATTATGAGTTTGGAAACACCTGTGATGTCAATTAAATGACACACCTGAGTTAATCATGTCACTCTGGTCAAATAGTTTTCAATCTTTTATAGAGGTACCATCATTTTTGTCCAGGCCTGTTTCATTAGTTTGTTTTTTTAAATAATTATGTTAATCAACAATTCAAAAGTAATGGCTGTTTTTGATTATTTAATTTTCAATAAATTTTTATTTATTGTTACTTTTGTGAGTTTCAAGTGATTTCAGTGAGAATTGTGGGTTTTTCCTTCTTTAACTGAGGGGTACCAACAATTTTGTCCACGTGTGTACTTGAAACCTACAACAGATACCTGATACTTCACAAGTGTCATTCTTGTACTTTCATTTCAACTATAAAGAGCTCTCAGTGTCTTATCGGCATCATTTGAAGAGAATACTATAAAAAAATATCAAAAGTTGACAATAGTGCTTCTTTTGTCCAAGAGCAGTGTCTGCAGATTCAGGCGAAGAAGCCCCAACAACCTTCATAAGTAAAGTAGGACAACCTGTATGTATCCTGAGAGGACGGAAAAGCTCTCATTAAGCTCATTATTTGAGCAGAAGGCAGCTCAAATGAGCATATCAGCAAAATTATAAGCTTGGATCCTAAAGGAAGCCAGGTGAACAATAAAAGTGGACAAAGACAGGAACAATCCGAGGGATGAGTTTTATACATTTTGACACAGAGTTGTAAGACTTGTGACAATAGAACAAGACTTTACCTACCTAATGAGCTGAATTAGAGGATTTACACTGGTTACAGGTCAGAGTTTTGTTACTACACTGCACAGGAAAAAAAACTAAACAAAAACAAGAACAAAAGAAAATGAAAATGTGACAGCCCAAGTGCCAGAAAAAATGTGTTTAATAAAAGTTTATTAGAAAACTGCTGTAGCTGTGCCTAACAATTTATTAATTTCCTTTGTGCAATTTAATGAAAAATGAATGTAAGATAATATAAAATATCACATATAGTAACCATCTTTGAATGACAAGTGTATAACGGAAGCTTACCGATTATGACCTGAAAATAACAGGAAAATACATGTACTTATATTAGAATAGTTCTGAAAAACAAAAACAAAAAATCAATATGTATCATAACAAAGTCCCTTTAATACAGAAATGGTGTTAAAGCTCCTATAAAATACTTGTAAAAACTTGAGAAAAATCAATTGTGAAACAGTAATTATTTGTGGATGTTAGTAGTCTTGGTCTTTTTTAATATGTAAATTAACATTTTTATTGAGTGACATTGGCAACCCCCCCCCCAAAAAAAAAAAAAAAAAAACATAGAATGGAATGCAAACAGGTTAAAATATTTGTGTAAAATAAAATAAAATAAAATAAAGAATAAAGGAACCATGTCAAACCGTGTACCCTTTAAGATGAAATTGCAGTTTGATTCCTCTTTGTATTTTGGATCAACTGGAAAACATTGGATGGAAGGTCAGAAATGACACATGGATCAAGAGATAAGATTTTTGGCAGTGATGTCTGGATCCATTGTTCAAGGTTTCTGTATCATTACGAGAGAGCGGAACAGCGTCATTGTAACTATGACAACAAATGAACGCTGTCAGCAGCCTGCTGATGAATCACATTGTGACCCTACTACAAATCCACTGTTGCGGACTTATCAGGATGTATCCGTCAGAAATGATACAAGGATCAATTGATTAAATTGTACAGGTGTTTCCCATCAATTTCCTTGCCACCCACTCCATATTTAGGGTACACGATTTGGTATCTGTACATAACGCACACATGCATAACACACACCTGTGCTTAGCGCAAGGTCATTTTGTTTGTGAGTACATCTATATTAAATGGCCACATTCTATGGTGTCATGGTTTTTGCCACAATTTTTTTGGAAGATTTCAGCCATTGGAAATGAGGCAACAATTGAGCAGCCTTGGCAGAGTACTGTGCTCTTTTACTTTTTTTCAATTTTTGTTGACAGAAACATGCTTCAGTATTAACAATGTGCATTCAAACCATCAGACAGCCTACTAGTCTATTTTCAATGGCAACAGCATAGCTTAAAGGATTGTTTTTGTAGTATTATGCCAAACACCTCCTGACTGCTTACATTTTTTCCACAGTATGTATCCATATTTTAGCTTTTGTAATATTTAATATTTGATGTATTACACACTTTAAAATTCTGTACTTCACATTCATATTCATAATTCTTTCTAATAATTATTTCTATTCCCGGTTGACCTTCCAAACATACCAACTTAGGAATGCACTGCAGGCAGCTGAACAGCAAAGCTCTGTCATTAGACCTTCACCTCAGCACGTAAACAAATCAGCGCGAAAGATTTACACGTACCTCAGAGATTTTAGCACTACTACAAAGGTACAATTGAGTTTATTTATACCGTGCATACCAATGCATACGACTTCTTTCAGGTCTCTGTGAAGTGCTCACTAAAATGAACTCCACAGCACGCACCGTTTCAGTGTTCAAATAATGTTTTTGTCGCAGCCATTCATGCTGGGTGTTTCCTTAAATTATAATGAAAACAATAGGGTGCTAATTTCGATTAATTAATTGCTGAGAAAAAATACACGTTAAAAACAATAACACATTTAATCGCACTTTTCTCAGTTCCCTAAGTTCTGGCACACGGATAACACTGATGGTGGGAATGAACCAAAAGTCTGTTTTCCAGCTGTGAAGACGATGCACAGAGTTATGTCAGTGCACAAGAAAGTTTGGTGAACAGTGAAGGAAGAGGAGACCGCATCGAGCTTGTTGGGCGGAAAGTTTTCTTTTAATAACCTTCTCGATGACATCTTGGATAAAAGCGTGGTTGTGTGCAAATTATGCAACAAAGAGTTTTTATATCACTGCAGCACTTCAAGTCAATGGTACTGCAAAACATGTTGCTGTTAGCACTAGGGATGTGCGCGACTAGTCATTTAATCATTTAACTGCTACTCATTTATTAAACGTTTAGTATTTTACTAGTCGGTTAAACGCTGCATTAAGCATTATGCACCCTGTTCTTCGCGCCTCTGCCTCGGCTTCTTAGTAAACAGGCTGAGCAGCCAGGGAGAGAATTGCTCCTCCTCCCCTCCCCTCACACGCACACGTAGCAGGGGGCAGGGCCACACAGTTTGGGGAAGAAAGTTTGGAAAGGTAAAGTGGGAAGATGGCGACGCTCCCGCGTAACCCCGAATTTCCACATAAAGCGAAAGCACCGCGCCGCGCAGAGCAGCACAGCGCTTTTGAATCGTACTGCGCAGCACTTAGAACCCATTGTCTTCTATCAGACAATTTCTGCACGCGCTGCGGAGCGCTAGCACCGCGTCCCTGAAGCACCGGCGCGCACCACGGCTCTTTAAGGGTTAATCGTAGTATTTAAGTTGATATTTACAAGGAATATTTTAACTGCTACTGTGTAAAGGGAATACTGCTGTTAAAAGCACCTTATTTGTTTAAGTGTTTGCCAACCAAATGTCATTGCATTTTTGTTTATATAGCAAAACTTTTAAAATAAAAGCGTGCAATGCACCACTTTTAAATCCATTCTTTAATTTTGTGCTTAACAATACAAGTAATTAAAATTAACCATTTTAATCGTGTAGTTTAAAGCCTTTGTGTCAGCTGAAGAGTTAAATGACACTTTACACTGAAAAGGTGGAAGAAAAGCAAATCTTTCTGTAATGTTTGTTAGTCTGACTAGACTGTTGATTTAACTTAATATCTTTGTGAACTTGTTTTCACAAGTTCAGTTGACTCTGCTAGATTTGCATTTTCAAAACTCATGAGATGCAAAACAAAACATTGAACTAATTATTTAATCCTTTAAGGCAGCGGGGGAACTTAAAAGTTGAGTACACAATAATTAGGAGCATGAAAGGTAGGAAAACACTTAAAATCAAAGTGCCACTTGCATTGTTTGGGAACTGTTTGTGAGTGAGAGTTGTAAGCAAGCAAAAGTTACTGCACTGACTGTGCAAAAAAATATGATATGGTCCTTTTAATGTTAAAGGTTGGGTAATAATTTCTGTCTGTCTTGTTCCCAGACCCGTGTGTTACCTGTCAAATAGCAACCAGAGGAATTTCCATTCAAGAGAGATTTCCCTTGCTGGTGGAATAAAACAAATCATCTTTAAAACTACTCATAATTGCCCATAAATCAAAGAAATCAAACCTTTCTTGGTGCCTTGGAACCAAGAATGAGCCTAACATATGCAGCAGGTCTACTGTGATTGTTCTAGCTTTCTCAGTTGCAGCAAAGCAACCACATCTTGTCAGTTGTTTTGCAGAAGCCTTTGGGAGATCCAGAGTTTTCTCCCTAAAGAGATATCATGGCCCTGAGCTGGTTTTATATGATATGAGATATATTTCACCAGTCAATCGATGTGGTACAACCCATCTGGGAAGCCAGGGCTGTTCTCTGCTTGTCATCTGTGCCTGCCTCCTCCTCTTTCTTGTACATTTCCAGGGAATAGCCATGATGAGAACACTGAAAGGGGGAATTTGTCAATGTATCAAATATGTTGAGAGGCATCTGAGAGTGAAGTGCAATTATACACAGACACAGAGAGTGAAAACATGTCTCAGGAGTTGAAGAGGGAGAGAAGAAAGCATGGAACTTTTATTTTCCTCTACACAACTTTTTATTCTCTGACAGTGGGGGAAAAATTACAGTGCCATTTTTTAGTTCGTCATGAATTTCTTATGCAATCCTTATTTGTAATGTTTGTTTTGCTTATGCAATATGCAAACCACCAGGTTTTATTTATGGAAGATTGTAACTGATAATTATGTAGGATCCTCATTAGAGGTGTTTTGCCAATAGGTATATGTTATCTTCAAAACACTCGGAATTACTTTCACACATCTTAATTGTCCAGGTGGAACTGACACATTATACATCCATGTTCAGGTGTGAAGTGTAATTCTTCAGGGTTAGAGGTCACTTTGCATCTCTTTCCTCAAACATTTGTTTTCCTAACCAGAAAACCACCCCAATCACCCTCCTCACAAGCCATAAGCTGTTTTTAGTTTGTCAAAGTCAGGGAGTTAAAAGGGGGTCGCACAAATGAAAACATCGCAGGCCAGACACGTGACTGTTTGTTTTGAAACATGTATAGTAGTTACCAGGAACATCCAATGAGAAGTGACACTTGCCTGCAGCGCTCTCCAGGCTCCATACACGGTCCGCATCAATCCAAAAACACAGCCGGCTCTCCAGAGATTACTGGCAGGAGTTGCAACAGAAGCAAACAAATGCACCAAAGAGATTCTGTCCTTGAAACAAGTCACGACTCCTTTGATCATTATTACTGTGAAGACATGCTCATTTTTTTGAGCTGTGTGTTCATGAGCTCGTGCAAATGTATGAATTAAGAAAACACAATCAGTGATTCAACAATAGACATGTAACAATTACACCAAAAAAAAAAAAAAAAAAAAAAAAGATAATGTGAACAGAAGATAATTGGGGATTTTTGCTGATATGCCAGTATTGTCCAACCATTTTTGCCCAATTGGGGATGCTGATGTTGACACTGATGTATATAAAAATCAAAAACCATATCTCATTTAAATTTGGCTACCATCCTCATTGAAGTAGTCTAGATGTGCTGTGATACAGCTCTCCCTGTGCTCCTGCAATGCCTTCAATGCTGACAGGAAGTCCCATTATTTAAACATGGCAAGCATCGTCTTAGATGGATATCCTAATCTGTGTCAATATAGCCACCCTCCAACCTGAATTTCTTTTAGGGAAAAAGGAAGAACTTAAATGAGTCAAATCTCACAGGTAGCATGTGTGGAGAGCAATAGTTATGTTGTTATGGTTTAAAAAATTGTGCATAATCACCACAGCATGACCAAACTGAAAAATCCAAATGGCATTGTGCCAGAAATTCAGATCATTTGCACTGAAATCTTTCCTTAGACACCTCAGGATGTTAAAAACAATGTTGCCTTGACAATCTAGACCGGAGTGAATGACAATTGTAAACGTTAGAGAAAACAAAGATGCTCTTGGTGCATTTTGGCATCCTAACTTCATGTGCCTTTTCCAGTTTTGGATAAGGCACATGAATTAATCTCCTATCTGTTATGAGTCTGTATGACAGGATCCAGCCCACAAAAGCACTTGCCATGTTTCTCCAAAATAGTTTTTTATGCAGTTTTGCGAGATTAGAGGTAAATTTGTATTGTTCATCCCATCATCCATAATCTATATACTGCTTAATCCTCATTAGGGTTGCAGGGGGCTGGAGTCTATCTCAGCTGACTTAGGGCGAAGACAAGGGACACCCTGGACAGGTCACCAGTCTATCATAGGGCTACATATACAAACAAGCACACTCACATTCACACATACAGACAATTTAGAATCATATTTTTGTTTATGTTTATTTTATTTTTAAAATGGGACAGTTTGTATTAGTCGTGTGGCTTATTTCCATCTCGAGTCCCATTAGCAGGTCAAAAATAAAGAAATTACAAATAACATAATACCATAACTGAACAAAGACATACAAAAAGAAAAAACAAGCAACAAGCGATAACACATAGTGCACATAACAGACAAAAGCTGGGGGGACCAAGGCAAGTGGCCAAGCAGTAATTAAGTTAACGTTTACACATGATTTTATTGCAAATATCCCTGTGTTTCTATTGCACATATCCCTCTATCATTTTTAGACATTGTTATACACTTATCCAAATCACCAATTAATTTCAGCATTTCTTTGGACTCTGGCATGTTCCATGCATAGGGAGAACATGCAAACTCCACACAGAAAGATCTCAGGTTGGGAAGCAAACTTCGAGATCTTCGAACTGTGAGGCAACAGTACTATCCACTTATTTACTGTGCAGCCCTACTATTCATCAGTATTGTAGAAATATGCAGCCCTAAATCACTTCATTATCCTAAATATATTATTAATATGTATAGGCTTTTAACTGTTTATCTGTGAAATGTCTTCTGACACATTTTTATTTCAAGTTGAAAGACTTCTTGGTCCTATGCTATGCCGCATATGTGCCATCAAAGTACCGACGATGTTTTCTTTATTTGATTGTGTTTTGTCTATTTGCATGTGTTTTCTTCAGCTGCAGCATGTTGAGCTCTGAGTAAGGAACAGACTCCCAGGCAGGCTGCTGACAAAAGTGTGAAAATGTGTTCTGGAGGCAAAACATCTTGCTTTGCATCTTGTTTGAATCCTAAATTATGACGCTGAAATGTGACATTCGTCTCTTAGAGCTGTTTCCATGATGATATTTGTTACTGAATGGCAGAACCTTTGTTTGACAACTGGAGAAACCTAACAGTCATTAGTAATTTGTCATAATAAAAGTTAAGAACAGAAGTGTCTTCTTCCATTATGCTGACTTTTTATATGCCCTCTTTTCTTTTAATTCTGCCAATACAAAAACATGCTACTTTTTGGTGCCCACTCTGCATGTCAGATGTCCTCTCAAATTCATCGCAGTCATATGAGTTTCTAAATCAAATGTTGTGCTATGGTGCCCTACTTTCACCCCCTCATAACTCTCCTCTATCATCCAAACTCTGGATTCCTTATTACCATCAGTCTGTGATAACTGCCACGGTAATGTTTCAGAAATCAGCCTCATAATTCAGTTGGTTCCTATAATCAGTCTGCACAGCTAATGTCGAACACGCCAAAGCAGTCTGATAATTATCTTATCCATCCTAGCTGTCTTGATGCCAGGGAAAGAGCACACTGTACTGAGGGGTTTCCACATCATGCTCATTAAGTTACGTATTGTCCCAGCTCATCTGAAAGTGAGATTATCCTCTTTTCTCTTGTGTTATGGGAACCATACAAATGATCTTATCAGTGTCATCTGATTATCATTGACAGTCGCTGTGATGTAACTGGTTTAGCCCTAATATAAGTTATTCATTTACATTTATCTGTTTTAAGTATAGAAACCTTTTCTCTGGGAGGCAGCTAAATATTCACACATGTTGTCCGTCTCAGAATCGATGAAATGTATTGATCTCAGTTGCCTCCATGAACACCTGGAGGTTACATGGAGAGTCTGCAATGCAGCATGTTTTAATGTGATGTGTTTTTGCGGTAATTCGACACTCAAGCCACAATCCTTTTCTATTGTTATGTGATCAAGTGAAGCATTTTTTGCACATATTAACTTGGATTTCTTCAATAGGGAAAATGTGTTACAGGTAAGAGTGCCTGTTCACACACCACTTGTGTAATTACAGCACCTACGCACTGCAAGGCCCTCAACTATGTTGATACTTGACCACAGCAGAGGCAACCTGTGATCAGCCAGCTGAGAGGCTTGACCGACCACTCTGTATGTTGATGAATGCATGTGTGCATCGCAGCTGACAGAACAGACACAACTATGTCAGAAAGCTTTCATTTTATCCTGTTCCTACTTTTGAAATATTTCCCAGCTTGCCTTCTTTCCTGGTGTGTCTCTTATTACAAATGCATGCCTGTTTCACAAGCACCACCTTCGCTGCCATCCAAAACTGTGGGTTTTCTCCACAGCTGGAGAGAAGAAGACAGGAGAGAAGGGAAGGGGGGGGGTTGAACGAGGCTTTATGACTTTCACTTCCATTTGCATAATTGTATGCATCTCATGCAGCGTGAGTACACAGTGCCAGCATGGATGATCAGTTCTTATCTCTGAACTGCACCGTAAAGATAAGAGAAATACATGGCAATATAAAGTAATCTTACTTCCTACTGCCCATGTCAAATTATTTAGGAGAACTCGACAGGCTGGGAGCTGCAGCAGCTGCATGAATGAGCCGATCATTGCATCATGATTTCATGAGGCCAAAAGTGTAGTTCTAATTGAATAGGGGAGTTTACTGTTGCTAGCTAACCTTTACACATGCAAAACTCTCAATTCATTGGTTATGTTTTTAACACAATAAAACACAATGCTTATTATTTTTGTAAGTGATTATTTGAAGTTAAAGGTTTTATTTTGTTGAACACTGGTAATGCAGTGTAGCTGTCCAGTTTTGTAAGGTTTGCCTTTACGTGTCTTAATTAGATTCGGACTAATCTTACAAAAGCAAAAGAAACTGGAGTTATAAAATTAAAATAATGTCGTGAGGGTGGAGCTGGCAAAGCCAGTAATGTGTTGCTGCATGACCAAACCAGAGGTGCTGCTCTATTTTTCAGTTTCACATCCAATTGACTGGCCCCCACACAGTTCCCAAATGTCTCACTAAACACAGTTTTTTCCAAACCTCTGCACACTATTACGTCATTCTCAAGAAAATCCTTTAAAAGACAGATTTAGAACGTACTGAAACAGGTTTGGTTGTTGGAATCATTCCTTCCATTCACACCAGTCATAGAACACTTCTTAAAGTACCTTCAGCAGGGACGGCTGGTATAAATGGGCTAACAGGAGTAAACCCTCCCAAGCAAACACAAAAAAGATGAGAAAATTATTTTTTAAATAACTTACAACAGATTGTTTTAAGTTTAGGTGAAACCAAAGGTAGCAACAGCACCAATCAGTCAAAAGAAAAACATAGAATATCTCTAAATGGGCTTATTTTTTACAGCCCCAGCAGATACCGTCCGCTTTCATTCATTTCGTTCTTGTAGGTGATTGACAGGTGTCATGTCACGCCCCCGTGATTTACTGATCATTTGGGCTAACTTCAGTCAGCCCAAAGGCCACTGACTTTTGACCAATAACAGCGAGTTGACGCAGCAGTGCTGCTATTTGTGCCAGAGGTGGGAAGGAGGGAGAAAAAGTTAAGCTATGACGGGTGTTAGCATGAACGAGGTGGATTATTTGCTTTCTTGTCCATTTTCCTCAATGTCTTTGGAGGAAAAGCTGGAATTAAGAGACTGGGCTCACATTGGCCAAACGATGTTCAAATAACTCAACGGGACAAATGACAAAATCATAAGCTTTGCATTTCTTGGTTTGACAGAAAGGACTGGCTAACGGCAAGTGTAGCTAAGAATTCACTTTTCTGTTTCCCATGGTTACTTTTTGGAGGAGATACCGCATGGACTCAACAAGGAATTGTGGATTTGAAACATTTGTCGGACAAAATTAGAAAGCATGAATGCAGCACAAGTCACATCGGAAACAGCGTCAGGTTGTCCATGTTGGGAAAAGTTAACATTGCCTGTCAGCTGGATGAGGACTGGACTTTCTAACAAACCGCACACAGAGGGTCAGAATGGGAAAAAACACCTCCTCCACCCTTATTATTAACACCGGTGCCCCTCAAGGGTGTGTTCTGAGCCCTCTGCTCTACACCCTATACACCCATGACTGCTTTGACTCCTCAGCGACCAATCTCATCGCCAAGTTTGCCGATGACACTACAGTGCTCGGACTCATCTCCAACGACGATGAGACTAACTACAGGAGAGAGGTGCAACATCTGGAGTCATTGTGTCTCAATAATAATCTGGCTCTAAACACCAAAAAGACCAAGGAGATGGTGGTGGACTTCCGTAGGAAAAGACGCATCAACCACCAACCGCTCTTTATAGGCAACGATGTGGTGGAGAGGGGGAGAAGTTTCAAATTCCTGGGAGTAATACTGACTGAGGACCTGTGCTGGAGTGACCACGTTGCCACAGCGGTGGGCAAGGCACAGCAACACCTCTATTACCTGAGGAAGCTGAGGAGCACTCGCATCCCCAGACCTTCGATGGTGAACTTTTACAACTGTGCCATCAATAGTGTTCTGACATATGGGTTCTTAGTGTGGTTCTCCAGCTGCACTAAGGCTGACCAACAGGCTCTCCAGCGGGTGGTCAATGCTGCGGAGAGAATCATTGGAACTACTCTCCCTGAGATCAACACCATCTTCTCCGCCCGCTGCTTGAGGAGAGTGCGCAACATCATGCGAGACCAGCACCATCCTGCTCACCACCTTTTCCACCTGCTGCCTTCAGGGAGGAGGTACAGGTCCATACAGGCCAAAACTGTAAGACTGGCCAACAGTCTGTATCCACAGGCTGTGAGGCTACTCAATTCTGCCCCTCTCCCCTCTCTGCTCCCCCATTCTCACGGTCAATAACCACACCCACCAATTATAAATCTGATCTGGTTTGCATAGTTGCAGAATGTCACTATTCACCACCCCCCTCTCTCGTGATCCTTCTTCCCCAACGGTTATGTCTTTGTTGCACTGGGTGATTTACGGTATTTAGTATTTATTATTGTGAGTACTGGACTATTTATGATATTTATTACTGTGAGGTCTTTTTTTTTGCACTTATCAACTCTGTTGTATGGATGCTCCGAGCGTAATTTCGTTGTCCTTGTGACAATGACAATAAATATTCTGATTCTGATTCTGAGGGCCACCGCATCGCTGTACAGAGGCACAACGAGCAGGTGAAAAAAAATAGACATTCACTATCAAGGATTGTGGACTGTATTAAATTTTGTGGAGCACACGAGCTAGCTTTACGGGGGTCTGACGAATCCCCCACTTCAACCCAACGCAGCGTATTTCTGGACCTGGTTGAGCAATTTTCTTTTTTAGACAGCCAGTTAGCAGATCACCTGTCAAACACACAAGTTGCAAAGTACACGTCCAAGACTAGCCAAAACGAGTTGCTTGATTGTATGTTAGCTGTTTATGAACAAAAAGTGACTGATGAAATATCGCAGATGGCATTTGTGGCTGTGCAAGCTGATGAGACAACCAATGTGGCATGTGTATCTGTATGTGTGTGTGTGTGAGAGAGAGAGAGAGAGAGAGAGAGAGAGAGAGAGAGAGAGAGCTAAAGTATAGTGTACCTGTAATTGATGTAACTGTGTGTATCATAAGTGATGTTAACTATTTAATCAGTATTATGCATTTGTTAGCCCACCCAACAAATTTTACCACCAGCCGCCACTGACCTTCAGTGTAACAGATAGGAGACAAAGTTCCTGGTCTGTGCTGCAGACATCCTCTAATGTATTCAGTATGTTTTGTCTTTGTGTTTTCCCAGAGTGCATTTCTTATTTGGCTGTGGATTTTCACCAAATTACTTGTGGTTTTTAAACCAGTTATGCTTGGAATTCTTGGAATCCTGGTGCCGTCTCATCAACCAACCAGCCTACTCACCAGTTTTGAATGGAAACATTGCAATGAAGAATGTGTAATCAAAAGATGCCGTTGCACAGTGCGTTGAAGAAAATCATAGTAGCATTAATGATCTGTGAGCTTTTGTTCTGTTATTGCAGAAATTAGTTCTTATCAAAAAATAATCATGAGCTCACCAACTTGCAGATTGTGACACTAATGGTTTGCACCTCCTGTCAAAGACAACTTGCAAAATAGTTGGGAAGCAACATTTTTCAGTTTTTAAGGAATTTATTTATTGCTGATCAGAATGTTCTGAATGGTTCGGAATTAGGTCCAAGAATTGGAACCCTGTCTACCTTTGTGTAGGAGGATAGAAAAGGAAGTTTTATATGAAATGGGTTTAACTTAGCACTTTGATTCTTCTTTTTATTTTTTAAGAGTATTTTTTAATCTATTTTTAATGTTTGCACTGCTGCTAATTGTCGTGGTCTTCCAGACAAATTTCATTGTACTTCTCCACTATGACAATAAAGTCTCTTTATCTTTATCTTTACATGGCTGTTTTAGCTGCCCGGTGCATTCAAGTGAAGCTTTACATTAGCTTCAAGTGAACTCTGAAAAACAGTTCTGCTGATAACGGGGACTATGGATTTTGTCTCTCTTTACTGACGTCAAAACATCCTTACAAGAGAATGTAAAACCTAAATAGATAAACTTGACTTAGTAACCTGTTTTATCAAACAGGGTAAACAGGTATATCATTCACAATTGTACACTTGAATGTGTGTGACCACTCCAGAGTGAAATTACATTCTGTTGGATAATTTATTAACTCTGCCTATAGTCTGCAAGTAGAATGCAGTTATACTGTGTCAAGAAAATTCCACCTCTTCTCTCCCAAAATGTATTTAATTGCTGTGTCTGTATGTTTGGGGTAGCTGAATACTTCTGTGCACTTCTGCATTCATCTGGTTTCACCTGTCAGCATTGCAATCATGAGACAATTCCAGTGTAGCATCTTAACTGGCAGCAATACATGCCCAAGCTATATCAGAAGCACCACCATGTTTGACAGAAATGATGCTCTTTGTCTGGGAAGTTGGTTTTGTGTCATCATCCATAAAGAATTTCTTTTTGCATCTTGGCCTTTCTGATGTAGAGGTTTACCGGGGTTTTGCATCTTGTGGTGAATAGTAAAATAGTAAATGATCTGCACTTAAATACCTCTTTTCTACATCAGTGGTGCACAAAGCTCTTTATAATACATCTCAGTGACATACACATACGGCAGCAGAGCTGCTATACAACGTGCAGACCTGCTATCAAGAGAAACACTGGATTCAGTGTCTTACCCAGGGAGACTTGGAGGGGCCTATATCTCCCAGACATATTCCTTCCACACTCAATTTAAATATGAGTTTATATATTTAAAGTAAAGCTCAGACTTGGAAATAGTGCAGTATTTGTTTCTTCATGTCAATAATAAAAATAATCATAATTCAACTAGGGCTTAATTCCTTGAGCTATTCAAAAAAATTTGATTGCTAAAATTACTCAAAGCAAATTTCTCTGAATTGAGGCTTCATTTAATCCACTACAAACTAGACCCCACGCCACTAACTAGACCAGACCCAGACTTCATTCTAGGACCTGGACCTATAATCAATAAATTATAAGCGGATTTTAAATTTGAAAGGACACTTTTAATTTCAGCAATGCAGCTTTTCTAGTGTTTACGGCATTTAGCAGATCAGAGGAATTTAACATAGTCAGGCTACCTTTGTGTAAGTTGACTTAACAAAAACTAAAACCTCAGTGAGAGTTTACAGGTATGAAGGTGGTTATCAACTTTCTTTGTTAACTTGGACTTTCTGTTTCAAACTCATCCACATAAACAGGAGCATTAAACGCCTCATTTGAGTCATTTTCCACAACAAATGAACGAATCAAGTGCAGCTGCTTCAGGTTGTTTTAATGAAAAACAACAATGAGGAATATGAAAATTTATGATGGTATATAGCTGCGACTGGAAATGACGTGAAACAGGAATGATGTTGGAAAACTGTTAAACGTAGCAATGTATTTATTTTACAGATCAATGCAGGTGATTATTTCTGCAGCTGCACAATAAAAGTATCAAACTTCATATATTCAAACATGATATTGTATTAAAGTGCATGTAGGTCTGACACTATCTCATAATGAAGGAAAGCACATTAATTTGTGGCCAAATCCAAGTGAAACTAATGTTACTTACTGAATATTCTCTGTAATAAATACTAGTAAACTCATCAGTTTTCTTATTTGTGTTCTATCAACTGCAGTACCAGCAGTTTAAACGGACCAAATGCAAAAACATATTTATGCGATTTCTGCATCAGCAACTATGTGGGTTCCCATGGCTTTAGTTTTAGTTGAATACCTTTGTACTATAATGTATATATGTGGAATACACCACAGATTTCATCTGTAGAATGCACCTGTGTTCCTCCAGGATGGTTATTTTTGCTGCATAGCATGCTGACTTCCTCTTTTGATGCTGTAACACGCATGCCAAGCACGAAATTAGATTACTCAATTAATCGCCAGAATAATCGGTAAACTACTCGATTGCTAAAATAAGTAATAGCTGCAGCCCTAAATTCAATCATACTTGTCTCAGAATCATGCTTGTGAAAAGACACTGTATCACAACCAAAGATGCAAGATAAGGACTGAGATTAAAAAAACAAAAACAAAAAAAAAACGATGACGACAAACCAGCAACTGTTGCATTTATGCCTCTTTGACCAAACCAGCCAGCATATTCACTGGTCCTCATGTCACCTCTGTCACTGCTCGCTCACCTCTTGCCAGTCCTCTGCCTCTCTGATGCTGTCTTCTTACCTCCACTCACTGTCTGCCTTGCCATTTTGCTGCTCCAGGCAGGGGAGCAGCATGCTGAGTGCTGGTCATCATCTTCATTCTACTCATGGGACTGTCAGAACACTGTGTTTTGGTGAGCTCCCTGGGCACTTGTGGGGAAAAAAAGGCATGCTCTGTTGTAGCCACTGTAGGAGAGTTAAAAATGTTTCTTTGAAATAGAAAAAAAGCACAGTTGCTGCCTGCTGTTGTAGGTAAAGCAAGACAATATTACTTTTCTTTTTTTGATATACTTTATTTTTGTTATCTTTTACAAACACAAAAAACAGACACATGAGACACCTGGGACATGTTGAAACATACACAACAAGATCAAATCAAAATTAAAAAATAAATTAATAAATTAAAGGAGCCATACCTGATTTTACAAAGCTTACAAAGCGGGGTTATCCAAATTTGAAATTGTGATTTTCTGGTTCAAACTCAAACCCTCCCAATGCATCTACAGCCTCAAAATTCCCCACAGGAATGATTCCAAAACCAAGGGAGGAACACCAGAAACAAAGGAGGAAAAATGTCAACCACAGTGAAAGTCAAAACTAACCAAAAACCTTCAAGAACCTGTGTGCCTCCTTGACACACTCCTCCTCCTCTAAACACTAAAGGTCAGAAGAAACTCCACTTCAAAAAAAAAAAAAAAATCAAGCATAGCTCCTTCAAATCTAAACATAATAGATGTATGGAGCGTATTCCTTTGAATTTTTCAAGAGTCTAGCGTTGAAGTGAAAACAGTCCATTTCTCCCATTTGTCTTGACATTGCTCTTCTTGAGTCCTTAATCTGTGGGTCAAAATTTCCATCTCCAGTATTCCAGAAACAATTTGTTGCCAATCATTGATTGTTGGTGGGTCCAATTTGCACCATTTTTTAATAATGGCCTTTTTGCAAGCCACAAGTAGTATTTTTAGTAAATATCTATCATTTTTGTTTACCTCATTAATAGTAATAGAACCAAAATACATTACCAAGCATGTATTAGGAATTGAATATCCCAAAATCTTAGCAATTGTTGAGTGGACATCATTCCAAAATGGTGCGAGTTTGTGACATAACCAAAAAATGTGTGCGTGATGCACATTAAGCTCTCCACATTCTCTCCAACAAGGTTCAATTCAATTCAATTCAATTTTATTTATATAGCGTCAATTACAGTCAAATCGTCTCAAGACGCTTTACAGAACCCAGGTTGTACTCTGGATACATATTTAGCCGTAATTTTAGGAGTTATAAAATACCTGATTATATTTTTCCAGCAATGCTCCCTCCAAATTCTAGAAGAAGTTGTTGATTGTTGGATTCTCCAAATATTGAACCATTCCTCCTCTGAGATACCACCACTTAATTCTTTCTCCCATTTCTGTTTCACGTCTAAAATATTACAACCTCTTTGATCATTAAATGCTTATAAAGAGAAGATATAGGTCTGAATTTTTTAGAATGGTATATTCCAACTATCATTTTTATGATATCATTGTTTAGAAGGTTCACATTGTGTTTGATTGTTTTGTCATAAAAGTCCCTTAGTTGTAGGTAGCAAAAGTGGTCTTGATTAGTTAAGTCAAATTCCTGCTTTAACTCTTGAAAACTCTTAAAGCTGCCATTCTTAATCAATACACACCAGGATGTTATGCCTTTACTTATCCACTGCTTATATGTATGATCGTGAGTACCTTGGATAAAGTGTTTATCATAAGCCGGCCACTGAAGTAGAGGAAGTTCATTCTTTAGGTTGTATTTTCGTATTATAGTTAGCCACATTTCCAGTCACTGTATATACGTGTTGAGACTGTTCTTGATGGTTTCTGTCTCTGCCAAAATACTAGTTATTTTTCTTCCCTGTATAGTTTGTTCAATATTTTTCCATTTTGAAACATAATTTTCATCGCACCAATTCATTATAGGAGTTAATTGAGCTAAATGGTAATATTCTTTAAGATTGGGCAGAGCCATTCCTCCACTATCTTTTACTATTTGTAATTTTTCAAATTTGATTCTTGGTTTTTTACCATTCCAAATGAATCGTGATAGGAGTTTGTCCAACAGCTTGAATTGTTTTCTGGGATTTCTTTGGGAAGTGCCTGGAAAAGATATAGGAGGCGAGGCAGAACATTCATTTTAATAGCCTCAATTCTAGAACTCAAGTCCAGAGTGAGAGGGTCCCATCTGGCTATATCATTCCTAATTTCTTGATCCACCTTGGGGATATCATAGAGTTTCTCAATTTTTTTTGTTAATGTGACTCCAAGATATGACATATTCTTGCAATTCCAACTCAAACTATATTTTTTCTTTATAAATTCTGATGGGGAGTAATTCATTGTTAATATTTGTGTCTTGGCCAAGTTTAATTTGTATTCAGAGTAGAACCCATACATCTCCAAATTTTGAATTAGAGTGGGCAAAGATGTTTCTGGGTTTATTTAAATAAAAAAATTACATCATCTGCAAAAAGTCCAACAACATGTGAGTCATTACCAATTTGTATACCCCTGATATCTTCATTTTGTCAAATAAATTAGGCTAAAGGTTCTATATAAAGTGCAAAAAGGGTTGGGGATAGGCTGCATCCCTGGCGAGTTGAACGTTCCAATTGTATATTGTCAGTTAACCTGTTGCGCTTTAGTGTCCCGCCCGCAGGACACTTTGAGATCTGCATAAGTATTTCCTTAAATGTCTGAAGCTGCAAACATGATTATACAAACACTATACACCCATGTAAAGCTTAGATTCTCATGAACCCGCCGGTATAAACCACTTTCAGATGTGATAACCACAGCGAGTAATATAAACACATTTCTCCAACAAACAACAAAAATTTAAAGGGCACAACTCACCTTTGGACACTCTTTTACTGGTCAAAGATGAAAATAATCCACAACCCCAACCATGCCTGTACTCCAAAGAGTTCAAGAACAGCATTCAATTTACTTTCCATACATCTTCAGTAGAAATTTCCAGCCCGGTCTCACGAGGATTCGTGAAACTGTCACGTAAATTTTTGTTTCGGTTTCGTGCGCACCAATACGATTTCGTCATGTTTTTCGTGCCGCTCACCACGAAATGCGCACCAATGTATTTTAAACGGCGGACTTTTCGTGCCACTCAGAACGTATTTCAAACGAATGGGTATATTATATTTTTAATGTAAAACCGTGGCGAATCCAACGCTATATTTTGCATGACATCGTCCCTAACCAAAACCCTAACCATAACCCTAACCATAACCTAACCATAACCCGGTGGTACACTTACCAATTTGCATAGGAATTTAAAGAATGTCCGATGGCCGCAAACGCGATCACACAAGCAGTATACGCCGATGGACAGCTTAGATCGCCATGAATCCGCCGGTATAAACCACTTTCAGATGTGATTACCACAGCGGGTTTTGTTGTGAGCAACACGAAAAACATTTCGTGGTGAGCGGCACGGAAAACATGACGAAATCGTGTTGGTGCGCACGAAACCGAAACAAAAATTTACGTGACAGTTTCACGAATCCCCGTGAGACCGGGTTGAAATTTCAGGCGAACATTGACGGAAGCTTATACTACCATTAACTTTGATTCAGGCTGTGGGCGATTGGTAGAGTGTCTTGACACACTGAACAGCCTTTGCATTGAAACCAAACTTCTCTAGGACTTCATACAGGAAAACCCAGCTAACGCTATCAAAGGTCTTCTCTGCGTCTAGACCTACTAGTACCGCGCTAATTTTCTCCTTTGTAATATAATCTATGATATGAAGACTTCTTCTAATATTATCCATCGTATAATGACCCTTGATGAATCCAGTTTGGTCTTCATCTATAAGATCGTCAACGAATTGTTCATACCGTTTTGCGAGAATAGAGGTGTAAATTTTATAGTCAACATTTTAAGTATTGATATGGGCCTAAAATCTGCACATGTATCACTTTT
The DNA here is from genome assembly GCF_021347895.1 of Acanthochromis polyacanthus. Taxonomy (NCBI): domain Eukaryota; kingdom Metazoa; phylum Chordata; class Actinopteri; family Pomacentridae; genus Acanthochromis; species Acanthochromis polyacanthus. The sequence continues at coordinate 31,500,642 of NC_067114.1, read as the reverse complement.
TTTCTTTTTGGGAATGACCGTTATAATTGCTTCCCTCCACGATGGAGGGAGAACAGCTTGTTCTAATGTATAATTGAATGATGATTGTAACAATGGTATAAGTTCTGCGCCAAATGATTTATACCATTCGAATGGTAATACGTCACTGCCGGGCGGTTTTGTTTGTTTTAAGCTCACCAATTGCCTTTTCTATTTCAATCTTTGTTATTGGAGATGTTAAAAGATCATTTAGTTTTTTTCCAATAGAGGGTAGGTCTAATGACTGTAGGCATGTTTTGATTTGTTCTTTGTCTGCACTGGGTGGTTGGGTATACAGCCGTTCATAATATGTTTTAAATAACTTTTCTATTTCTTTGTGTTCATATGTAAATTGGTCTATTTTGTCATCCTTTAGTTTATAAATTGTTCTGTTTGTTGTTTTTTAAGTTTTCTTGTTATTAATCTAGCTGCTTTGGGGCCCACTTTATAATACGATTGTCTGAGAAATTTGTTTTTCTTCTCAATATCTGAAGTAATTAATTTGTCAATATTGGCTCTTACCTCTTTTATTTTTGGTAATAAGTCTGAATTTAAAGTCTTTATATGATAGTTCTCAAGCTTTCTCAGCTTTATTTTTTCTTTTTCATAAATTTCTATTTTTGCCTTTTTGAGTGCTTCCGTCTTGGAAATCAGTTTCCCCATTATAACAGCTTTTAAAGCATCCCCCAAAGTAGTCGGGTTAACTTCATCATTATCATTTTCTTCTAGATAGCTTTTAATATTCATTTTAATTTCCCCCTTAATCAAATGGTTGTTCAAAATTCCTACATTAAGTCTCCATAATGTGTTACATGTTCTTGTATTAAGTTTTAATGTCAATGTCAGCAAGGAGTGATCTGATAGAGTTGTTTCTTCTATTTTGCATTCCTTCACTCTATAAATCCAACTTATTTAGGAAAAAATAGTCAGTATGTGAGTAACTTTTGTTTGGTGCAGAGTAGTGCGTGTAATCTTTTTTATTTGGGTTTAGTTCGCGCCAAACATCTACAATTCCAAATTCTTCAAGTGTGTTTTTAAATTTTTTAGAGATTGGATTCTTGTATTTTTTTGTGTTTGTAGTGTCAAGATTATTGTTCAACAGAATATTAAGATCCCCACCCCAAATCAATATTCCTTCCATTTCTGATATTATTTTGTTAGTAAGCATTCGAAAGAAATGATTGCTACTATTAGGTGGAGCATAAACATTGACCACAGTTATTTTTTTCATTTTCTAGTATATCTCTGTTTGTTTCACACTGGGGTACGGCGAAACTTGGTGAGCCTCTCACGCGCTCGGAGTCCCACGCCGTCCTCTGCTCCAACGAGCGTCCAAGGCATCAGCTCTGCCAGCCTGTCTTCCGTTGATCCCCGTAGGTCCGCTCTCTTTGTCCATGTCAGCCTGAATCCTCTCCTGACCAGATCCTGCGCCGCTTCGTCCGCTGTGTCGTAGATCCTTGGACCACTGTCCCAGAATATTTTCATCCTTGTATAAGGCGTCTGAAACCTGACGCCCCTTTCCTTCAGTGCGATTTTAATTGGCCCATAAGCCTTGCGCTTTTCCATCGTTTCGGACGTGTAGTCATTATCAAAATACAGACGCTTGCCATCAAGCTCAATCTTGGTTTGCCATGCCATCCTAAGCACCATTTCTTTCACTCGAAACTGTAGAAAGTTCACTGTAATAGATCTCGGAGTAGCAGTGGCAGCTGGTTTTGTGACGAGTGCTCTGTGTGCTCGCTGTATTTGAAGTTGAACCCCGTCCGGTAGCTTGATATGTGTTCTGAGCAACTCTGACACAAAATTGTCACATGGACTGCACAGATTCAAGTAATTTTTACCAGCAGTCAAAAGACTTGGTTTCCACTGTTAAAAAACACCCAAACATGAAGTAAGCAATAAGGGAAATTTATTTCCTACATCTAAAAACAACAACCCAAGATAAAATAATTTCTAAAAAAAAGCATAGGCTAAAATCCTACGGAAATCTATTAAAACAGTCCTGTTAGGGGGCATCAAAACCGAATAAAACCGGGCACACAGGTCTTTTTGAGGCTATGCTTATCTTGGCCGGTGCAATAGTCTTTTTAGGGGAATCTTCTCAGGGAGACAGGCGACGCAGGTTGATGAGTGACGTGCAGCACACTTCCTCCTTGGACCTCCGTACCTCCGAGTCCTCCTCACGGCTGGTCCCGACGTACTGCAGCGCTGTGGAAGAGGGAGCGTCACTCAATTTTCGGCACACCTGAGAAACAACCAACCACACACACACTGCTGGGTAGGATGGCTCGCGTCCCTTCACTTATCTGGGAATCTGCGTTGTATCAATCCTCCTCGGCGTCCGCTGCTCCCTTCAGCCCTCAGCTCCTGCCTCCGTGCAGCCACGACCCAACTCAGTCCGCCTCCGTCCTCTCCCCTCGAACCAGCGCTGCTTACTGCGTGTAGTGTGTAGTTTCTTTGGCTTGGTCCACTGTCGTGTCGTGTCGCTCCACTTTGTCCCCGTCTGTCCCCAGTTCTCCTCGCGGCCGCTCTCTGTTACTCCTCTGCTTCCTCTTCCCCCCGCGTGCTCTCCTTTCTCACATGTGTCCCTCTTTTCTTCATCAACTCAGGTAGCTCTGTCCAATCAATGGCAGTCTCCACTAATCAGTGCCAGCTGTATTCACTAATTACAACTCACCAAAAAAGAAAGATCACTCCACCCAGTAAACAATTAACATGCACACTCAAAATAAACCCCTGCAACTACAAAATAAAAACATAACAAAACCATGCAACTATAAAATACAAACTCAATAACAAAAATGCAACTGGTACTGTGACAAAATCATGTACAGATTTGCCCTCTTTTTCTTCTGGGACCCCGTAGATTCTCAGATTATTCCTTACGTCCACGTCCTTCCAAGTCCACAAGCTTATTGCACATTTCGTTGTTTTGTTTGATTATAGAGAGGAGGGTATCTTTCATTCCAGTACATCCGGCTTCGAGGTCAGCTATGCGTGCCTGTCCCTCGTCAATATTAGCATTCTGCTTCTCGAGTTTCTGTAGCATCTCGTCTTTAAACTCTTTCAAGTCATCCTGTATTTTCTTCGTTACATCTGCTTTGAATTCGCCCAGATCTTGCTTGATGTCTCGCTTGAAGTCCTGTATCTCCTTGGTTAGGGAAGAAATGCTTTCTCGCAATCTACCATGCTGGACGGCTAGGTTAGCATTAGCCTCCCCATTGTTAGCCTCCTCTTCGCTAGCATCTCCAATTTCTTCAGCGTTCTCACTTGCCTTCAAAGTTCTCTTTCCTAGACTTCCTAGTCACGCTCATCCGGCATGGACGCACTGTACAGAGCTCTGCAGAGTTGGTGATTAAAAGTACCTCCGGGAGATAACAAAATATTCCAAATAGGTTGTGTTTTACATCGTAAAGGAGGGAAATGTCTGATAATATTACTTTTCAAATGGATAAAGAAAATATTGTTTCTGATATAAATGTAAAGTGGCATTTTATAACCAATAAAATGCTTAAAGTAATAAACTGGAATTTTGGAGCGCCACCCTCTCTTGGTCTGGTGCAATTGGTAGCGAGAAGTAGCTAATGTTTCAGACTGATATTTCTCTGAAACTGATGTTACTAATGCTTAATTAATCACATAATAATCTTCCCACATTCTCACATATTGACTTTTAAAATGTGTGCTCTTCTCATAGAAAACTCTGTTGAATATCAAAACAAGCACTGCCGAACAACAAGCTTCCATGTAGAGATCAAGATGTTTTGGCTACACTTTTGAGAACTCACGCCACAGTACATGCCCTCCTGCAGTGGCAACCTGTGCAAAACTTTCCTGGATGTTGTGGCAGCAGTCCAGAGTACAGACTAATATACAACACAGTAGACAGGCAAAATGGAAGTCAGATGTTCCGAGCAGAAGATCTAGTCCCTTGTATCCTCATCCCTGAATGGTTCACTATCTATTGTTTGGAAGTGTTGTGGAACATGTGGTTTTAAGCAAGAACCAATCACATGCAGATCACATTAGGCTTGTGTTTCTGTCACAAAGTAACATCATCAAGCTCCTGAAAATGCACCACAAGCTGCAATATGATGGATGCACAAAGGGTAAGAACAATAATGTCACTACTGAATCCCTGTCCTTGTCCAGCATCAACCCAAATATCCAAGCGTGTATTTAATCTTTGATTATATATTTTGCTACTGTTGCAAAATACGGACTGTGAACAAGGACTAGGCTTATTTTGATGCAAACATTTGTGCATTAGAAGAAAGTGCAATAGAGATATTTTGGCCATAAAATTGTTATTAATTGTGACAATTGTTTGTGATTTCAGTACTGATTGAAAATAATTGTGGTTATCATTTTGCCATACTCAAACCTGACACCGATTCTGTGTTTTTATGTACTTGATGATTTTTCTCTGCCTGTGCTTCTGCTACACTATATGTTTTATTTTTACCTTGTTAACATGACCAAGTGGTGTCTTTTATATACAGAAAGACATATCATGGGTGAAATAAGCATTCCATACCATGGCTGAACATGAAACTGCTGTGCACTGATGACAATACAAAAACAGATTCAGACTTCTTGTTTTTTTATACTTAAGAAATCTGAGGATCCAATCTTTTCAACTTGTAGAGTGGGGCTTACTCTATCATTAAAATATGTATTGTTGAATTAATTCAAAATGGCATGGTGAAGCAGAGATTCAGTAATCTCCACAGTCTAAAGAAGGCAAGGGTGTATAGTTACTAGCCATCTAATGCAGGAAGGGATTATTTTATGGAAAAAGCAAACAAAAAAAAAATCTAAACATCTAACGTTAATATGCAAACATATGTTTTTAAGAGTATTCAAGGACTGAAGAGCTAACTTAAGCTTAGCTAGGCCAAGTGTACTGTCCTTGCTAAATGTGCTGAATATAACTTGAAAGTCATATAAAGGCCGTCCAAACATCAAGACTCTGAAGACATTTGACTCCTTGTCCACAAGTTATTGACATTAAAAGAAGGGTGAAACTAAAACAGCCAAAAGGTATGATAAATGCCATGTTTATTAAACATGTACAAATATACATTGTAAACATCTCAACTCATTATCTAAAATGAATTAAATCCATTCGTTACTTTTTTACATTACAAGTGGTATGTATTAATTCTATCTTTCTCAACCTAAAAATGAAATATACGACATCATATTTGAATGTAAATCACTTGTCTTTGGATCTCTTTATTTGTTATTACTCTCATATGAGGTTATAGTAGAATATCATTGAGCAACCATTAACACTAGTCGCTGGCGAAAGTTTCCAGCAATAAACTTTCCAAACTTAACACTGTCCCAAAAATAAACATTTGTAATTGTACATGAAGTCAATATCAATCATTACATACTACACTCACGATGCTGCAAAAGGAATAAGATGTATGTAGATGTTGCTGGATTAGCCCAGATGCAACCAGAACAGCTATTTTCTATTGCATACAGACTTACTTCCTGATACTGACAACTTCCTGTCAGTCTCAAAATGCCCTCAGTGAAATACAAAAACATGCAATTAGAAAAACATAGAACTTTGTAATATGTTACATTAGCTGTAACAGAACACTAAGCTATGGGGCTTCAGCGCTGTTGATTAGAAAAGAAGTTCCAAATTCTTCCTTTAAATCTGCAATAAACAATGTTTCTGTAACCCACCAGGGTAAGCAGAATGATAAGGTCCAAAACTAGGTTTATAGAAAGGTTTACAAAAACCGAAAATGAGCACAGTTAATAAGTAGGGCCACAAGATGGTTTACACTTCAACGATATAGAGCTTTATATTAAAAAAAATACATGACTGAAGTTCAGTGCATGAATTGCTCAATTCACAGTGTTCAGTTCGTTACCACATAACATGAACACCATTCAACTCCAAATAATTAGTTGCAAAATAAAATAAAAGTTCCAAACTGGGTTGGTATCTTCTTTCAGTGTTCCTTCAAATGTTCATTTAATTGTTCTTTTAAGTTCCAGGTTTTGTCAGTTTAGTTAGCTTTAGTCAAAGGGAATAATGTCAAGGACAGTTTCAAGATGCTCAAGGTTCAGTAAATCTGATAAAATCAAATAGCCAGATGTGGCAAATGGACGATCCTACCACACAGCATTTTAGTGATGAAAACCAAAAGGGTAATCCCATCCTCAGCAACACGTAATCTTGATCCTCTCCTCTCCTTGGATTAAGAGTGTATCTCATTCACTGGGGCTCGCCATCTTCTTCGTCAAGGAGAATCCACTTCCAAAATCTAAGGTCTCCAAGGATTTAGGAAACCTAGCCTGTATACAAACACGGCTATTACTACATAAAATCATGAAACTCAGTTCTCTATGGCCATAATGAAAGTGATCAAAATCTGTAACACAGGATTTCAACACAATAGTGATGAAATTATTTGTCCATTTTAACTGTACAGTTTTTGGTCAATGGAATATCTATCTATCTATCTATCTATCTATCTATCTATCTATCTATCTATCTATCTATCTATCTATCTATCTATCTACAGACATTCTCACTTTAATCAAACAGATAATAATACAGAAATACAATAACATAGCAGGATTATCTACTGGGTCATATTTTCTTGAACAAAGGATCAAATGAGCATTGTCAAAGGGGACACTAGTAATAAAACACACATAGAACATTCTGATCAGACTCTGCAGTTCAGGTTCAAGTGCTTTAGTGTATTTCAGCTGACTGTTTTAGTTTTAAGTTTAGTGTTTCAGTGAAACCCTCATCGATGTCCTTTCCAAAGACATCACTCAACTGTTTTTGGTTAAAAAAAAAGTTATACTAAACTGAAAGCAATCACATTTCATGGAGACAGCTGAACTGACTGAGAAAGCTAGGAACTAGCTGTTAGAGCTAGTGGAGCATTTTGCAGCTAAAAAGCCACATATTTCCCTCCAGAGTTGGTGGAGATCAGAACAGAACTTAACCCCATAAGTCCTAGGCAACTATTCAGCTTTTTAGTAGAAAAAACATTATGCCCAATTGTCACAAACACCTCTACCACTGATTACAGCTTTTGAAATACAGTCTGATTGCTTGTCGCCATCACCAACACAGAACAAACATATAAGGATAAGTTAGAGCATAAATAACATCTTATAACAAGTAACTAAACACTGAACCTGTTCCACAAATCTATTTTTGGGACTGTTTCAAATTTGATACAAGATAAATGAAGCACAACAATTCGACATCTATTGCACTGGAAAAATGCCCCTCACAAAACAAGAAAAAAAAAACTTATTTCAAGGAACTTTTACTTTGAAATAAGTGAAAAAATCGGCCAATAGAACAAGTGAAAAATAGCTTGGTAAGATTTCTTGAAATAAGATGTGATATTTAGAATCCTGAGATCTTAAAATTAGTTGGGAAAACTTATTTTAAGCTATAATTTATCAGGATTGTCAAGCTTAGGCGTCTTAAAATAAGCCAGATATGCTTTAAAAAAGGTTTTTCACTCAAAAATAGATTTTTGCTTTCATGTAACCTCCTAATTTGAGATATATTAACCCTCCTGCTGTCTTCATTTACAGACACCAAAAAATATTATTTCCTTGTTTGTTCTCCAAGGTTCTAAAAAAATAGCAAAATCTTCAGGAAGAAGATTCCAATAACTCCTTAAAAGTTTCCCTAAATAAATAAAACTTTTAATATTTTCTTAAGAACATTCACAATTTTTTTAAATGTTCTTAAGAAACATTTTAAACATTTATTTTTTTACACCAAAAATTTCAAAAATTTCCCCAAAATGTTGAAAATGTGCACATCAGAAGTTTCACAGTGAAAATATCCCCCCCCCCCCCCCCCCCCCCCACATTTTCAACTTTAAAACGGTTCAATTTTGACCCGTACGATGACACAATGGTTAAACTTATTTTGACTTTTCTTGTAAAATTCAACTCAAAACAAGGTAATTTCAAGATTGTTTGACTGAACAAGATATTTAAGATACATTTTCTTAAAACAAGTCCCTCCATCTTGCTGAAATGTCACTTGTTAAGTGAATTTATCTTAAATCAAGTGGGATGAGACATTTCGACTAAAAATAAGACAAATAGACTTGGTAAGATTTTGAATTTTTGCGGTGTGTAAACATAACACTAGGCATCTTCTTCACTGAACATAGCACACTCTGGAACCCTCTAAAACTACAGACAGATTCCATTTACTTATTGACAGACTGAGCCCGGTGCTAGTACACAGACCCACAGTGTGGAATTACTGTAGAATTACATTACATTTGACACACATGATTGCTAAGGTGACTTTGAGTCAGGTGCATCTGCATCAGGCCAGTGTTGCCTACACATTCCTGTATAAGCTGAAAATGATAAACAGAAAACCAGTTTCTCAAATCTGTATGATTAATTAAATTAAGCAAATTAAATGTCTTCTTCGGTGACATAGGAACAATGTGTTTGCACTACAAAATAAGAAACAAAAAGAAGAGTGAGCTGAAAGGCTTATTCGTGGTTTTATGTCAGCAATTACAAACTTACATTGTATTTCTCTGGCAGTTGCTGTGTTATAATGTAAACCTGGTTACAATATATTTTTATTCTATACATCTTCTATGTCTTCTTTGCACAGTGAAAACCTGTCAGGTGCTTTTTATCTTGGGGAAGCTGCTTCTGGCCGACAAAGTTCACCAGAGAGCACCCAAGCTGAGCGTCATGGGTGAAGCCACTTCACAAAAGGTACCCTGCCCTTTTATTGGGAGGATTTATTAAAACAGCCAGCTTCTGACAATTCAATTGAAAATCCACTTCTGGGTCTGTTTTCTCTGTAACTGCAGTGACCCCTTCAGAGTAGATGTAGGGAGGGGGAGTGGAGGAGAGACGAGGAAGAGAAGCAGGCTTTTAGAGAGCTTGGGATGACTGGCAGGTAGAAAAAAAGCATAGGAAGTCAATTGTGAGAAATGATTCTAAGCTGCAAATGCCTGCAGTTAAGAGCAACAGTGTCATATGTTCAGCGAGTGGTGTTTCAAATAGTAACAGCAGTTTCTGAGTGTGAATGTTTCTTCATAGGGCTGCCTGTTCCCCAGTGGAAACCAGTGTGTGTCAGATTTTGCCCTTTTGCCACGTCTGTCACCGTTCCTCTGATGGTATTTGCGTTCACGGCCAGTTTTCATTTGCTTTTGCTGCCTTGCTCACACACTTTGTGCCAAGCTCGCCAGCATGTGACATTCACAGTGGCTCATGAAAAGGACAGTGGTCCACACTTTGTGTCTGCATTCTCCATCCTAAAAACCAATTTGAGCCATGAAGCTTTGGCATAATCCTCATAAAGCTCCCATGTTATTCGCAGAATGGTAACCAAGTGAGCCTTAAGCTTTGCCAAACAATGAGCTGATTTAGAAGCATGGTAGCAAATGCCATACGAAATTCAAGCAGTATTGGGTCAGCAGGTGCATGGAAGATGTTTTCATTGAATGACTTGCTATTCTAATTGTACTGTTTGCAAACAAACATCATTATCAAACATTGGGCAATATTACCAGTTATTCTTGCTTTCTGCTACTATTCTGCTACTATAGATTTCACTAGGTGCAAACAACCGCATTGGAAGACATACTGTGCGGTCATGAAAAGGATATTAATCTGTCTCAGAAGAGTCAAATTAGTGGCCTTCATCAAGGAAAGGAAACAATTAAGAAGATGTCTGAAATTACTAAAATCAAGTGAAGAGCCTTCCAATGCATTATTAAAACCTGGTAGGATAGTGATAAACCATCGTCTTCGAGGAAGAAATGTGGTCAGAACAAACTCTTGGATGATCGTAATCGGAGATCACTGAAACATTTGGGGAAATCATATAAGAAAACAGTAGAACTCAAAGTTATGTTTAACAGTGAAAGTAAGAGCATTTCCACACATACAGTGTGAAGGGAACTGCATAGATTGGGACTAAACAGCTATGGAGCTCTAAGAAAACAACTGGTCAGTGAGACTAATCAGAAAACATGCTTCAATTTGCTATGGAACATAAAGATTGGACTCTAAAGCAATGGAAGAAGGTCAAGTGATCTAATGAGTCCAGATGGTGGGTGAGAGTGTTGTTGGGTTGGGCACGGGATTGACTTTCACACTAGCATTGTTTTTTAGGAGAACAAGGACATACAAACAAAACTATACAGATTATACTTTATTTTAATCAGGGTCAATACAGCTTTTATAAAAGTAAAGTTAAATTGCATCTCAGGCCCTTTCAACACTGTCATTACCCTAAATCTCAAACACCAGGCAGAGTGACATGACTACAGTCACTTTTTCTCTCATGTTGCCTAACTGTACAGTGGATGTGTTTACCACATATCTTCCAGCAATGTGATCAACAGGGAGAAATGATGATGAATTTGAGGTGTCTGTTCCCTTCAAGTTCCAAACTTGTATTGACTTTCCATGAAAATGTCTATCTGGATGGAGATGATGTTACAAAACTCCTGCAATTACATGTCTAGATGTAATACTCTGACATGATATCAATAGCTATGAACTACTGTATATTGGCTGGCCGTGGTTCTGTCAGAGGGTCAAGGATGGGTTCCTGAAAACACATCACCTAGTATAGACATATACTGACCTTTCTGCTCTAGATCCATCATTCAAATGTGCTACAAGTTTGCATGAAATGGCAAAATGATCAACTGTAGTTACACAATTTTCAGGGTACATCTGATGATACATTGTCAACATTGCATGCACACGACCACTCAACAGTTTGGACACACCTTCTCATTCAATGTTTTTTGTTTATTTGTATTATTTTAAACATTGTAGATTAATACTGATTATAAACATTTTTTGTTTACAACATAATTCAGTATGATTTTTGTGAGGCCTTTTCTTCTTTTACTCAGAGAAGTTCATCTTGTAGACCTATAGAAAATCTGTTCACCTGGAGAAATCCGCATTTTACTTTCAGAAATGCTGCGTCACTGACATCACCGCATTAGAGGGCTTGTCCAATCACATGCAAAGTCTCACGAGAACCATGCGATACACAAACGGATAAAGAAGTCATGTTTGTTTAATGAATTTCTACAGTAGTTGCCCGGTATCTTCCATTTGACTCACCACAAACTCCTCAGCTCAGACAGTCTGGACATGACCGCTTGTTCCAGTCAGTCCCTCAACAGACACCAAGAAGAAAACTGTTGAGCATTATCAGGTGGCTGTCTGGCCAGATAGCACAGCTGTAGGAGAAGCTGGACCAGTGTCAGAGGTGAGGGAGCAGAGGTTGCAGGCGAGAATGGCCACCCTGGAAGCCAAATTAAACAGCTTCTCCAGTGGGAACGAAATTAAGCGGAAAAGATGAGTACACAATCCCAAATTGCAATATGAATATATTCCATTTGGAGGATATTTTTACTGAGTTTTAGCACAATGCTCTGAATTTGTAGTGTTAAGCAGTGATATCATGTAGTCCTTAATCTTTGTTCACAAATGTGACTTTTTGCCTTTTTGTACTTTTAAGAAATGGCTCGTAGACTTCATAACTCTGAAGGAAACATCATGAACCGGAACAATAGTGAGACTGTTCAAACTGTGTCTATTACTTTAAAACTGTTTTACATTACTTTAAATAAATACTCAACAGTTATTCTGCTGTAAGTTGTAAATAAATGTTCTGATTTATTTTCTCAGACTGGGCTGGCCAATCACTACATATTGAGTAAAAACCTAGAGTTCACAGCCTGTGAACTGCCAGGAACTTGGTAGGTTTTCAGCAATTCACAGGGCCGATAATCTTGCTTTTCATGCAGTGGTAAGAAGAGAGGCAGATCATGTCTAGTGCCTACCATACCAGTCTGTGGAGGCAGTGTTATGATCTGGGGTTGTTGCAGGTGGTCAAATCCAGGTTCAGCAACATTTTGTGCAACTGAAGATTGAGGTCAGCTGACTAAACTAGCAGCAGAGGTCGATGAATCAGAGTACAAACCAATGAACCAGCTGGGGAATGCTGTGACAGGAGAACCAGTGGTAGCGCGAGCAGGCAGGAGTCCAGACTACAGGGCGAAAGAGCACGAGGTTAGTTAGAGCCAGAGAAGAGGAACAGAACAGTGGGTCAAGACTAACTGTGACTGTAAGATGGTCTGGCGACGAGTGAGGAGAAGTCTGCCTTTATGGGAGTGGAGGTGGATATCCTCATCACTCTCACCTGCTGGTGAGCCAATTCCTGCTGATTGGATTGGCAGCACCTGCCTGCAGCTGCACGCCCACACACTACCTGAGGAGAGAGAGGAAGGGAGGGTGAAGCACGAGACCTGCCACTATCTAGTGCTAGAGGTAGAGGGCGAGACACAGGTCTTTCCATCAATGGAGTTATTCTTCCCTGATGCACGGGTATATTCTGAGATGACAACGCCAGGAGTCATCGGGTTCATATTGTGATTGAGTAGTTCAGGGAACATGATGTTCCGGAGAAGACTTTGCACAGTAGTCCTACTCTCCCATCAGCAATATAAGATCTTGGCAGAAAATTAATCCAACTCTGGACAGACATAAATGCTATGACATTACTGAAGCTTATCGAAACAATGCCACAGTGAATGTGTGCCACAGTCACAGCTACAGGCAGTCCAACAAAGTATTAAAATGTGTGACCTTTTTTGTGGATGGGCAGTGTACATCGTAACCACTGCTGCAGCTGTGTTTTATCTAATGTTCAGTAGCCTTCTAATACTTTCAAGCTACCATCTTTATAAAATATCATAATTTGTTCAGCCATTTCCTTTTCATGTAGCGCTACATTGCACCTGAATAAACATGCTCTTGGAGGCCCCACACCACAAACAAGTGGTTCAAAAGGATCCACTGCCATACAAGACAATATTCCCCCAGAGTCCCATGTTGATGCCCTCACAGGTCAGATTTTGTGGCTAATTGATATATATATGGCATGCCGTTTAGGAAATTATATATATGATGAAAGTCGGAATATATTGAATGAAAGTCGATATATATATATAATGAAAGTTGATATGTATATTGAATGAAAATCGATATATATATATATATATATATATATATATATATATATATATGATGAAAGTTGATATATATTGAATAAAAGTTGACATATATTGAATGAAAGTTGGACGATATGGAATGAAAGTCGATATACAGTGCCTTGTGAAAGTATTCGGCCCCCTTGAACTTTTCAACCTTTCGCCACATTTCAGGCTTCAAACATAAAGATATAAAATTTTAATTTTTTGTCAAGAATCAACAAGTGGGACACAATCGTGAAGTGGAATGAAATTTATTGGATATTTTATACTTTTTTAACAAATAAAAACCTGAAAAGTGGGGTGTGCAATATTATTCGACCGCTATCCTTTCAGTGCAGCAAACTCACTCCAGAAGTTCAGTGAGGATCTCTGAATGATCCAATGTTGTCCTAAATGACTGATGATGATAAATAGAATCCACCTGTGTGTAATCAAGTCTCCATATAGACCCCTTTCACATGACGTATGCATACTAAATTAGACAGCTGCGCGCGCAGACCCGGTTCAAAACAAAGCCTGTTTGCCTGGCGAAGGCGTGATATTGCAAGCACATATGACGCTAAATATGCCTTCTTGTTGTGCTGTCGACTGTCAGAATCGTAGTAAAGCAGATGATATGGCAGCTGTGACAGCGACCAGGTGGAACTTGCTTTGTTACGGCGGCTAAACGTTTGGTTTACTTAATACTGATTTCCGCGTTCTCCGGAGCAGTCGTTACGTTGATATCACAGTTCCTGCTGATATACCGGAGAAGCCCTGAGCCCGTTAGCAGGACAGTGCAGTATGTCAAAGTAGTGCCTGATAACGTATTGAAGGATTACTTTAATACCCAACATGCCAAACCAGGCCAGCAGCAACAGGACAGCACACCATCTGCTGCATCCAAACAGCAAGAGGCCGTGTCCGGCAGGCAGCAGGAGGCGGCTGTTGGCGGCGGCAGCCCCAAACAACAGCCGCCACCGCCTTCTCAAAGCGAGCCCATTGATGCGGCCAAAGCCGAGACGTGCAATTTCCAAAACGCTATCTTTCTGTTCTTGTTCAGGGAACTCCGAGACACCCCAGTTGTCAGACACTGGCTCACCCATGAAATGAAAGTGGAATGTGGGGGAGCTCCTGCACTGGGTCTGCGCACGCATACCTTGTGTTAGTAAACACTGCAAGGGGTCTATAAATGCACCTGTTCTGTGATAGTCTCAGGGTTCTGTTTAAAGTGCAGAGAGCATCATGAAGACCAAGGAACACACCAGGCAGGTCCGAGATACTGTTGTGGAGAAGTTTAAAGCCGGATTTGGATACAAAAAAATTTCCCAAGCTTTAAACATCTCAAGGAGCACTGTGCAAGCAATCATATTGAAATGGAAGGAGTATCAGACCACTGCAAATCTACCAAGACCCGGCCGTCGCTCTAAACTTTCACCTCAAACAAGGAGAAGACTGATCAGAGATGCAGCCAAGAGGCCCATGATCACTCTGGATGAACTGCAGAGATCTACAGCTGAGGTGGGAGAGTCTGTCCATAGGACAACAATCAGTCGTACACTGCACAAATCTGGCCTTTATGGAAGAGTGGCAAGAAGAAAGTCATTTCTCAAAGATATCCATAAAAAGTCTCTGGGAGACACACCAAACATGTGGAAGAAGGTGCTCTGGTCAGATGAAACCAAAATCCAACTTTTTGGCCACAATGCAAAACGATATGTTTGGCGTAAAAGCAACACAGCTCATCACCCTGAACACACCATCCCCACTGTCAAACATGGTGGTGGCAGCCTCATGGTTTGGGCCTGCTTTTCTTCAGCAGGGACAGGGAAGATGGTTAAAATTGATGGGAAGATGAATGGAGCCAAATACAGGACCATTCTGGAAGAAAACCTGTTGGAGTCTGCAAAAGACCTGAGACTGGGACGGAGATTTATCTTCCAACAGGACAATGATCCAAAACATAAAGCCAAATCTACAATGGAATGGTTCACAAATAAACGTATCCAGGTGTTAGAATGGCCAAGTCAAAGTCCAGACCTGAATCCAATTGAGAATCTGTGGGCAGAGCTGAAGACTGCTGTTCACAAACGCTCTCCATCCAACCTCACTGAGCTCGAGCTGTTTTGCAAGGAAGAATGGGAAAGAATCTCAGTCTCTCAATGTGCAAAACTGATAGAGACATACCCCAAGCGACTTGCAGCTGTAATTGCAGCAAAAGGTGGCGCTACAAAGTATTAATGCAAGGGGGCCGAAGAATATTGCACGCCCCACTTTTCAGGTTTTTATTTGTTAAAAAAAGTTTAAAATATCCAATAAATTTCGTTCCACTTCACGATTGTGTCCCAATTGTTGTTGATTCTTGACAAAAAAATAAAATTTTATATCTTTATGTTTGAAGCCTGAAATGTGGCGAAAGGTTGAAAAGTTCAAGGGGGCCGAATATTTTCACAAGGCACTGTGTATATATATATATATATATATATATATATATATATATATATGTAATGTTCAGATTTTCATTCCATATATTCCAACTTTCATTTCATATATTCGTACTTTCATTCAATATATTCCGACTTTCATTATATCGCTTTAAAGTACAGGCAATTTCCGCCCGAAATTTCTACTGAAGATCTACAGAAAGTAAATTGAATGCTGTTCTTGAACTGTTTGGAGTACATGCATGGTTGGGGTCTCATTTGAAAGCAGACAACCTGAATTTTCACCCAGTGCAGTCAGAATTACTCTAGGTGCTACTGGCATAGAGTATTTCATGTTGGCACACACTGAATTACGATTAATTTTTTTCACGCCTACATTTTTTCCCTAATAAAACACCTGAAAATCAGTGTGGCAGCACTGTGAGAGCTTGAAAACACAATATTGCAAAAGCCTGGGGTCTTACATAGTTCAGGTCACAATTTCAGAGCAATACTACAAGAAATGAGTGTTTCACACATGTATTTGTACTGCTATGCCCCGGCGCTGTCAATTTTGGACACCCTCTGTATACCCTCTGCACAATGGTATATGTTCGTTTTCAGCCCATTTTCACATTATTTTCACTCCAAAAACTCATAAAGAACGCAAAAAATCACTTCAGATAGGCTTCAGTGTCGATCAGACACACAGATTCAGAGGAACAGAGAGAAACAGCAGGTGGAGCCCGGAGCACACGTCTGAGAAGTCACATAAACCCGCCAGCAGAGGCGGGATTTATATTCAAGCCATTCAGCAAGCTCATTGGCTACCAGGCCACCGGATCAGTGATTAGAGGTTGGCATTGAACTATTGTTTGCTGGCCAGTTAGCCACTGGTAAGCTAACAAGCTATGAAACAACTCCTTATAAAGCCGGAGGAAAGCAGCAGCAATATTTAATTACAAGACCTGTATTCAAAACCTCCCACGCTGTTACACAATGACCCATTAATCAT
This sequence comes from Acanthochromis polyacanthus, assembly GCF_021347895.1. Classification (NCBI taxonomy): domain Eukaryota; kingdom Metazoa; phylum Chordata; class Actinopteri; family Pomacentridae; genus Acanthochromis; species Acanthochromis polyacanthus. The sequence goes on along the minus strand of NC_067114.1, from coordinate 31,484,131 downwards.
ATGACTGAACTGTATGGTAATCATTGAAATTTCCCTTGAAGAACCAGTGAACTCTTTGTGAACACATTTTAATTTATGTGTTGATTATGTTTTGTATCAGTAATACAAGTCTAAAAAACTGATTCAAATGATCAAGTTAACACAGTGAAGTGAGGATTACTGATAATCTGCAGCTATTTTCATAATTTGAAGGTAAAATTCTGATTGTTGTGTGATTTTCCAGATTTGCAGATGTGGAAATTCAATGCACTGATTTCTTATACACAGATGCTTTTGGTGGTTTTTAGTTGTTGGCAAATGAAACAAGGCATTTAGCACTGTTGGAAATGATTACAGGTATTTTTGGTAACACTTTCTAACATTGTATGGCAGAGCAATAATTAATCAGTTAATGGAGAAAATGATTTGTATTACAGATGCGATCAACAGCATGTCTTGTTATTTTTTTTTAGTTGTTGGCCTTGGATGATGAGGTCCAGTTACCAGGAGCACTAGTCTGCAGCTCGCTGGTCCCATCCTGCAGCTCCTCCACGCCGTCCTCCTCTCAACACACAAAATCAAGATCTGTTTAGACTATGCAGACATCAACATGATCAGTATGTTATCTTTTGGCCCATCCTAAAATCACAAAATATAACATTTACTTTAAGTTAACTGTGTTTATGAAAATAGAAATTAACTGCTGACAACTAGTATTTTTTGGGTGCTTTTATGCAGGAAAAGGGAAGCAGGAAGCTGCTGTGGATCTGCTGCAGTATGTGGAGAGGTCAGACGAACGGTTCTTGGAACAGATCAGAAGAGGCCAAGATGTGACCACAGCTATGCTCCAGAACATCCACAGGATGGATGAAAACCTTGGTCGGACTGATGGGACGCATGGTGTCGGTGCTGGAGCCACTGTCCCAGAAATAAACTGCATTGTTGACTACTGCCTTTTCTAGAAAATAAATCTTTTTTTAAAAAAAATTCCTTTACTTTTTAGTTATTTAACTTAACCTGTTTTGTATTTTACTCATGCATTTTGGGTGAATAAACAGAAATTTGTGATGAGAGATGCAAATTTTGTCTATAATCTACAGAGACTTTATTCAGTGTTTAGTGCACACTTTTGTTACACACATTTTGACAGATAATCGGTTGTGCTTTTCAAGTAGATTTTAGTCAGAAACATATCAGTACCATATGTTGTTTTTTTTACTGTTAAACCAAGCTAGGTAGATAAACTGCACTACTGCAGCAGATACATTATTGAAGTGTGCTGACATTATGTGTCTACATACACTGCTCACAAATAGTTATTCAACTTTTGAGTGAAATTTATGGAAAATGTAAAAAGTTCATGCTGTAGTGATATATCATAAAACTAGGGCATTTAAATAGAAACATGCAATAGTGATTTCCTCATCTCAAAAAATTTTATTGCATCAAAAGCCAACAACAGTGGAGGGTATGTCACAATAAAAATGTCTCATGACAGTTTGGACAGAAAAGCAGCCTTCAGCTGAAATCCAGTACAATTGTGTCCCACCAGTGGCGTGATCGTGGATGTGTCCAGGCAGCAGCTGACCTCTGCCTCATAATTACCTCCGCCAGGAGGTTATGTAATCACCGGAGTTTGTTTGTCTGGCGGCCATCTCTCAATTGTCCTTCGACCTTCAAAAAAATCCTGGATCCAGACGGTGATCCGGATCACCTCCAAAATCTAATTGATTGTTACTTTTGCTCTTCTGGACATCCTCTAAGAATTTGGTGAAAATCCGTCCATGACTTTTTGAGTTATGCTGTTAACAGACAAACGGACACACACATACACACGTGGACAAAATTGTTGGTACCCCTCAGTGAAAGAAGGAAAAACCCACAATTCTCACTGAAATCACTTGAAACTCACAAAAGTAACAATAAATAAAAATGTATTGAAAATTAAATAATCAAAAACAGCCATTACTTTTGAATTGTTGATTAACATAATTATTTAAAAAAACAAACTATTGAAACAGGCCTGGACAAAAATGATGGTACCTCTATAAAAGATTGAAAACTATTTGACCAGAGTGACATGATTAACTCAGGTGTGTCATTTAATTGACATCACAGGTGTTTCCAAACTCATAATCACTCAGTCTGCCTATTTAAAGGGAGACAAGTAGTCACCCTGCTGTTTGGTGAAAAGGTGTGTACCACACTGAACATGGACAACAGAAAGCGAAGGAGAGAATTGTCCCAGGACATCCGAAAAAAAATTATAGACAAACATCTTAAAGGTAAAGGCTATAAGACCATCTCTAAACAGCTTGAAGTTCCTGTGACAACAGTGGCTCATATTATTCAGAAGTTCAAGACCCACGGGACAGTAGCCAACCTCCCTGGACGTGGCCGCAAGAGGAAAATTGATGACAAATTGAAGAGACGGATCGTTCGAATTGTATCCAAAGAGCACAGAGCAACCTCCAAAGAAATTAAAGGTGAACTCCAAGGCCAAGGTACATCAGTGTCAGATCGCACCATTCGTCGTTGTTTGAGCCAAAGTGGACTTCATGGGAGACGACCAAGGAGGACACCACTGCTGAAAAAAACTCATAAAAAAGCGAGACTGGAATTTGCAAAAATGCATGTTGACAAGCCACAAAGCTTCTGGGAGAATGTCCTTTGGACAGATGAGACCAAACTGGAGCTTTTTGGTAAGGCACATCAACTCTATGTTCACAGACTCAAAAACCAAGCATACGAAGAAAAGAACACTGTCCCTACGGTGAAACATGGAGGAGGCTCAGTAATGTTTTGGGGCTGCTTTGCTGCATCTGGCACAGGGTGTCTTGAAAGTGTGCAAGGTACGATGAAATCTGAAGACTATCAAGGCATTCTGGAGAGAAATGTGCTGCCAAGTGTCAGAAAGCTTGGTCTCAGTCGCAGGTCATGGGTCTTCCAACAGGACAACGATCCAAAACACACAGCCAAAAACACCCAAGAATGGCTGAGAGAAAAGCGTTGGACTATTCTAAAGTGGCCTTCTATGAGCCCAGATCTGAATCCCATTGAACATATGTGGAAGGAGCTGAAACATGCCATTTGGAGAAGACACCCATCAAACCTGAGACAACTGGAGCTGTTTGCTCATGAGGAGTGGGCCAAAATACCTGTTGACAGCTGCAGAACGCTCATTGACAAATACAGAAATCGTTTAATTGCAGTGATTGCCTCAAAAGGTTGTGCAACAAAATATTAAGTTATGGGTACCATCATTTTTGTCCAGCCCTATTTCATTAGTTTGTTTTTTAAAATAATTATGTTAATCAACAATTCAAAAGTGATGGCTGATTTTGATTATTTAATTTTCAATAAATTTTTATTTATTGTTACTTTTGTGAGTTTCAAGTGATTTCAGTGAGAATTGTGGGTTTTTCCTTCTTTAACTGAGGGGTACCAACAATTTTGTCCACGTGTGTACACACAGACAGACAGACAGACAAACAGATGGCCTGGCGGAGGTCTGCGCTCTCCGAGTGCATTTCTAGTTAGCCTTAAGACCAGCTATAAAGATAAACATAGATATTATCATTATCATCAACATATAGCTTGTGTTTAACGGCTACGTAGTGGATGCAAATGTAGTCTAAGCTAAGTAGCTAAGCTAATGCAAACACGTTCAGTGTTCAGAATCCAAACATCTATAAAAAATTACCTGTCTTCTCAAACGTAGTCGCCGTTGCCTGTGACAACGATGAAGACAGATAGCTAATCACACCAGAGCTCATCTGAAGAGCAAACATCCAATAAGGTTCCTGTTTTTGTTTGTCATGTCCCTTCCAGGACTCCGTAGGAAAAAAGTCTGAATATATGGAATGAAAGTCTGAACATTATATATATTCCAACTTTCATTCAATATATTCGTACTTTCATTATATATATATATATATATATATATATATATAGATATAGATATAGATATAGATATATATAGATATACATATCGACTTTCATCCAATATATATATCGACTTTCATTCAATATATATCAACTTTCATTCAGTATATATCAACTGTCATTATATATATATCGACTTCTATTCAATATATATCAACTTTCATCATATATATCGACTTTCATTCAATATATATCAACTTTCATTCAATGTATATCATCTTTCATTATATATATATCGACTTTTATTCAATATACATCAACTTTCATCATATATATCGACTTTCATTCAATATACATCAACTTTCATTATATATATCGACTTTCATTCAATATATATCAACTTTCATTCAATATATATGAACTTTCATTATATATATATCGACTTTCATTCAATATATTCGTACTTTCATTTTATATATATATATATATATATATATATATATATATATATATATATATAGAGAGAGAGAGAGAGAGAGATAGATAGATAGATATACATATCGACTTTCATTCAATGTATATCGACTTTCATCCAATATATATCAGCTTTCATTTTATATATATATATATATATATATATATATATATATATATCGACTTTCATTCAATATATATCAACTTTCATTCAGTATATATCAACTTTCATTATATATATATCGACTTCCATTCAATATATATCAACTTTCATTCAATATATATCAACTTTGATTCAATATATATGAACTTTCATTATATACAGTGCCTTGTGAAAGTATTCGGCCCCCTTGAACTTTTCAACCTTTCGCCACATTTCAGGCTTCAAACATAAAGATATAAAATTTTAATTTTTTGTCAAGAATCAACAACAATTGGGACACAATCGTGAAGTGGAATGAAATTTATTGGATATTTTATACTTTTTTAACAAATTAAAACCTGAAAAGTGGGGTGTGCAATATTATTCGGCCCCTTTACTTTCAGTGCAGCAAACTCACTCCAGAAGTTCAGTGAGGATCTCTGAATGATCCAGTGTTGTCCTAAATGACTGATGATGACAAATAGAATCCACCTGTGTGTAATCAAGTCTCCGTATAAATGCACCTGCTCTGTGATAGTCTCAGGGTTCTGTTTAAAGTGCAGAGAGCATCATGAAGACCAAGGAACACACCAGGCAGGTCCGAGATACTGTTGTGGAGAAGTTTAAAGCCGGATTTGGATACAAAAATATTTCCCAAGCTTTAAACATCTCAAGGAGCACTGTGCAAGCAATCATATTGAAATGGAAGGAGTATCAGACCACTGCAAATCTACCAAGACCCGGCCGTCCTTCTAAATTTTCACCTCGAACAAGGAGAAGATTGATCAGAGATGCAGCCAAGAGGCCCATGATCACTCTGGATGAACTGCAGAGATCTACAGCTGAGGTGAGAGAGTCTGTCCATAGGACAACAATCAGTCGTACACTGCACAAATCTGGCCTTTATGGAAGAGTGGCAAGAAGAAAGCCATTTCTCAAAGATAGCCATAAAAAGTCTGGTTTGAAGTTTGCCACAAGCCACCTGGGAGACACACCAACATGTGGAAGAAGGTGCTCTGGTCAGATGAAACCAAAATCCAACTTTCTGGCCACAATGCAAAACGATATGTTTGGCGTAAAAGCAACACAGCTCATCATCCTGAACACATCATCCCCACTGTCAAACATGGTGGTGGCAGCCTCATGGTTTGGGCCTGCTTTTCTTCAGCAGGGACAGGGAAGATGGTTAAAATTGATGGGAAGATGAATGGAGCCAAATACAGGACCATTCTGGAAGAAAACCTGTTGGAGTCTGCAAAAGACCTGAGACTGGGACGGAGATTTATCTTCCAACAGGACAATGATCCAAAACATAAAGCCAAATCTACAATGGAATGGTTCACAAATAAACGTATCCAGGTGTTAGAATGGCCAAGTCAAAGTCCAGACCTGAATCCAATCGAGAATCTGTGGGCAGAGCTGAAGACTGCTGTTCACAAACGCTCTCCATCCAACCTCACTGAGCTCGAGCTGTTTTGCAAGGAAGAATGGGAAAGAATCTCAGTCTCTCAATGTGCAAAACTGATAGAGACATACCCCAAGCGACTTGCAGCTGTAATTGCAGCAAAAGGTGGCGCTACAAAGTATTAATGCAAGGGGGCCGAAGAATATTGCACGCCCCACTTTTCAGGTTTTTATTTGTTAAAAAAGTTTAAAATATCCAATAAATTTCATTCCACTTCACGATTGTGTCCCACTTGTTGTTGATTCTTGACAAAAAATTAAAATTTTATATCTTTATGTTTGAAGCCTGAAATGTGGCGAAAGGTTGAAAAGTTCAAGGGGGCCGAATACTTTCACAAGGCACTGTATATATCAACTTTCATTCAATATATATATAAACTTTCATTATATATATATATATATCGACTTTCATTCAATATATTCGTACTTTCATCATATATATAATTTCCGAAACGGCATGCTATATATATATATATATATATATATACATACATACTGACAGTCAGTAGAAACTTTGAGGTAGAAATGTACACAGAATTCTACTTGTAGGGGGGTTGTAATTATTCATTGTGGATTTACTGATGATCTAGTGCCCTGGTAGTTGAGATAATGATGAGTTTTCATTTTGTCATGATTCATTGCACATGGGTTGGTCACTTTGCAAAAGTGACCCAAATACACACCAAGCAATACTCAGTGGGTATCTGCACAATTTGAGAATGGGTTTTGAAGGCCTATATAAAGGCCCAAAAAGGCCACCATTGTTAGTCCAGTGAACAGCATCATGCCGCGTCTATCACATGAACAAGGTCTCCGGGCACTGGGTATGGTGGAGGCCGGTTTGAGCTACAGTGATGTAGCCAGGCGTATGGGCTGTTCCCAACCCACAATCAGAAGCCTGGTCCAAAGCATGCGCCGACGGACTGCTGCCTGCATCGAAGCAAATGGAGGCCATACTCGGTATTGACTGTTGTGACTTTGTGTTTGGCAGGTGCCATTTTCTTTTGTGAAATTCTTTATTTTGAACTCATTCTTGAAACTTTAGATTTTTGTTTCTGTATGCCAATATGCTAAATAAATGATTCATATGAAGAAAATCCAGTTTCGGGCCTCAAAATAAAAATTATGTTGAAAAATATGGTCTCAAAGTTTCTATTGACTGTCAGTGTAAATACAGTGGGTACGGAAAGTATTCAGGCCCCTTGAAATTTTTCACTCTCTGTGTCATTGCAGCCATTTGCCAAAATCAAAAAAGTTCATTTTATTTCTCATTAATGTACACTCAGCACCCCATCTTGACAGAAAAAAAACAGAAATGTAGAATTTTTTGCAAATTTATTAAAAAAGAAAAACTGAAATATCACATGGTCATAAGTATTCAGACCCTGTGCTCAGTATTGAGTAGAAGCACCCTTTTCAGCTAATACAGCCATGAGTCTTCTTGGGAATGACGCAACAAGTTTTTCACACCTGGATTTGGGGATCCTCTGCCATTCTTCCTTGCAGATCCTCTCCAGTTCTGTCAGGTTGGATGGTTAACATTGGTGGACAGCCATTTTGAGGTCTCTCCAGAGATGCTCAATTGGGTTAGGTCAGGGCTCTGGCTGGGCCAGTCAAGAACGGTCACAGAGTTGTTCTGAAGCAACTCCTTTGTTATTTTAGCTCTGGGCTTAGGGTCATTGTCCTGTTGAAAGGTGAACCTTCAGCCCAGTCTGAGGTCCTGAGCACTCTGGAAGAGGTTTTCCTCCAGGATATCTCTGTACTTGGCCGCATTCATCCTTCCTTCAATTGCAACCAGTTGTCCTGTCCCTGCAGCTGAAAAACACCCCCACAACATGATGCTCCCACCACCATGTTTCACTGTAGGGATTGTATTGGGCAGGTGATGAGCAGTGCCTGGTTTTCTCCACACATACTGCTTAGAATTAACACCACAAAGTTGAATCTTGGTCTCATCAGACCAGAGAATCTTATTTCTCATAGTCTGGGAGTCCTTCATGTGTTTTTTGGCAAACTCTATGCGGGCTTTCATGTGTCTTGCACTGAGGAGAGGCTTCCGTCGGGCCACTCTGCCATAAAGCCCCAATTGGTGGAGGGCTGCAGTGATAGTTGACTTTGTGGAACTTTCTCCTATCTCCCGACTGCATCTCTGGAGCTCAGCCACAGTGATCTTTGGATTCTTCTTTACCTCTCTCACACCAAGGCTCTTCTCCCACCATTGCTCAGTTTGGCTGGACGGCCAGGTCTAGGAAGAGTTGTGGTCGTCCCAAACTTCTTCCATTTGAGGATTATGGAGGCCACTGTGCTCTTAGGAACCTTGAGTGTTGCAGAAATTCTTTTGTAACCTTGGCCAGATCTGTGCCTTGCCACAATTCTGTCTCTGAGCTCCTTGGGCAGTTCCTTCGACCTCATGATTCTCATTTGCTCTGACATGCACTGTGAGCTGTAAGGTCTTATATAGACAGGTGTGTGCCTTTCCTAATCAAGTCCAATCAGTTTAATTAAACGCAGTTGGACTCCAATAAAGAAGCAGAACCATCTCGAGGAGGATCAGAAGAAATGGACAGCATGTGAGTTAAATATGAATGTTGCTGCAAAGGGTCTGAATACTTATGACCATGTGATATTTCAGTTTTTCTTTTTTAATAAATTTGCAAAAATTTCTACATTTGTTTTTTTCTGTCAAGATGGGGTGCTGAGTGTACATTAATGAGAAATAAAATGAACTTTTTTGATTTTGGCAAATGGCTGCAATGACACAGAGTGAAAAATTTCAAGGGGTCTGAATACTTTCCCTACCCACTGTATATATAACATGCATAGACCGATATATATATATATATATATATATATATATATCGGTCTATGCATGTTAATAACTCAATATAGTGTTAAAATCAGGCATAAATAATGAGTGATACAGAACATTTTTACATGTAAGTCACTCATAGGAGACAGGGTTGTACAATACAATCTGAACTACTGAGCAATGTAAGCAATTTTATTCAAAGGGGTTTAAATGGTACAAGCATATAAAGGACACATTTACAGCATTCCTTTCCTTTGAACATTTGATCTTAAGAATTTGCACTTGCAATCACTGAATTAATTGCCTTTTTTTTTGTTCATATTAACAAAGTGTTGGCTTCAGGTAGTCCTTGGAGAATAACTCCAAAAACTATATTTTTTTCTCGTGACTCAACTTTGTTCATTTCAGCTTGGAATCTTTCTCTGAAATTACCTTTCACTTCATGTTAAGGTTTGACAGAAAATTGTTTATGTCACCCAAGCCTCACACCTACTGCAAATAAAAAAAGAAACCTTCGGTAAAGCTATTTATCTTGTGACCTTTTCAGATATATACTGTACTTACAAGGCAAGAGCGGAGGTGAAGGTCAGTTGGCCTCCATATTACAGTGCCACAAAATGAACAGTCCACATGCTGTGCTCTCAGTAGAGTAGATTTATTTAGCGAATGGTCGCCGTTTCCTGGTTTTGTCTTATTTCATTGTGCATTACTCACCGGACTTATTACCGTCCTCATACAATTAGTTTTTTTGCACAATGATTATTATTCTGGATTTTCTCACTTTCCTACCTCGGTTATACCTAAAGTGGATAGTTTCCTTATTTGTTTTGTGTACCTCACCAGCCCATTAGGGGAACTCCTGAGTTAGTTTTTTGAAGTCGCTAGTATTCAGTGTCACTTCCTGTTGTAGTTTTCTGGCCTAGTTTTGTAGTTCTTGTATTTTGAGCTTTCTGTAAAATAAAATGACTTTTTGAACTTGATTTGTCTCCATCTCATTCCTGTATCTGACCCTCAGTAAAACCCGTAACAGGGTTCAGAGTTCACTGGTCTGACTGCTGTCTCTGAACAATAATTAAATTGTTCTAAATATTTCTGTAGACTCTTTTGGTCACCTAACTTTTCTCCTCATGCCAATGTAGTTAGTCTTTGGGGTTTGGGATAAAATCTCTTTACAGCTGGATGGATGGGCGTGAAAGTCTCAATACAGACTCCACGTCTTCCTCAGGATGAAATGTACTAGCTTTGGTGGCCCCTTGACTTTGATTTATGACAAGTACAAGAACAAACAAATTCCAATGTGACCTCATCTTATATAGTTTATGAAAATACATATAGCATATATTGTATTTTGACCTGTCATTTTCTTATGCTATGGGGCAGGGGACTATACTTTTGACTATCAACATGTAAAAATAGTCATAGTGGATATATTAGCATACAGCTCCAAGAGCCACTCTCATGGCTGGAGGCTGTAATGGTATGACCTGGCATGATGGATTATGCGGATCAATATTCTGCATTTTTCTGATTACTGGTGCCGTGATTTTTATTCATTGACTCCTGATAAAAGAGACTAAATGAACTGCTTTGGCTCTGATGCAGGCGTCCTCTTCCATCTGTTTTCACCACTCTGTCATCTCAAGCAGCATCCCACCTACAGCACAATTTGATCGGTTACATGTCACAGTAGTTGAGACTGAAAACTACTGTGATATAGCTTAGAGAAGCACACTAGCAGCCCAGATCAGCTGGAGGGACTGTTTCAAAGTTACCATAGTAGATATTGCTGAAGTTGTAACAGGAAAAGCACTCAGAGAGCGTACTACTCCACCAAGGCTGCTCAGTTGCTGTAAGATTTCTGACAGATGAAATCTTTAAAAAATTTGTGGTCTGTCGTGATCGATTTGTAGTAGAATCGCAATCATGTGATCGTCAACAGGCAGCTGGCAGTGTTCACTTGAAGTCATAGTTACAATGACACCTGTCTCACAATGATACAGAAATCTTTAACAAATCTGTGGATCCAGACGAGGACCCTTTCCAAAAAATTAGAATACAATGGAAAAGTTTATTTATTTCCATAATTCCATTCAAAAAGTTAAACTTTCATAGATTATAGATTCAGGGCCCACAATTCAAACGATTTCAAGTATTTATTTGTTTATTTTTACATAATTTAGGCTTCCAGCTCATAAAATCCATGAAAACAAGAGTTCAAAAAATCTGAATACTGTGAAGAAATCCCCATTTGCTTCTCAGTTTTTGCAGAAAAAAAAGAAAGAAATGAGGACCACATCAAGCGAGGAAATGTCACGACTGGATTTGTTGCACAGGTGGCATCCTATCACAGTTCCACGCTGGAATTCGCTGAGCTCCTGAGAGCGACCCATTATTTCACAAATGTTTGTAAAAGCAGTCTGCGTGCCTAGGTGCTTGATTTTATATACCTGTGGCCATGGAAGTGATTGGAACACCTGATTCTGATTATTTGGATGGGTGAGCCAGACCTGCCAACCTGTACGCATTTTGCGTAGCAGGTACGCAATTTGACATCAAAATACGCTGGTACGCTCCGCCTCATTAAACTACTCAAAAAGCTGCAGACATCTGTGAGTGCTGTTTGAAATGTGGATGTGCAATACTCATGCCTGACAACACGATGCAGCAGTGTAGTGGTGCAATTTCAACCAATCATCATACTGTAGAGTAGCGGAGAATAACGAGTCTGCCGAATCCTTGTTGGCCCGCTCTCTCCTGTCCTCTGCCTCCCTCCGCCTCTCTCCCCGTTCCCCGTTCCCCGTCCCCCCACCCCGCAGCAGCTGGCGGTTAAAACGGTAAAATGGTGTGTGTGTCTCTGTGTGTGTGTGTTTGTGTGTGTGTGTGTGTGTGTGTGTGTGTGTGTGTGTGCGCGCACGCATGAGTGTACGTGTGTGTCTTTTGGCAAATATGTACTGTTAATAACCTTATTTTCACATTGAAAATACGATGTCATATCGGGGAAATAAGCACCGAGAGGTTTTTTTCCTATCAACATGAGCGCGAGCTGTGTGTGTGTGTGTGTGTGTGTGTGTGTGTGTGTGTGTGTGTGTGTGCGTGTGTGTGTGTGTGTGTGTGTGTGTGCGCGTGCATGTTTCTCTGTGTGTGAGATAGAATAAAGTAGCTAAGCTAGCTAGTCAGCAACCTATGAGGAAAAACTGCTGAGAGCAAGTTCTGTTCAAGTTCTGGAGTGATGACTGCAAGTGAAGCTGTAGTGGAAAGAGCATTAAAAAAAGGCATCAACAAAATTGAAATAATATACCTTGGTTTGTTAACAGCTGTATGTTTTGAAAGTGTTTTTGTTCCATTGAAAAGCTGTTGCTGATACAGTACAGAATGTACATGGCTTAGAAGGACATGTTATATGAAAAAATGTTTAAAATGTCCATATTTAGTTTAATAAATGTATTTTTGTTATAAATATAATTTTAGTGTTGTTTTTTTTAATCGATAGTGAATGGGGAAGTAACTGCGTGCAAAGCAAAGTAGTCTGCAAAAAAAGCCACGCGACACAAGTGGTACTCAAAATATTTTGCCAAGGTTGGCAGGTCTGGTGAGCAAACACTTTTGGCAATATAGTGTAGCTGTCATGCATTATGGATAATTGGTATCGGCCTTGACAAAACATATCGGTGTCCCCTCATTTTCTCTTTCCTCCTTGATTAAAAGAAGGCATTTACTTCCTGTTTAGTTCATTTCCATGTGAAGCTACAGTTAGAAAAGGGACCATAATTGAGACATAAAAACAAGCAAAGCCAAAGGAACCCGTATCTATTCCCCACAGACAGCGCATATTGTTGTTGACAATTTTACATAGTGATGATGTGAATCTATATTTCAATTCACAGCTCATAATTACCCTGCCATTATGCTGCCTTTACACTGGTGTCTGTAATAAATGCAGAGCTGCGATAATCTGTTTTAGCGTGATAGAAAGGTTCATTAATATGAAGAATACACAGCAGAGTGGTATCAGTGCCAGCAAACAGCAGCACAAATATCACATTTTTTTGTTGTTCTTCTTGAAATGGGCACTCTCTGTAATAACCAGAATTACTTTGCTTTGCTGATGCGTGTGAATTTCTGTCATCGGGTGTGAAGGCTTTAGCTCTGATCAAGGTTAGCCCTTATGTTTAACAATTGTCAGCTTGTTCATGATCAAAGTTGAACTTCCAGTGTTTTATTCTAAAAAAGAAGCAACACAAAAAAATGCATGAATCCATGCCATTAGGTTAAAAATATCTAAACCCAGCCAAGGTTCGTCTTCATTCTATCCATCCTTAAGTCCAAAGCAGGGTTGTAATTATTCAACACCCTTGATATGTAAGTTTTCTTCAGATCCCTCTGTTTTGCATCATACAGACTCTCTGTAATAACTGATAGTAAAACAGATTAATGATGGCTGTGGAATATTCAATTAGCAAACATGTCAGCAGAAAACCACAGTCAGTCATGCACTATCTGTAATTTTAATGTTATTTATCATACCCAGTGATGGTGCAAAAGAGCTGATGTTGAGGCTATGGGAGCATGTGGTGGGGACAGGAGTGGATACAGCAGTCAGATGAATATACCCTCTACTATTGTTGCAATGTTATGACCAGTCTAATGAGATCTGTGGAGAGTTGGGCCTCTAATTTTGTTGTATCACCCTTACACTTTCCTGCACAGGGAATCCACTGTGGAATTGTCGTCAGACATATCCACTCAGATGGATGGATGCCTCAGCTGATGTGCCCAGCAACGGGGAATCATTCAGAGCCTTTGTTGTGGCTAACATATAAACACACCGGAGTCCTGTGATAACAGCTCTTTTTTTCTGCTGCATGGAAAGAAAAATGCATGTTTTCAAAACAAATGTCTTTACTGACCTCCAGGAATATAAATTATTTTGTTTCCCCCCCATTTATGTCATGTAATAAATCACATCCCCCCAGCATTTTTTTTGTCCAAATCTCATCAAAGTAGGGCCAAAATAAATCTGATCTCTCACCTCTGGAAAGCTGCAATCTCCCACTTCCTCTCTCTCCTACACCCATCCAGGTGTACACTTGTCACACAATGCTTTTGCACTTCACTTCAATTTGTTGGCCATCTCTGCTCACTCAGAAGCAGCAGAACAATGAAGGAGCTCGGCGACAACACAGCGGCCACCATTGAGATCACATCCACACTTGCATATTTGTTAGCGATTTTAATTTTGGCCATGCCAGACCATCTGCTCGGCATTTGTAGACAGTAGAGTGAGAAGTCATAAATCAGTCAAACTATTGCTTCCAACGCTGCAGCTCTTCATCTCCTGTTTGAAAAAAAAAAAGGCAAATACATTAGCTGCTCCTTCATCAGTCATAATTAAATGATCATGAGAAGGTTTGGTCTAGAAATGAAAATCCATGCAGATCATTCCATAGTCTTCTTTATGGAAATGAAATGCTTGAGATATATGCACGGCAGTTGAAAAGTTTGGGGACACTGAGAAATATCCTTGTTTTGGAAAAAAAAAAAAAGTTTTTTCAATGAAGATAACATTAAATCAATCAGAAATACAGTTTAGACATTGTTAATGTGGTAAATGAATATTCTCGCTGTCAACGGCTGATTTTTAATGGAATATCTACATGGGGGTACAGACGAACATTTCCAGCAACCATCACTCCTGTGTTCTAATGGTACATTGTGTTAGCTAATCATGTTGAAAGGCTAATTAATGATTAGAAAACCTTTGTGCAATTATGTTAGCACACAAATTAAAGTGTGCGTTTTCATAGAAAACATGAAATTGTCTTGGTGACCCCAAATTTTTGAACGGTAGTGTATATTTTTTTTCATCAATCTATAGACCAAATTAAATGATAAACAAATAAAAAAGAAACCAAATTCTCAATAAGGACACACATATTAGTGATACATTCAGACACATACAAGTTCAAATAATTCTGTGTATTTCCAAAATTATTTTAGGTGTCCAAGGAAAGTAGCTACTATGGATTGAACCTACATACTGTAGAAGTATACTAAATGTCACTAAACATAACGTATCTGGATTTCTAGTAAATGACCTGTACATCTGAAGCTGCCCCGACTCAACTGAAAGCAAAGTTGTAGTGATCTTCACAGTGCAAAACCCAGAGCTTAGCAGATATGAGCTGTGCCAAAACCACGATTTGTGACTTCATATTTTTCTGTATCATCATCACGCATATGTACAATTAGGATATTATTGATTTATGATTCTTGCATAAAGGGTGATTAATCACTGATGCACTTCAATAAAGATACTGGCATACATCATTACCAAAGGATAAACTTAACTCAAAGGTCAGGGAAAAAAAAACAAACATTCTCCATGCCAACTGAATCAACCAGAAAAATCTTCTGTATGTTGAAATGTTCTTTTCATCTCTACTGTTATTCCTCTTATTTGTATCACTAATAGAAAAAAAAGATAAAGGCTTATCAGGTGCTTTGTAATTCTCCATTGATTAATTTTGTCATTTATATGTTGTTTATGACCACAAAAAAATGTAAAAATGTGAGTTTTGCTAAGCACCTTTACTAAGTGTAGTTCCCACACTTGCAGTGTGTATATGCAGGTATTTGTATATTGATCCATCGCTCTAGCCTTAAGACAGTGTCTCCTCCCAGGCACCATAAACACTTCTGAAACTCCTATTTTCTTTTTGTGGCTCAGTAACCATAACAGCTCCCTTGTTGTCCAAACGCATGTAGAAATTTAAAACCAACACCAAGGCACATTACAACAGAGAGGACTGCATTGAAAAAAAAAGGAGAATAATGAGCTTGAATATGAATAACATAAGCCTCACATTGCCATAGATAGAGCCGGCTGTAATCCCAGCCTGATTATACTGCTGTACATTATCGTGTTATTTTTAAGAGAAAACTCTGATTAGGATCATAAATGGGTGTGTGTATCAGAATCTCATAATCACGACTGTTAGCTGCTAATAGTTAAAGTATTTCAACATTCCAAACAACAACAACAATGAAAATGACTTCATTTGCAGTGCATCGTGTGTTCTTCAGCATCAAGGTATAGTATATTTATTCTAAATATGATCTTGTAATTACAAGATCTAGAGATCTATAAATTTGAGATAGAGAGCAAAAATGATTGTTTTTTTGTGCGTGCAAGCATGTGTGTGGTTGTGTGTGTGTGTGTGTGTGTGTGTGTGTGTGTGTGTAATAAAGTAACAATAATGACAATGATAATAAAGTTTCTATCTATCTATCTATCTATCTATCTATCTATCTATCTATCTATCTATGACAGCTGAACAGAGAAGATCCTCAAGCAGAGACAATAATCAGGCAGATTAATAGAGGAACGATTCAGATTCTTTTCTTTCGTAAAAGTCGTAATGCTGTATTTGAAAATTGGAAAGGTTCAGTTATGAGGTGACAGAAAACTGAGAAATTTTCTGGATAATGGCAATCTTTTATGAGAGCTTCACTGCACCTAAAGTCTTACTGTCAGATTTACCCGCCTTTAACTTTCTTTTATTAATTTGCCCTTTTCCTTCTGTCTCAGTCTGTCTCTGTTTTGTTATGTTTTATCATGTCCTTTTAACAGGGAGGATCTGTATGCTGCATAAGACTTAGAATTAAGATTCTACTTTTGTTCTGAAATGTCTTGAATTGTTAATTGTGTCAGTGAATAGTGGGATGTAGTCAGATATCAAAGATGTCTGTGTAATATTAAAGACATTATGAAAGCTATAAAACACTTTATTCAGATCCAGTTGAGGATGAGGACATTTTCTATCTTTAATGGATAGATGGATTTAGCAAAACAATTGTTCCCTAATAATGAAAAAAAAGAAACAGAAAAATATATGTATAGTCCTGCATTACTTTCAAAACATAACTTAGTTTAACATAATTTAGTGGTATGTAAAAATTTTTTACGAGACACAGTTGTATAATAAAAGCCTAAATGCTGCAGGAATGCCTTTGGCGCAATAACAATTCTAAAGAAATATAACTAGAAGTAAAATTTTAGTGGAGAAATCCAGAATTTATATAAGAATTGCGGAATCAGCCTATAAAATACCCTAATGACCTCATTTCATGTCCTCACTGCTGTCTGCCCTGGTTAGGACAGGAGGACAGACAGAGCCTGTACAAAGCTGCAGCTGTCAGTCTGTCCCAGCTCAATAACTGTGTCCACTTAATATCTTATAGAAGACCAAGTCAATCACTCAAGTTGAACCCCTGATTGCAATGAACTTTCCCACTAGAACTTCCATTCTCCATGTTTTAATCACCCCATTCTTCAGATGAAAAGAAGTGGTGGGAATAAAAAGAAGCCTTTCATATTCTGTTCCAAAAAGGAACTCAATTAAGAGGTCCCAAAAGGGCCCTTTAATGGCTTATGAGGAAAGCAGTGATGAAAGAGACAGAGGTTATAAATATTTCAGGTAATTTTGTTATCTATTCATCTCTTCTTCCTTATCCAGTCAGCGATCTGTCTCATCTCAAAGCTGGATTATTTTACTGAGATGTTTCTGTTTTTTTCCACTTACTACGTATTTTCAGACAATGCAATTTTTGAAGTTTTTGACAGAATGAGTTTTGTGTTTTATGTGATTAGGGCAACAATCTCCAATATTTTCCTCGAAGTAAATGATGATTGTGCTCTCCTCTGGTACAGACTGACATCACTGTATATCAGTGTGGAGGGGTATGTTTTTGGACTGTGGGGAGGAAGGTGGAGAACGCAGAGAAAACCCACACATGCACATGCAAACTCCATGCAGAAAGATCATGGGAAGACTGGGACGCGATAAACCTTTCTTGATTACGCATTTTCAAATCATCATTTTATCCTGTGGGAGGTTGCCGGAGAGCTGAGTCTGTCCCAGCTGACAAAGGGCAATCTATGCAGGAAACACCCCAAATTTAGATTTATTTAGAATTTAGAATCACCAATTAACCTCAGCATGTCTCTGGACTGAGGGAAGAAGCTGGAGTACCCGGTGAAAGCACAGGGAGAATGTGCAAACTCCACACAGAAAGATCCCAGGAGATTCGAGCCAAGGACCTTCTAGCTGTAGCAGTGCCAACCACCGGACCACTGTGCCCTCCTTTTATCGTTGTGATAAATATAAATTAAATCACTGGTATTGTTTGGGGGCGGCATAGCTCAGTGGGTAGAGTGGCCGTCTTGTAACTGGAGGGTTGCTGGTTCAATCCTTGGCCTGTTGTGCTCATGTTGAGGTGTCCCTGAGCAAGACACCTAACCCCTAATTGCTCCTGATGGGGTTGTGGTTAGTGTCTTGCATGGCAGCTTCCACCATGAATGGGTGAATGTGATGTATCCTGTAAAGTGCTTTGGGTACCTTGCAGGTATAGTAAAGTGCTATATAAATACAGACCATTTACCATTTGTTTTTCTAATAGAAAAGTTAGATGGTTCCAACTATAATTTGTCTCAAGGTATCTATTATTTCAAGCTGACTTTCTACAGGTCAGCTAGAAAATGTCAGTTGTCAAAACACAGAGATCTGGAATTTGCGTTATGCTCCATGAACACCTGCAATCAACAATGGATGTCAGATTAGAGTGCTGTATAGTGTGATGTTGTTAAGCTCTGCTGGGACTTGTGAGGAGAAGAACTCATTCTCATCCAAAGGATCTTGCTTTTATAGGCTCCCTCAAGCAAAATTACAGGGATTTTAACAGTGTGGTTGCCATACAAAGATGTATAAAGAATTATTTCGTTAGCACTTTAAAGTTTTTTTGTTTTTGTTTTTTTGTTTTTTATAAATATTCTGCTTCCTTGGGTTGCCCATTCACTGCCACATGCACAGAGCAAACATCCTGCTAAGGACACTCTCAGTAGACTGAGGAAATAGCAAAAGGCTTTTATGTTCAGAAAGGAAGCTTGATGTGCATAATATTTTCTCTGCACACTGTTTTCAGTTGACTGTTATGTAATGGCAGTATGTGTAGCAGGTCAAACCACCTGGAGACTCTGGAAATGTGTTGATTTTCTGACTGCGGTATATGAAACAGCCGGATCCGAGCATCTGTTCTTGCACACTAAAGAGCGTTGATCACAGACCAAACAAGAGGAATGACAATGAAGCAATTTGATATTGTTTCATTTTATTTTTTGTTGTCTGAGATAAAATGCCATTAGGCAGGTAGAAATAAAATCACCACGACTTTATTCAGACATTATGTAGTATACTATAGACAGATGGTAGAGACACTCTATTGTATAGCATATTTCACAGTGATAACCTGGAATAACTGTATGGATTTGTTTCCATTAGAGTGATGCAGTTTGATCCTGATCTCTAAGCTACATAACCATAACACATAATTGGAGTGTTCCGTTTTGTGTACTATGTTAAATCTGCAATAACTGACTTTTGGCTATGTGTAGGTATCAGAAATAAGCTGCTAAGATAGTACAATTGCATGCCACTTTAAGCTGATATATTTTAATTGTTAACTTACAGATAGTACTAAGTTTGATAGTTAGCTGCTAATTTGTAGTCTCTTTTTTAGGATGCTGGCCAGCTAATGTAGACAGCTAGTTTTTTGAGTGCCTCTAAAACTAGCTGCTTGATGCACATGCAGTGCTGATGAGAGATTTGATACCACATTCATGTCATAATGGAAGGAAGGTAGTTTTTCTGTAGTGTTGAAATGTGAGGGAACAGTGGCAGGAACTTAGGGGCTGTTTTAGGATGGTCTAAACCTCTGTACATGTTCTGATCACAAGAGCTGCCACTGTAGAGCCTCTTTTAGAGTTGTTACTCTGCCAAGGAATGAAGCAGAGTTATGCAACGATCGGCATACATTTGTCTTTCTGTTTGTCTGCCTGTCCCTCTGTTTGTCTGTTAGCAACATAACTGAAAAATGCATTTATGGATTTGGATGAAATTTCTGGGAGGTCAGAAATGACACAAGCACCAAGTTAGATTTTGGCAGTGATGTGGCTTCTTGTCTGAATCCACAGATTTGTTAAAGATTTCTGCATCATTATGAGATAGCGGCACGGCGTCACTGTAACTATGACTACAAGTGAACACTACCTCAGCTGCCTGCTGTAGATCACATAGTTGTGATCCTCCTACAAAACAACCGCTGCAGACTTATCAGGACTTATCCATCGGAAATCATACAAGGAACAAATGATTAAATTGTAGGAGTTTTTCCGAGTCCCATCAATTCCCACCACATGCTACATATTTAGGTCACGCAAGTCGGTATCCGTACATAACCTACACATGCATAACACACTTGTGTTCAGGTAATTTTTTATTAAAGATTTAATTCGTCAGAAATTATACAACAGAGCAGCCTTGGCAGAGTACTGCGCTCTCTGAGTGCTTTTCTTGTTTTTGAAAGAGATGAAAGTACCTACGCCAGAGTATTAATTTATTATTATTATTCTGCCCATCTCGATGTTCTCATCAAACAACGGTCTTCTCTCTAACATCACCATCTCCTATGTAAAGTTCAGCATTATAGGAAAAATAGCAAACCTTCCATCACTGTACGTGCTCATAGAGCTATGTTTAGTAGCTACTATTTGTCATTGGAATGGTGAGTTAACATCGCAGGCGAAGCTGTCGGTTCTCACACAGCAACGGAAATTAGAAGGCTGAAAGGGGTCATTACAGGGCTGTTTCTGCCTCCATGCCACCCTGAGGTGCCTGCCATGAGCCACTGCAGTTGAAAACCCCCAGATTATGTTCTTTCTAGCATTCTTTGCTTTTTCTTGTCACCTATATTGCAGCTTTCCATCATAACTTCTCCAATGTTGATGTGAACGCTGTACACAGTTGAGAAACTGGTAGTCACCTTCAGTATAACATGAACATGGCATGAAGTCCATTGTAAAGTTCTCTGTCACAACCACACAACCTTGAGCTCCACAATGCAACAGAGTTCAGTAGAGCAAAGAAGAGAACAACAGAGTTGGACGATAACTCTCTGTAGATAATTGGTCTCATCAACATTCATTTGAGCCATTGTTACCATTTTAAAAACATCACTGGAGTTTAACCATTAAAGATTCAGACCAACATAATGATCTTGAGATTCTTCAGTAGGAGTTGTGGAACTGTTCAGGTCAATTAGCCTGAAAATGAACAAAGACACATTAACTGAAGTTAATGTGTTGAATTTAAGATCAGAATAGAAAGCACACATGTCCAGCAATAATCTTGAGTAAAATTTTACTTTTGTAATCCCAACACTATAAATGTAAAACAAATGAGTACTTTTAAACAAAGAAGCCCTTTATAATAACTAAAATGAATTGCTCTCATAAGAGAAAAGTGCCACCCCAATTACTGCGAAAAATATGATCACTGAAGGGAGCTGTTATGCTTTGGGCCCTTTTCTGAATTAGGATGTTACTCAGTGGAAAGTATGCTTAATCACTGTTCACAGTGCCAGGCTGCTCAGGAAGGTGAGCCAGGCTAATAGAGGATGGTTCATCACTCAGCACACACCCTGTGCTGGGATGAAGCAAAGGCATAGATGGAGAAGAGTCCTAAGGCCACAAGATGGATGAATGGATGGACAGCTGGATTATGATGCAAAAATTTCAAGTGTGATGTGAATTTTGTCTTGAACATATTTTTTCTGACAAAATATGGACAAAAATTAAATTGATTAAGTTGCACATTTTATATATTATTTTACTAAATTTTATTTTGTTAAATCAGTGAGATATGACCTTCGGGCAAGAACATCACAAACACTGTTTTATGAATAAGACTACACTTTTAAGGATTACATTATGACCCCAAAACACTGAAAAAGGTAGCTTGATATTGGATATTTTCACTTGATTAATCTGCAAAACTACCCCATACAAGTAAATCACAACACTTGAATAGTTGTGTCTTTGTGGTTGGGTAACTTGTATATGTGCATCACAGCAATTCAGAGGGAAATCTGACAGTTTTTTTTCTTTTTACAACCTTTTGACTGTTTTAGTTACATTTTCATGTACAAAAGATAAAATAAGCTGATAAATTATTTGCTCCTATGTACTGCATTGCCCAAGAGTATATAAAGCTGTTGAGGCTCCACATTGACCAAATGCAGCAGTCAGATTTCACTTCTATATTTATTAGTTGTACTAACCCAACAAAAGCTTTAAGTATAGTACTCAGAGGCTATTTTAGGTAGATAAGGCGGACATTTTCAATGTACAATTTCTACCTAAAGGTAACACAAGTCATACCAAAGCAACATTTTATTTTTTCTGTCATTTTCTCCTCAGTCGGCTGGCTGTCCTTTCTGTGCATACTGGTGTTTATACCCAGTCCTAGCTCTGGAGGATAAATGAAAAAATAAACTTCATCTTATCTTAAAATTAGCTTGATGATCTGAAACATTTAAGTGTGACAAATATGCAAGAACAAAATATATCCGTGGGCAAATACTTTTTTTCACAGCACTATATGCTTACTAGTTACATATCAGCAGTGTTTCTTCAATAGTGCAGCACTGATATTTTTTGAATAGGAATGCTGATGTAATGTTGCTAGCTAACATCTTGTTTATTGCATCATCTCCTTGTGGAGATTCGCCTCCCTCTTGCTCGCAGCAATCATCACTGTTACCCAACATTTTTTTCTTATTGACAAAATTCAAAAGTGCATTGACATGTTTGCTCTGTGTGAGCATTGAATCTCACTGGTTCTTGAACCACAAGGGATGGGCCTTCTGTTCCCTGAGGTTGTCCTTGTACTTATGTACTGATAAAAAAAAAATTAAAAAAAGTTTTTATATTTTTCAAAAGCATGGCATGTTTTTTTTTTTTCTCGCCAGTCTAATTATTTATGCAGTTTAGAGGGAAAAAATAACATTTTCTTATAGATTCTTTCACAGGCAATATGAGGATTTTTGGATCTTTTTTGTGCCCTGATTCTTGATGCTACTTTCTTTCACCCCACCCATCAAGGTTTCAAAATAAGACAGAAAGCATTTCTTCAATGGAATTACCCAGCAAAGTGTAAAGAAATAGAACTACTCTGCCAGAGACTGTCTTTGCTGCCCTCACGTGACATAAATGATGGACATTATATTTGTGAATGTCACACACATGCAATAATGAGGCACAATTTTATTGTCAAGCACTTCTGGGAGTTTTGTGATGTTGGTGAGGAGTTATAACTATGGAACAAATACAGTACTCCACAACAGGTTTGCGCTAACTGCTTTGATTTAATAGCTACATCTCCATCTCTCAGCTTTTGTTTGATGGATCTTTATGTATGTCTGTGCATACTATGTGACATAGAACTGTATTTACTGGTTAATAAAATCACAATGTCTTCATAAAATTGGGTTGAGGAAATAGAAAGTAATCTACAAAGGCCATGGTGTGTAAAATTGGATTTTCCATAGGAGCCACAGAGAGGAACAGTTGTCGATAGATGTGGACGCGCACTAGTGTGTTTATCATTTTGTCCTTTTAATGCAGTGCAAAAAAAAAAAAAAAACAGTTCATGAAGAATAATAGTCCTATATATTTTGTGATTTGCATCCATTGTTTGGAAATCATAGTTATCGGGCAACATACCACCAATACAATATCCCAGTTGTCTGACTAAGCTTTTTTTCTACAATGCAAATAGGTGCACTAATTCTGAACAAATGTGGCAGTATAGGAATCACAAAATAGGCCTGTCCCAAAATAAATACATTTATTTGGAACAGGCCACAAAGACGTTAAAAATGACCCAAAAGCATTACCATTAACGCAACACATATTCACTTCCATCTGGAATCAAACATTGATTGACGAAATCTAATTTGAAAACTATTTTACTAAATGCTAACATGATTGCCAGCCACATAGTGTTCAGCAATGACCAAAAATAATTAGACAGTACTAATAGCTTCTCTTCTCTGGATAACTGAAAGCACTTCAGTACCAGCTGCCACTGACAGTAATGATTGTGACTTTAGCCAGGGTTGTAGTTCAGCTGTATTACAATTAACACACAGTTTTGTGTGTACAGTGGTTTGACATTATACACTGCCGTAGTCCTGCATTGGTAATCCATTTGTCATGCTGCAGGTTCAAACTGTGGCTTAGTGATGCTTTTTGGCTAATGTTACTTAACACTTGTCACTTGTCTTCTGTCAGATGGCCAAAATTCTGTGTAATTCATGTTCTTCTTTGAGCTTTTTGCAGTGATGCATTAATTAACAACTGTCTGTTTTTGGTTTCTTCTGTTCTGTCAATTAGCAATTATTGTTAATTACAGTTGTGTAAAGTAGCCTACACCACCATTTTCTGACAACACTACACAGCCTAGTTTAATCCTAATTATTAATTTTTTTTGTTTTATTGAACATTTCTAACATTAACATGTTGGACTTACCTTGAAGAACTACGTTAAGAGAGAGCTGCTAGTTATTTTACGATCACAAGATGGGGCAGCACACTTAAAATACTTTACAGCAGATCCAGCTGACATAAAAATATCTCAAAACCATTCACAACAACCACAAAAAGACTAAAAAGCTAGATTAACAAAAACAACAACAAGGATGTTGTGGTTTCTCTGAGGCTCAGGTGTAGGAAAGATATGGAGACTGAGCAGATGCAGAATCAACAGGTTTTTTTTGTTTGTTTGTTTTTTACAAGGCGAATAGTTACAAGAACTACAAGACTGAACTGGAAGACGAATCAGATTACTGGTGTTAACAAATACAGATAACTCAGTGGTGCCTCTACAGGCTGGTGGACTATACAAAGAGATTTCAACTAAGCAAGATTACTAACCCACTGAAGGTATGACCTTGGCATGAAAGTGAAACTGTACACTAAGTAATACAGAGTACAAAATACGGGTAATGGTAACAGAAACAACTTGACCAATAATGAGATACGCAAAAACGAAAGCGTGACTACACTCACTGAGATACTCAGATAACCTATCTCTGGAATACTAAGACAACAATACTAACCTGAACTAGAATACAAAGCAATGAACAAAGCTGGCGTACCAGACAAAAGACAAATGAGTGAAAACGCTCACAAGAGAAACTCGAGCTGACTGCTGATTGCTGATAGTCTTCACCTGCTGCCGCAGCCTCTGTGCCAAGCACACCTAAAAAGGAAAACAGAAAGGCAGGGGGAAGGAGGAGCACTAACCAGTGCCTGCAGCAGCAGGCCTGACATAGGAGGCTTGAAATAATGAAATAAACTCGACAATTCAAAACAAATAAAATCAGACCAAATTTCTCAAAAGAACAACAACACAAAGTAATTACGGCTTCATGAAAACTCAAAACAACTACAAAGAGATTTAAAATGACTCTAGACAATGTCAAAGATAATAGAATGACTAGAAACAACTGTACAATTTCAGTATTACACACAAACACCTCAAACAGCCACAAAGACATTGAAAACGCGCAAAAGAAAAGCAAACTCATGAAAAAAGAGATGGAATAAACACAAATAGCTCCAAACCTACTACAAAGAGATGTATAACAGCTTAGACTGAGTCTTGAAACACATTGATACCTTTTGTAGTTTTTTAGTGTTTCTTTTAGTCTGGATGTCTTGCTTTTGTGTAGGACAGTGTCAAGGCCTTTTTACAAGTCTGTGGCGAGGGGCCTGTTGGCTTATAATCTGTTCAAGACTCCAGCTCCACCTGTAGAGAATGTATACCGATGTATTCATCCTGCTCCAGTTTCTGTTCCCAAAAGTATGTCGAGCCAGGATTGCACTCGTACATCTGGTCACCAAAAATGAGTTGGCTACACCCTTGTGCCTGCAGTTTTACTAAAATGAAGCTCAAATGAAAGGAGAAGGAAGATAAAAGCCTTCTCTCTGGTTTAACTCATCAATCATGGTGACAGTTTGCTTTGTACTGACCCTTCAGCCACCCTCCCTTACCAGCTTTGCTATCGCTGATTAGGTCGCTGTGCACGGACACAATAAAGACAGCTTTTTTGCAGTCTGAGATGTGGAGGAGCATGGTCACGGCTTGTCTGCTTGTTCAACCAGATGTCCTTTCTGTCTCATCAAATTGTAATTGCTGTGACAAATATTATACATACTTTGCCCTTCAAAGTATTATCTTTCCTTTTTGGTCTCAAACCTGGAAACAAATGATATCTCTGGGACAAAGGAGTAAAATGCAGATATTTAATAGGGCACATGTACACAGACAGAAGTCCAGCTGGTGCAGGACCATCTGTCCAGGTGCCCTTTCTAACACAAACTACATCATTTTTCAAGACTGCTCTACACACAGTATGCATAAAATTATGGATTAAAAATAGCTTAAAAACAGATACATTTTGTCTATATTTAAAACCAATGTATCCATGATGCTGTAGGTCACCCTGTGGGAGGATTTACTGCCTATTGTTTCAATAAGTTTGATGGGGGGATTGTTCATGTCCCTCACTGTGTCCATGCAGCAGTAATTAAACTACAGGCAGAAATTGTATGTGAAAATTAATGACTTGCATAACATTTGAGGTATTTTATTCACTAAATTTCTGTGTGTTATATCATTGACTGACAGGGCCTTTTCATGAACACAAAAGCTTATTCCTTCAACTAGTGGCCTAATTACCATATAATCTTGCTCCTTTGTGACAGGGCAAAGGATCAAACATACACTATTAAAGCAGACCACATTGAGCAATGTCTCCACTTTATTCGTACAAACTAATGTTCTTCTGGCATGCAAGTTATATTAACAATGTGGATCTGAATCATGACAAAAATTCTCACTGAGACCACAATGAGTCATAACAGAGACATTTCAAGGTTAGTTAATTTCTACTGTGTAATCCTTGAAAAGAATAATAAAACTGCCTGTTTTAAAAAACTCATTATGAAAGTTGTCATGTTGCCTTTTCGATTTCAGTCTAAGCTGAAGCAATGGTTATTACATTTTGCAAAATTTGATATAGAACAAATTGAAAAAGATAGACAGCTTGGTCTTAAGTGCTGTGAACCTGACATTTAACTGATCAAATGCTGCGATAAACATAAGCGTGAGTGAATAATTATCAGCCACATTTTGTCATTTATGGATTTGGATAAGTTGTTCTTCATTATTAGTTTACCTTCCTTGTAGAGATGCACCGATTGCAAAATTCTTGGCCGATACCGATTTCCGGTTTTAAAGGAGGTCTGACCTGCCAAAACCGGTTTTTCCGATACCGATTTTCTATCTGAGAAATAATTATAATCATATAATAGACACCATATTTGTTTGGCTTGAGTAGCCTTTCCCAAATTTAATACAAGTACCCCTCTACCAGACAACATTTTTCTTATATAACTACAATTAAAACCACAACTAATGATAGGCTATATGCTATCATAACCCTCCTTTTCAAGAATAAAACCTTCAACAGTGCCTCCTGAGCAGATTTATTTTCAACACTGACCATAACATTCAGTCCAGTTTACAGGTCAATAATTAACTTATATTCAAACAACATTCAAAAACATCCCAGCATTTGCCTGGTACAATGTAATTTATTTACTACCCCTCCAGTACCTCTGGGTACCCCAAGGGGTACTTGTACCCCAATTTGAGAAACACTGGAATAGTTGACTTTCAATGTCACATCACAGTCAATATATTTCAGGCTTTCAACACCTCAACACAAGCAGCAGTAGTTATTACAAAAGAAAACTTTAACCCCATCTAAAAAAAAATAAAGTGCAATGAAATCGGTGTACTTGAAAATTAAAGCTGGTGATCAAAGTAAATTGCACCACCTCTTTTAATATTTCAAAATAAAAAGTGCAGCATATAATATAAGATAAAACTAAAATACTAACACAAACAAAATATAAAGTGCACTGTATGTACTTGAAAATGAAAACTGGTCCTCAAAGTAAATTGCACCACATTTCAGACCTTTGGCCTCTCCTGAAATCTCTAAATAAAAGAAGTGCATCATAATATGGGATAAAAAGACAATACAAAACAGGTTGCTTTAGGTTGTGAACAAAGTACTCCATGAAATCACTTAACCATCAATGGCAGGTTCTTCTTCACAAACAGAAGCATCTCTGCCTTCTCACCAGAAAGCCTGTTTCTTTTTTCATCTATGACATTACTAGCCAAGCTAAACAAGCGCTCACTATCGATGCTTGTACATGGAGCAGAGAGGTAGGCTTGGGCAAGTGGGGCAAGTGCAGGGTAGTGTGTTTTGTTTTCATGCCAGTATTTCAGTACATCATTTACAGTTTCATCTTCAGATCTCCTGATGGGCGACTCGGACAGGTAACGATGTAACTGCACAGATGAAGGGCTGCACAGCAGTTGCTCTTCCTCATTGCTAGCAACCTCCTTCAGTATCTCATCATGCACGGAAAGCAGTAGACTTGTCCTTTTGGCTGCAAGTTCCACAGAAGGCTGATCAGGTGTGGGTCTGCTGGCACTGGTGTCCAGCATGTTCAGAAGCACCCTTTTCACTTCATCCTTTACTTCTGCTGAGAAGTAGCAGGTTTTGTATCTGTATCAACAGACAAAATAATTTTATTTTTATTATATAGCCACATTGGCCAGGCAATACATAAATGTTGTGCACTCTGCACATACACAAGGAGGCACTAAAAGGCCAACACATTTTTTAAAATTAATTTTATGTTTTGATATACTCCTGCAAACACATTAGCCTATAGCTCAGTAGCAAAGGCTTATTCATTTAAGAACAGTAGTGGGCTAATAAACATTATTAGCAGTAAGTTATAACTTGCCTGGGATCCAGAACAGTGGCCACTGCGTACAGTGGATTCTTCTCGATGTCTGCAAACCTTCTCTGGACCGCTTCCAACAGCGTGACTTTGGCGGTGCCCACACCACGGTCTGTGTCTGCTGCTCTCCCCAAAAGGCGCTTCAGTGCAGTGATTTCAGGGATGACAACTGCGGCGGTGGCTGACGAGGAGCTAACTGTCTTAGTGAGCTCCTCAAAAGGTTCAAGGATGCTCACCACATTCTCAATTAAACCCCACTGATTTGTGGTGAGTACGACCGGGAGCTCGTGTTCTGTTGCGTATAAGCCCAGGGCACGTTTCTGTTCCAACAGCGACTGCAACATATAAAATGTGCTGTTCCACCTCGTCGGGACATCTTGTTGCAAGCGCTTCGTGGGTTGACCCAACTCCTCCTGGATAGCGTGGAGTTTTGAATAGGCTAGCGATGAGTGCTTAAAGTACGTGACTATTCTCCTGCCTGTTGCCACAGCGTCAGTGATAGTGCGTTGAGAGTGCAGTCCCTCACTCACCGCTAACTGGAGTGTATGTGCCATACACGGGAGACTGGGGAAGTTGCCATCATCCAGTGCTTTGGTCATATTCCGAGCGTTGTCACGTAACACAACATGAACCCTCTTCTTGTCGATTTTCCACTCCACCAACATTTTTTCAAATTTGGCTCTTAGATTGTCGGCGGTGTGGGACCCGGGGCATTCTTCACAGTGTAGAAGGACTTGATGTAGCTCAAACTCATCATCCAGCCACTGAGCAGTCAGGCTCAACATTGACATTAAGCTCACGTTAGAAGTCCAAATGTCCGTTGTGAAACTGACCGGGGATTTAGTGCCGTCCAGCAGTTTGTGTATGTGGCCTGACACGCTCTCAAACAACTCTGGCAGCGCCGTGTCAGAAAAGTACCGCCTGCTTGGTAATTTGTACCGTGGATTCAGGTGTTTCATCAGATTTACGAAGCCTTTATCCTGTACAACGCTAAACGGCTGGTCGTCCAGTGCCATGAACTCCATTATTTTCATAGTGGTGGCTTTGGACTTTTCAGTGTTGATGTCGAACATAGGAGCCACGGCGGATGGTTGTTGTGGCTGCTGCGACTCTGCCACATCCCTCCTCTTAGCGGCATTGTCGTCCTTATATTTGCTAAACAAGCCTGCGTGCTTCTTTTCCAAGTGGCGTATTAAGTTTGTTGTTCCAAATGTCTTAGGCGTTGACCCTCCACGGCTGACTTTTGACTTGCAAGCATTACAAACAGCGTGTTTTGGGTCGCTCTGGCACACAGTGAAATAAGTCCATATTACCGACATGTTTTGTTCCTGAGTCTTGCTAGTTTTTAGCTGTTTTGCTCTGAGCCGATACGCAGTGCTTGACCCGCATGCGCATGCGCGGTGCATGCCCATGCGGGGTGCATGCCCATGCGGATCAGTTTGCCCTGGGAAAACCTATGGGGAAAACCGGCAAATTAAGACAGTGATCGGCCGGTCACCGGTTGGGGCCGATTGGATATAAAACCGGCTTTTTAAATCGGCGGCCGATTGATTGGTGCATCTCTACTTCCTTGGATTTTGTACAATGATCAGAGACAACATTAAAACCACTGAAGTGAGTAACATTGATTTGCTTGTTATAATGCAATGTTCTGCTGGGAAACCTTGGGTCCTGGCATTCAGGTTAATGTTATTTCAAGACATACCATCCACCTAAACATTGCTGTAGACCAATCACACCACCCTCATGATTGCTTAGAAACATACTGAAGAACATAACAACCAGCCCAAAGCATTGCCCTGACCTCCAAACGCTCCAGATCCCTTCTATTTAAAGCGGAACTTTGTTTTTTTTCAACCTGGGGTCTGTTTCCATATGTAATTTCATACATGTGAGTGATGGAGAAATGAATTTTCGACATAGCTCCAGTATTTAGCCAGGCAGGCAGCTTAGCAGCTCAGCTAGCAGCTCAGCTAGCAGCTCAGCTAGCGAAAAGTATGGGGCAGCTGGCCCCCCCGCGTCAAAGTCCGCCCTAACGTGCTTTTGCCCCACACTGACCGGCTCAGATAGTCTCAATGAGTGTCCCACAACATACTAGAGATGAGAAGTGAACGAAAACCTCCACATTACCTGGCGATCGCTCTTTGTTGTGGTCTGTATCCAAATCTCAGGACGCTAGAAACCAAATCTCGTTCCGAAATCGTGCGATACCTCTCGCGCAATTTTGGAGACTATCTGAGCCGGTCAGTGTGGGGCAAAAGCACACGGACTTTGACGCGGGGGGGCCAGCTGCCCCATACTTTTCGCTAGCTGAGCTGCTAGCTGAGCTCCTAAGCTGCCTGCCTGGCTAAATACTGGAGCTATGTCGAAAATTCATTTCTCCGTCACTCACATGTATGAAATTACATGGAAACAGACCCCAGGTTGAAAAAAAACGAAGTTCCCCTTTAAGGATCAGGACATCACCAGAAGTGTCTGGCAGTCGGAGCACGTCCATCCCCTGTCTGGTCAGAGCTGATCTGGCAGCACAACGGGAGATGTACATGCTATCAGGCAGTTGGTTCTAATGTGATAGCTGGTCAGTATACACACACACACACACACACACACACACACACACACACACACACACACACACATATATATATATATATATATACATATATATACACACATATCGCTTGTGTACTACTTAGCAAACTGGAGAGGGTGGTGATGTGATAGCCCATGGTAAATGACTAATACAAATAAAAATGCATTTGGGTCATTCCAGAATTGGAGGACATTTTACGTCCCACCCATCAAATTTGAAATACTTTATGTACAAAATACTAAAACATGCACTTGTGTAAATGTATTTGTCTTGAGACCAAATCTAGAAAAACTAGGATAAAAGAATATTTGAAAATATTTTTAAAATACCAAATAAGTCTGGAGTTCCTCCTAAAATCCCATTTTTCTCTTGTCCCACCTCCCTGATCACCAAATTGAATGTCAAATAAAACAGTTAAAATGAAATTTCAGTCCCCCCTTTTTGGTGTTTTTTTTTTTCATCGATGTCTCTTGTATTTGTGGGGAAAGCAGTAACAGCTAGCTAATTATCTTGCTTCTTCTCCTGAGAAAAAGCTAACATTAGCATGGATTAGCAACCTTGTTACTGTGATTACAGTAGGGTTAGCAAACAACAAATAAAACATGCTTTACAAATGGCACCATTAATGTTTAAGCTGAGCCAATCAAGCCTTTGATAGTTTGTTGCCTATTATTGATGAATATGGAGCAGAAAATTGCAAAAGAGAAGGTTCATTTCGGTGTCCACCATTTCTGGAATGACCCATTTCTTGATATGTAACAAACTGCTCTGGAAGCATATCAGGGTTCCCACTCTTTCCCTGAAATGTTTTTCCAGGACTTTTCCAGGACATTTACAGTCGGTACAGACACACGTTATCACATTATCCATTAATACGTTCCCGTCCCCCTCATTCTTTGGAAGTATTCCTTACTACAGCTGTAACTTGCATTTACCCAGATTGTTTCATTACTCAGACATTTGATGTGCATCTATGGCTATAATTTATCTATGAAAAATAATTATGGCAGATGTATCATAGAATAATGCAAACACAACCACAGATTACAGCGTAACAGTTCACTAGCATGACAAACTGGAGTTACAGTGTTCAACTGGGTAATTTCCAACTCTACTTTCTCCTACTTTCTCTGTTGCAATTGATTTTAAAATATTAGGATGTTTTCAATAAATCACTGACCAATTTCCTTTGTTTCATATCAGTTTATTGCTTAACTCAGATTTTCTGCACATCTGGCATCTGCATTTCTCATGAAGATAATGCATTTTCTTCACCCTCTTAAGCCCATATGGAGCCTAATATGGCTCTGCTGGCCTACTGGACAATTTAATGCAAAAATAAGGACAAAAATGCCACAATGTGCTTCAACTGTAACAAAATGTGCCCAGAAAATGACAGAACAAAGCCAAAATGCGACCTTAATACGAACCTGAAAAATACCAAAATGTGCTCTTGGTATGCCAGTATACACCTGAAAAAATGTGATCAGATTATAAAACAAATTACCCAAAAATATGCCACCGAGTGTTCCAAAAGACAACCCTAAATATGCCATATCCAGAATATGCCCAAATGTAGATTCATTTGCTGATCAGGGTTTAAGAAGGTAAAGTTTGGTTCAGTGAGGAAAAAGTGTGCACAATGACATGTAAACAGTAGCCAGGACAGTTCACCCTCGTGCTCATCTGGTCCTGGTCTGTCCTAGTTCCATCATTTATAACCTGGTTTATTGAGAACCTCTGCCCTCTGATATTCTGTGTTGTGTTTGCAGACTGACATGTTGATTGTTTACTCTGTAGTAATTGGACATTCTTGCTTATTAGCGTGTGCGCGCTAAATTTGCATTCCAGTGTCTGCAACTCGACCATCGATTGAGATGTAGGAGGTGAAGTGAGCGATGTCACCATGACGTCACCATCATACGCAGGCGGACTTTTCGCGACAGAGACTTTATCTGTGTTGTCCATAGACTGTATTCTATGGTGTCGACCGGCGTCATCGACTGAAAGTTTGATTTCAGACATGAAATGCTCAGCTGCACCCTCAACTGTTGTGGGAAGATGTAGTTTAAAATGGTAAATGGTTGTATTTATATAGCGCTTTTATCCAAAGCGCTTTACATGATGATATGTCACATTTACCCATTCACACACACATTCACACACTGATGGCGGGAGCTGCCATGCAAGGTGGTAACCACAACCCATCAGTTTATGCGGACGCCACCACACACCTCGGCAGTGAGGGGGATGAAATGATGTTTCAGTAAAAGTGCGGGTGTCGCAACACCCACACCACCCACACAACAGAATTCCTAATGTTGTTTTCATGAAATTCATTCCCTTATTTTTATCAGACAATAAAACAACTGTGAACTACTGAGTGAAACATGGCCCATACCTGTTAAGCCGCTGCTATGCCGATATCAGAGATGTGCTTCATCTCGCAAGTTACAGCCAACTCAGGGGAATGCAAATTTGATTGGCTGGTAGCGTCACATAGGGCGCTGCGCCAGCTCGAAGCAGAGAAGCGCTATTTTATATGTCTTAATGTTGCCCAGACAATACGATGACAACAGACATGCATGCGCATAACTTCTAACCCGTTTGCATTGACAGGGGGAGGATAAATATTTTTCCAGGACAAATTAACCGTTTCCAGGACATTTGACCTTTTTTCTCATTTTCCATATGTTTTCCATGACTGGAAAATTGGTCAGTCATTTCCCAGGTTTTCCAGGATTTCCAGGACGCGTGGGAACCCTGCATAAGTTTCCAGACATGAGAGTGTCACTTAAACAGCTCTGTACAGCTCAGAGCTAAATGTTACAATCACTGTACTAACATGCTTATAATGCGAACAATAAATACTGTACTTATGTTAATAATATAGAATTTTGATAAGTTCACCACAGTAGTCTTGAACGTTAGCATTGCTAACGTGTGTAAATCAGGACATCACTAAAGACCAAGCACAGCTTAGGCTAAAGGGAATGTAGTTAGTTTTGTAAAATTGAAATTATTTGACCAATCAGTATTCTCATCTGATGTCAGTTTCTATCGAAAGTTAAAGAAGAATTCAGGCATATTTATCATTAATGTGGCCACTTTGTCCAACTCTTCCTTTCCCTGAATCTCTGAATACACCACAATAGCCACATTAACAAAAATTACACCAGGTTGAATAAAAGCAAATCAATTAAGAGATCACCAATAGAACTAATTCAGATTTCACAGCAAACCATTCAGTAGTTGCGGAAATGTTTCACGTAAAACTACTAAACACTATAGGTGCCAACATCACGGTGAAAAAGTGAGGAGATAACAGAGAGCAGGTCTCATCCACGGACAACTATGAATATCTGTTCAAAAAAGTCCTTGCAAACATCTTATAGTTTATTTATATTATATTCCAATCAAGTCCAAAGTATAGGTTGTCCGAATAACCAAAGGATTGGAGTCAGAATTTAAAGTAACTGGGAAATAGTCACAGGAGCAGAATAGATGTTTTTGCTGATGCCTGCAATGCCTGAGCCATATAATTTGACATACAGAGTTCAGTGGGCTGTGTTGACAGTGTGTTTATGGGCTGTAATAAAACATTAATGTCTTTGTCAACCTTTTTTTTGAAAACAAAATCAGGAGCAATGCTAAAATAACACTGTGCAGCCCCCCATGTCATGCTTTGTTGTTTAGCCAGAAAAGAATTTAGCTAACATTGCAAGAAGGTTATTTATCTTGGCTAGCCACTGCCCCCGGGCTGCAAATGGCAAAGCACTTAATAGCCAACAAGTGACATCTTTTTTCAAATGATTCAACAGTCATCTAAAAACAGAGCTGACTAGTGGCCCGTGGCTATTGTTAGAGTCTAGTGTGACTTATAACATTATGTCACTTCACCCGCAGAGGGGCAAATACGGGTTTAGCATAAATTAACGTCTCCCAAAATAACCATGTAGAACTTCTTGAAAAACAAAGCAGCCCAATCCAAGTAAGTTCTGTCTGCAATGAACACAGACTGAAGTGATCTATTTTCATTATCTATATTAATATTTGTGAGTAATCAATGTAAACCAACGCAGTTTGTGCAGCCCACTTTTAAAAGAGTTTTCCCTTCATTAAAAATCAGCAAATTCAGACATTTTTTGTAAGCAGTTCAATTGTTTAATTTAAAAAATGTTTTATTACAAATGAAAAATGGAATCTAATACTCTAATTATGCACCAGTTATAATTATAATATATTAACATTCATTTGCTCAAATCTTTAGTCAAACAAGGAATTTTTATTCTTGTATGTGTGCAAATGTGTATGCGTTTGTGATGGGGGTATGGCTCATGTCTGGGCGTATGACTAACTGTGATATTCTTTATTAATGACTCTCCTCTTTCTGTGCATTTTAATACCATACAATATTGCAACATGGTGAAAAATTAAACAGGGTCTTCCCAGCCAGTTGGTCCAATGCCTGCTGACACAATCTGCCACTGGGAAGGGGAGCAGCCCATGACCTACTTAATGTTTCAGAACCACTCGTCCAACACAACACAGACTGTGTAAACTACAGGAATAACACTGAACCTCATTCAGAATGATGTTGGGGGCCACATAATTTTTAAAAGGGTTTTAATTTGAATGTGCATGTTTGCAAAGTATGTCAGTGCTTGTTACTTCGCCAAGGAACGTGGTGGAGTTATGTGACGATCAGTGTACATTTGTCTGTTAGCAACATTACTCAGAAACTGACTGATGAATCTGGATAAAATTTTCAGGGAAGGTCAGAAATGATAAAAGGACCAAGTGAGTAGATTTTGGCAGTAATGCTGCTTGTAGTTTGGATCCATGGATTTGTCAAAGGCTTCCGTATCATTGCAAGAGAGCGACATGGTGTCACTGTAACTATGACAACAAGTGCTATGTTAGCTTCCTGCTGACAATTACATGATTGCGATCCGACTACACTCCACCACTGCAGACTTACTGGAGCTTATCTGTCGGAAATAATACAAGGAATAACTAATTAAATTGTAGGAATGTTTCTGAGTCTCATCAATTCCTGCTTCCCGCTACATATTTAGGTCACATAATTCGATATCCGTACATAATGTACACACGTACAACACATGCCTATGCTCAGAACAAAGTCATTTTGTTTGTGGGTACATCTATATTAAATGACAACATTCTATGGTGCTGTGATTCCTGTCACAAATATTTTCAAGATTTTAGCTGTTGGAAATAATACAATGACAAAGCAGCCTTGGTGGGGTACTGTGCTTTTCTTGTTACCTCCACCAAGGAGGTTATGTGACTGTCTGTCTGTCGGTCTGTCTGTCTGTTAGCAAGATAACTCAAAAACGGCTGGGCAGATTCAAATGAAATTTTGAGGGGAAGTAGACTATGGTAAGAGGAAGAGCTGATTTAATTTTGGTGGCAATCCGGAAAAGATCCTGGATTCTGGATCACTTTGAATTTTCTAGCATTGTAGCGGCCGTGGGGGTGACTGTGTTCCGGGTAGGGGGGCCGCTAGGCATCATGGCTGGAACTATGTGTTCTTTGGAAATTGTTTTACGGGGTTGTTTGTTTGTTCCAGATGTTCTTTAATTACTGGTTGTATTTAGTTAGTTCAGTTCTGCGTTCTGAGTTTGTTTGTGAGTTTGTTGTTTTCATGTGTACCATAGCTCAGGGGGGTTACGGGAGGAGTGACCTCGGCCTGCGAGCCAGTACGTTGTGAGTTCTGGAGTGCTTATTGTGGTAGAGACAATAAAGCCCGGTGTGCTAACTGTAAGATCCTTTGTCATTCCTGCCTTAAGTCGCCGCTCAGTGCTACAGTATATTTTAGTATGTGGTCCAAAATATGACAAAAACATCATAGGTTAGTATGTTGTCCAACAAATTGGAGCAAGGTGTCCAGATAGCTCAACTGGCGAAGAAGGTGATTCATAAACAGAACTGTGTCAGAGAAGCAGGTTCCATTCCAGTTCATGATCCTTTACTGCATGGGTTTCCTGTTTTCCTCTCTATCCTTGGCGGAGGTCTGCACTCTCTGAGTGCTTTTCTAGTTTTTACTGTATCAGTTTTTGTTTGCGTTCAGTTTTGGTTTACTCTTCTTCTTTTTGAGGTTTAAATACATCAGGGAGCAGGACGTGTAACAGATAGGTTTGCTTTTAAAAGGGCTGACTCCCAACTCAGATTTAAAGGATTGAGTTAATCCAAGTCTGTTGAATCAGGTTAACGTAATGCATGGAATCACCGGTTTAACATCTTCTCAGCTACTAATGATGAACAACTATATAAATCTGTCTACATATGCCAAACAGAACATGAATAAAGATGAGAAAATCAGAAAAAACAAACAGCAAAAACAACAACAAAGGCAAACACAAACAATAACAAATGAAGTCAGGCTCTCCTAGGAAGTAACTATTTGCTACACAAAACTATGATAATTTTCACATTCACTGTAAAATTTTCTGTTTGTGTTTACTATTTTTAGTTGTCATTGGGGTTTAGTTTAGATCTCCTGCTTGGCCTTTTGAGGTTTAACTGAAACATTAAGCACAGGGTGACAGACTTAACTCAAAATTTGAGGATCAGACTAGTAACGCCAATTTAAACAGTGGAGTTTATTTAAAATGTATTACTTACTATGTCACTGAGAAAATAACAATGATAAAATAAGTCTGGATATGTTGAAAATTAAACGAGGAAGAAATTACTGAGGAAAAAACAGATTCTTACACATTTCAACAAGGGGTCACAAAATAAATATGGAGAGTCACAAGGTGATTAAGAGGAAGAGATTTAAAAACAAATCCATAGAGATAACAAAAATCCATATTTTTGCTTGTCAAAATGATGTTAATTTTTGACACTTTCAACAGATTTGTTGTTTTAGTATTATTTTTTTGGAAAACAAAAACACTGAATGAGTCGAAATGTGTCAGAAAGCATGCTCTGTCAGTGATTAGGGGTCACAAGTAAACACACCTTTGGTCTCAGATACACTGACCTAAATTATTGCATAATTTAAGAAATGTGCAACACAACTGTAAAACCTGCTGTGAATTTTTTTCTTCTATATTTTTCTTGCATGCTTTTCATTTATTTGTATTATTTTCTACAATGTAGATTATTAATGAAGTTAAGATTAACACATTTTCTTGTTTGTAACATAATTTCATATGTATTATTTTATAGTTTTGATGTCTTCAATATTAATCTACAATGTGGAAAATAATTAAATAAAAACCATGGAATGAGAAGGTGTGTCCAAACATTTGAACGGTAGTGTATTTGCCAAAAAATAACACAACCCAAATCATATGTATGTACTGAATCAACTCAACTTCTGATCATCGACTACAGTGAAGAATGAAATGCAAGTAAAGTGTTACATCCATCCAGTCATGTGCTTGGTCATGGACTTCGTAGAAACTCTGTGTGTCTGGATAGCTTATGGAGACTGCATTGTATACAGCTGGCTGATGACCGAACTCCAGATTCCATCTGGCAGTCACCAGGAGTGATTGTCCTGGAGCTCCAGACCTGCTCTCAGCCCTGGTCTTCCACAGCTCCTGACCTGTCGGATTGGTCCATCACCACAATTCCACCTCCCACAAGATCCCAAGCATTCCTACATTTGTGATACAAATACGCAACCAAACTTTCAGTCAGGGCAGCTGGGATTTGACAAGACAAGTTCTCCCTGGTGGCTCTCGAAGCATTGTGTTCTGTGTGGTCCGTAGGTTCTGTAGCCACTGAGGGGCGACTAAACGAAAATTAGAGCTTCTGTTAGCAGTTACTATTTTGGTGAGGAGCTACCAATCTTGGTGTATCTCCTGTTAGCAACCCACTAATTTCTTCAAAGCTACTTGTGACTTGAACAGATAAATGAGTGGCTGTGTCAAAACTTTCTTCAGTTAAATAAAGACAAAACTGAGGTAATGGTTTTCGGAGCCAAGGAAGGGCGATTAAAGGTGAGCCTAGAGCTTCAGTCTCTACAGTTAAAAACTGCAGACCAGGCCAGAAATCTGGGTGTGATGATGGACTCAGAACTCAGTTTTGGAAAACACATTAAAGCAGTTACAAAGTTGGCTTACTATCACTTAAAAAATATCTCAAGAATTAAAGGGCTGATGTCTCAGCAGGACCTGGAAAAGCTAGTCCATGCATTTATTTTCAGTCGGCTTGATTACTGTAACAGCATCTTTACAGGTCTATCTAAAAAAACACTCAAACAACTGCAGCAGATTCAAAACTCTGCTGCCCAAGTCCTCACTAAAACCAAGAAAAGAGATCATATCACTCCAGTTTTAAAGTCCTTACACTGGCTTCCTGTCACTCAGAGGGTAGATTTTAAAGTCCTGCTGCTGGTCTACAAAGCTTTAAATGGTCTAGGACCAAAATACATCAGAGACCTCCTGACTCAGTATGAACCACCCAGACCACTCAGGTCATCTGGATCAGGTCTTCTAGTAGTTCCTAGAGTAAAAACCAAACACGGAGAAGCTGCATTCAGCTTCTATGCCCCATATATATGGAACAAACTCCCGGAAAACTGTAGATCAGCTGAAACTCTCAGCACATTTAAATCCATTCTTAAGACGTACCTGTTCTCAGCTGCTTTTGATTAAAGTATTTTAAATTATTTTAAATTTTATTTTATGAGTTACTTTTTACAGTTATTTTAACTCTTATTTTATGACAATTATTTTAAACAGCCCTTGTTTTCCGACTCTTGTTTTTGATCTTTTTACTGTTCTGTTTTTCTTTTAATAATTGCCCTTGTTTTCTGACTTCTGTTTTTGATATTTTTACTGTCTCACCTTTTTTTAAATGATTTCATAAATGTTTTCTTTTGTTTTTCTTTTAATAATTGTCATCCTCTGTCTTAATGTCCTTGTAAAGCACTTTGAATCGCCTCGTTGTTGAAATGTGCCATATAAATAAATTTGCCTTGCCTTGCCTTGCCTTGTAGCTTTGCATGTTGTGTCTTGTTAAGAAATGTGTGTTTTGAGGCACCAGTTTTATTTAGTTAATTATGCAGACTCGACACTTATTTGTATCAGCTTCTGTTATCTGTGGTGGGTGTTGCTACTGTGTTTAGAGCTGGCTAAGGAGTTTACTTGTTTAGTTTTTATTTAGCTAGTTGAAGAACTCTGTTAGCTGTTTCGTTTTATTTGGTTCTTTGATTTAGCAATGTCCACCAGCCCTGTTTTCATGTGTTTAATCATTTTTGTGTTACTTCTGTCACTGAGCAATAAATTGCTTTACCAAACCAATTACATCTGGTTGTTTTTGTTACACCCAGCTGACCCTAGCAGTCGTAACAAGGACTGTTAATTTCAATTTTCCATTAAACCTATACCTATACGTACACACGCGGAAAAAATTGTTGGTACCCCTTGGTTAATGACAGAAAAAACCACAATGGTTACAGAAATAATTTGAATCTGGCAAAAGTAATAATGAATAAAAATTCTATGAAAATGAACCAATGAATATCAGGCTTTGCTTTTGAACCGTGGTCTAACAGAATTATTTTAAGAAATAAACTCATGAAACAAGCCCGAACAAAAATGATGGTGCCCCTAGAAAAGATTGAAAATAATGTGACCATAGGGACATGTTCAATCACAGTGTGTCCTCTAATTAGCATCACAGGTGTCTACAAACTTGTAATCAGTCAGTCGGCCTATTTATAGGGTTACAAGTAGTCACTGTGCTGTTTGGTGACATGGTGTGTACCACAGTAAACATGGAGCAGAGGAAGCAAAGGAGAGAGTTGTCCCAGGAGATTAAAAAGAAAATTATAGACAAGCATGTTAAAGGTAAAGGCTATAAGACCATCTCCAAGCAGCGTGATGTACCTGTGACTACAGTTGCACATATTATTCAGAAATTTAAGATCCATGGGACTGTAGCCAACCTCCTGGATGTGGCTGCAGGAGGAAAATTGATGACAAATCAAAGAGATGGATAATACGAATGGTAACAAAAGAGCCCAGAACAACCTCTACAGAGTAAAGATGAACTCCAAGGTCAAGGCACACTCGTGTCACATCGCACCATCCGTTGTTGTTTGAGCCAAAGTGGACTTCATAGGAGACGACCAAGGAGGACACCATTGTTGAAAACAAATCATAAAAAAGCCAGACTAGATTAGTCAAACTGCATGTTGACAAGCCACAAAGCTTCTGGGAGAATGCCCGATGGACAGAGGAGACAAAACTGGAATTTTTTGACAAGGCACATCAGCTCTATGTTCACAGATGCAAAAATGAAGCATATCAAGAAAAGAACACTGTTAGTCCATGGGCCAGAGCAGATATTGGTACCATCTCAGGTGACCAAACCAAAGTGGTACTAAAATGTACATTGGGTTAATATAAGTACAATAAGATGTGATAACTTTTCCACACTGGCAGCTTAATCACTTTTATTGTGAAACAGTCACATTTACCATAACCGCTGTATTGCAATCCATTTAACCCTATGAGGCCCACAGCTGCAAAATTACAACATTTTTTTAAGGCTGTTCAGCTGTACCTATTTCTGCCTGAATGTAGACAAACACTACATATCCCAGCACTCCACACTCTGAACTGCAAAACTGCAACATTTTTGGAATGTATTTTAGGAAAATATTAATACTGTGAGACATACCACATTCCAAGTTCAAACAGCATGTCTTTCACTGATGCCCCAGCTCTCTCTTTAGGAACAATTTCAATAATTTTCCAAACAAGTATTTGATCTGTAATTTTTTTCTACATATTTAAAGACTTTTAGTGATAAACAACAATTATTTTTTTTAAAAAGTATAATACAGTTTATGACCAAATTATTTGCCACCCTATGAAATTTATTTTTTTTTTTTTTTTTTTTTTTTAAATCCCAAGTGCTGTTAAGCACATCAAGGTATTTCTATCTCAGCCTTTCTAAACATCCTCGTTTTATTTTAGATGCTTACTTTATTTTATTTTGCACACAGAAACAAAATTATTCAACAAAAGCTAAAAACTACCAGGGTCAAAATTAATAGCCCCCTTAAGAATTTACCTTTATATTGAGCCAAACCACAAACGACTTGTGCAATCATGTTTTAACTTTGTAATGCTCACAGCTTGTAATCAATCAATCAATCAAGTTAAAACTAGGCCCTGCACAGAAATGGACTAAACCCGAACCCTCCACTTCCACAGAAGTGTAACCTTTAAGCCAGACTGAAATCTGAGAAATATTATGAAGACTGGAAGCATGTCCTTCAGATGAGACCAAACTAGAGCTCTTTAGTCGCAGAGACGCTGCTTCTGTTTTGAGAAAGAAGGGACACCGTCCTGTTAGATGCTTCAGTGCATCTGGAACTGGGAATCTGGTCAAGGTTGAAGGAACCATGAAGAAAGCAGGATTTATGAAGATTTAGACAGAAAACCTCCAGCAGTCCGCTGCAAAACTGGGTCTGGGTCTTCCAACATGACAACAACCCAAAACTTATGTTGCTCCTGGTGAAGCTCTACCTCCAGGAGACCAAAGTGAACGTTACTGACTGGCCTGCACAAAGCCCTGACTGGGATCCTGTTTTGAAAATCTGTGGGGTCAACTGAAGACCAAGGTCCATGCCAGAAGACCATCACATCTAGAGGAGCTGAGAGATTTGTCAAAGAAGAACGGGCTGGGATTCTTCAGGTGATGTCAGAGACTTGTTATAAACTACAACAAACGACTTGAAGCTGTTATCCAGGAAAAATGATACACAACTGACTATCAGCATAAAGGGAACTAATAATAACCCTGGTAGTTTTTGGTTTTTATGAAATAATCTTGTTTCTGTAGGCAAAATAAAATATTGTAAGCTCCAAAATAAAACTAGGATATTTGGAACAGCTGTGTTAAAAATTCCTTGATCTGTTTAACAGCGCTTGAGAATTTAAAAAAAAAAAATCTTAAATTTCATAGCAGGCCTAATAATTTTGTCTTGAACTCGACTTGTGATTTTTAGAGATTTCGTTCTATGGTGCAAAAATGCAACACTGGGCTTTAATGGATGCTGATTGTTTACACAGAAGGACCCATCACCAGGTCAGGAGTAAATTAATCAATTGTGCCATCTGTGGCAATATACAGTGTCTGTACTGTATACTCTTGCCTATGGGGTTAAGTTTAAAGGTTTACCCAATTAATTTAGTATAGGACTAACAGTATATTAACAGGTACACACATCAACTGCATGCAAGAAGTGTGATGCTCATTTATGCTTCACAGAATAAAGAAACTGCTGCCTTCATCCGCCAATTAAGAGTCCTCAGACACCAGAAATCATTATAATGTTCAAGCAATTCCAATATGTAAAAATATAAACTAATAGTGGAGGACTGATTGAATACAATTCCACTTTTACAAGTTCAAAAAATAAAGTGAAGTTGTAATGAGATCATTTTCTTACAGTTTTTTTTTTTGTTGTGTGGCGGTGTATTCTAACAGGGATGGCAATTAGAGTTTTGACTTGTTAAATTAATTTGCATTTTATTGTGCCTTATCCAACAATTTCACATCAATACAATTCATTTTAAGATACATATTTTGATACCATTAAATCATCAATGCCTAATCATTTGTGGATTCTGTTAAAAATTACGTTTTAATATTTGCATACACTAAGAGCGGCTATTGCAATTTTGTAACGTTTTCACAAAATCCTGAAAAATTCAAACAATGTAAAAATCTTGTTTTCTTGATTAGAGGCTAAAACAGTTTAAAAAGGAAAAAAATACATTAATATCATCAATGGGTTTCAGCGGGTTAAATCTTGCAGTATGTAAGATCACATTTAATATAACTCAATAAGCAAATAGAACTGTGAGAAATATACATATAATCTATTATAATAATTAAACATCAGACCCAAATGAATGCATCTTTTCCTGCTTATCTGATAATTGTGTATTTGCCTTCACTTGTTTTTTCCTATAGAAAGAGTTATTGATCGGTAGGTGTACATTTGTTTTCAGGTCCTGTGAAGAAACTGCTGAGATGTCTCGTTATGCAAGTTGCCTTTTACAGTTCTAATTAAGGTTAATTAAGCTGAATTAGATCAGTTAACTGTACTGTTCTCAGAGAATTACCACACAGCACAACAGGATGGAACTGATAAAAATGGTAAATGGTTGTTTTTATATAGCGCTTTTATCCAAAGCACTTTACATGATATATCACATTTACCCATTCACACACTGATGACAGAGCTGCCATGCAAGGTGCTAACCACGACCCATCAGGAGCAATTAGGGGTTAGGTGTCTTGCTCAGGGACACCTCGACATGAGCACGACAGGCCGAGGATCGAACCGGCAACCTTCCAGTTACAAGACGGCCACTCTACCCACTGAGCCATGCCGCCCCCATAATGTATAAAAATGTAATTAAAATAAAATAAAAACTGCAAAAG
This sequence comes from Acanthochromis polyacanthus, assembly GCF_021347895.1. Taxonomy (NCBI): domain Eukaryota; kingdom Metazoa; phylum Chordata; class Actinopteri; family Pomacentridae; genus Acanthochromis; species Acanthochromis polyacanthus. Next base: position 31,439,550 of record NC_067114.1, on the reverse strand, counting down.
CATTTGAAAATTCAGCTTCGTAACGGAAATAGTTTTTGCAATATTGCTTTGACATATGATGAATTCTGGTCGCAGTCTGTTATAATTGTGTTATATTTTGAACTTGTCATCACAATTTTAACAGTTCTGACACCATTAAAAAGGTATTTTGTATGTTTAACTGGAAATTATAGTCTGCTGTCTCACACTGACCACAAATCACAAGACATGGTTTGTCTTTTTTTTAAACTTCAATAGAATTTAACTTTGAAATGCTTTGTCAAATTTTCACTATTTTATTGTTCCGTCCTGCTTACAGATAATCTTGTTACCATAGCAACGAAATCTTTCTCAGTCTCATGTTTGTTATAGTATTGTTCTGTGCTGTAAAGTTATTATACAGGTCATATGTGGCATGTGGCATTTCATATCTTTTTCGCAATGAAGAAAAATCCCATCAAATTGTCCTGCCGTGTTGATAGGACTTTTGGCTCGGACCCCATGCATTTCATCGTGGGTCATGTCCATTAAACGAGTGATAACATATATTTAGCTGTGAGTATGCAAGGGCTATCATATCAAAATGCAAACTAGAGACATATAGCAAGTTAAAAATACCAAAAAGAATTGGTCACCTCGGTGGGTACCGATATCTGAAATTTTGGATCCTGGCCCAAGGACTATGTCCCTACTGTGAAACATGGAGGACGCTCCATTATGTTCTGGGGCTGCGTTGCTGCATCTGGCACAGGGTGTCTTGAATCTGTGCAGGGTACAATGAAATCTCAAAGTATTCTAGAGAGAAATGTGCTGCCCAGTGTCAGAAAGCTTGGTCTCAGTTGCAGGTCATGGGTCTTGCAACAGGATAATGACCCAAAACACACAGCTAAAAAAAAACCAAAAATGGCTAAGAGGAAAACTGGACTATTCTGAAGTGCCCTTCTGTGAGCCCTGATCTAAATCCTATTGAACATCTGTGGAAGGATCTGAAACATGCCGTCTGGAGAAGTCACTCTCAAATCTGAGACAACTGGAGCAGTCTGATCATGAGGAGTGGACCAAAATACCTGCTGAGAGGTACATAAGACTCATCGACAGTTACAAAACATTGTTTGATTGCAGTGATTGCCTCAAAAGGTTGTGCAACAAAATATCAAGATATGGGTACCATCATTTTTGTCCAGGCCTGTTTCATGAGTATATTTTTTTTAAATAATTCTGTTAAACCACGGTTCAAAAGCAATATCTGATTTTCGTTGGTTCATTTTCATAGAATTGTTATTTATTATTACTTTTGTCAGATTCAAATTATGTCTGTGACCATTGTGGGTTTTTCTTTAATTAACTGAGGGGTACCAACAATTTTGTCCACGTGTGTATATGTGTGGTGTATCTGCAAAATGCAACACTTTCAACTGACCTTTTATTGGTTACTGCTAATTTGGCAAACCACTGCTAGAGTATTAACAGATGTTTTATCAAACGTGGAAGACAATTTACTGATTCAGACAAATGGGAAAATTCCTCATCATTGTGTTTTTGTTGTTTTGAAGTGGAGTCTGGAGGTTGTAAAATGTATATGCAGAATAAATTCAGATTTGCTATTTGAATAGATTTATTGCTGTTAGAAAAAAAACTAAATACAAGTAGCCAACAGGACTTTATTTGGGTGTTAAGCTATGGAGAGGTAATTTTTGCTTTCTTAATCAACATCATTAAACCGAGGTAATATGGCACATTTTAGAAAGCTAGACAGTCAGTGGGGGAATAGATCCTACATGAAGGCTAATGGCAATAGTAACAAAATGGGCTCTTCCTGCGCCCATCCTTCACTTCTCCCAGTTTCAGGGAATTTGGCCAAATAGTTTTTGCATAAATTTGCTGACAAACAGACAATTGAAGAAACAACATTGATTACATAAGCTTTATTATATCACCTCACTTTTAAATTTCACCACACAGTATTTGAGGATTGTGTGAAGGTAGTGTTGTATTCCATTAGAGTATGCAATACTAACAATTTATTTTGCATCATGGCTGGATACTGTGTTGTGTCTGTTCTTTGTTTTTTTGTTTGTTGTTTTTTTTTAAAAAGCGAGCGAGAGAGAGAGAGACCTGAATAAACTAACTGTGAGAACATTAAATGTCAATAAATTTGCATCATTTTCCGTCCATCTCATATTGCCATGTCTCCAGATGCAACACCCATGTGGTGGGATGCGATTAAAAAATTGATTTCAATTAAATGCAGGCTTTGTAATAAATTAATCACATTTTTGTCAAATAGCAATATTTGACACAATAAGCAATTCAGTTCAATTCAAATAAATTTTGGCTGATGACTGAATCCATGAATAGACATATGCGTGAACATCAACAACAAAAATGTTAATGTTTCATTTTTATTTGTGTGCATTTTTCACCTATCTACTACATTCACAGATTACTGCAATTAAAGCGATTATATTTTTAAGACTTTTTGTTAGCTCAAGCACACAAACTCAGTGTGTTGAAAAATGATCTACTGTAGGCTGGCTACACCATTTGCCTGTACCAGGACTATCGTAGTTAATGTATGGTGTGTCGCCCCTCATTTGCATGAAGTAATTTCATTTAAGCAAATGCAGCACAGGGAATGGAGGTTCAACGTAACCTGAAACTTTTGTCTAAACTAGTCGTCATTGAACTAAAATGAGGACAGATTCTGCAGCTTATCTCTTGCCTCAAATGCTTTCAGAAATACTTTCAGAAATACAGTTTTCAGAATACAAGAGAAAGTTTTCAACCGAGCCGCCATGTTGGTCCAGCGTTTCTGTGCTGACATCTTTCAGTGCGTTCTGTACATCATTTTCCCAACTGGCAAACAGACTTTAGGTGCATTACCGCCACCGCCAGCCCGGTAGGGTGGAGCGTGCAACCGTGCTACTGGTGTGCCAGAAATCAGGAAACTGAGAAAGGTGTGATAAAATGCATTACTTTTTCTGTAATTAAGTAATTGTAATTAACGCTTTAAAGTCCCAGCCCTAAAAGTTGTCTCAACAAATTATGAAGTACTTTGATATGGATATTCTTTTTCCCCAGAGGCTGACTCATTAATAACCCTGTGGCATTTGTCCTGTGCAACTGTTTTTGCCAACAGATTTTTAAGTGTCTGAGGATGAATCTTAACTATTGTATTTTGGTGACACTTGTGGTTTTATTCGATGCTTCCTCTTGTCCACACATTTAAGATGTGCACAAGAGGCATTAACACTGTCATCTTGTCATTATAGAGTAGGATATTCATGGTCATTACCACTTTTGTTTAACTCCACATTCAATGCACAATGCTCCCTTAATATCTAGTTAAATGCATACCTAACCTGAATAAGCAGATTGTTATAGAAATTGCAGAGCATACGTAGGATAGTACCACAATGTTTCCTCTAATTCTTCTCTACAAACATTGAATTGGCCATAATTTCTGTTATTTTATGATGATACTGTGAAGATAAGTGATTAATTTGTTATGATTTTATGACAAAAAAGTCCCATAACAGATGAATGATTAGAAAGATCAAAGAATAAAAGCTTGTAGTGTCAGAGCTTTAAATCAGAAATCAACATTTCCCTATGTGACAATCTGATTGATGTTTCTGTAATAACTACACTGACCTGTCATTACTTTTAATGTGAAGGGATAAGCACTGGACCCAGTGTTGACCTGTGCCACTGAGATTTACCTCTCACACATGCTTTATTGCTCAGAGCTGCCATGGTAATTTATGTTCACATCTTGATCATACACAGATTTTTACTCCTACTTGCCATCAGGGAGGCACTGGAAGCCTCACTGCTTCATACTTTAAATAATCAGGATTTACTACACTAACAGAACTGTATTGTATTAGCTCTTCAACACTGCACTACAGAATAATGAAAAGAAGTTATCAAAACTCAGTAATGGATTTTGATTACTCTCTGCTATATACACATTGATTGAGCCAACAGACGAAAGATTTCAGTAGGTGTTTCATTCACTCAGTCTGTCACTTACAATCCCCACCCTCTGCACCTGAGAGCCCCCCCCCCCCCCACCAGCGGTTGGTCAGGACACATTCTGACATCTCAGGTGATGTTGTGGCTAATTTTCACTCCTGTTGAGGGATGGGAGCCGAGTGCCTTTTACCAACAGCTCTGAATCACAAGGGCTTTTCATGTGTGCCTTTCATCTTTGCTGCAGAGCAAAATGTATTCCATTAGATTACCATGATTTCCATTAGATTACCATTAGATCACTGTGTGGTCTGTTGCGGTCTTTCACAAATACAGTCTATAGGGTATGAATAGTGTTTTGTAAGCTTTATATCAGGACACAATGCATTTCTGTTGACTGTGGGTGTTAAACTTCAGCAGCCTAAAATCCGTTCTACCCAGTATGAATACGTGTACTTTTTGTCTCACATGAAAAACACTATGAGTCAAAGTTTTAGAACACCCCCTTTTTTTTTTCTTTTTTTTACTGGAAATTATGTATGTCAGTGTTTCATTGTACTCTGACATTAAAGCAAAGAACAAAAATGAAGTTAAAAAAAATCTGAAACCAAAATGCGTTCTAAACTTTAGACTCATCAAAGTTGCCACCTTTGGCAGATATAACAGCTGAACACACTCGTGGCATTCTTTCCACAGGGGAAATCAAATATTCTTCAGAAAGTTCTTCCCAACTATGTTGAAAAAGTTCCCACAAATGTGTGGCACTAGTAGGTTGCTTTGTTTTTACTCTTTTGTCCAGTTCATCCCAAAGCAGCTCCAGACTGTGCTGGCCACTCCATGTTTTCAAGCTTACCATCTTGTTCTTTTTTCCTAAGGTAGTTCTGGCATAGCATTGGATTTATGTTTTGGGCATTATGTTGCAGTAGGGTGAACCTTTAACCAACTACAAGCATACCAGAGGGCACTGCATGATGCTGGAGAATGCTGTGGTAGAAGTTGTGGTTCAGAGTACCTCTCACTCTGTACAAGTCTCCGACCCTGGATCCAGCAAAATAACCCCAAAACATCATGCCTCCTCTTCCGTGTTTGACAGTTGATGTTACACATGAGGAACCATCCTTTCGCCTACTCAATTGCATACAAAAATCCTGTGTGATGAACCAAAGATTTCAAGTTTTGATTCATTAGTCCACAATAGGGCTGCACAGTGGTATAGTGGCGTAGTGGTTAGCACTTTCGCTTTGCAGCAAGAAGATTACCGGCTTGGGCCCGAGATCTTTCTGCATGAAGTTTGCATGTTCTCCCTGTGCATGCGTGGGTTTTCTCCGGGACACTCCGGCTTCCTCGCACAGTCCAAAAATATGCTGAGGTGAATTGGTTACTCTAAATTGCCTGTAGGTGTGAATGTGAGAGTGATTGCTTGTCTATATATGTAGCCCTTCGACAGACTGGTGACCTGTCCAGGGTGTCCCCTGCCTTCGCCCGAGTCAGCTGAGATAGGCTCCAGCGACCCTAGTGAGGATAAAGTGGTGTATAGAGAATGAATGGATGGATGGATAGTCCATAATATCTTCTTCCAGTCCTCAGTAGTCCATTGGCAGCATTCCATGGTCCAGGCAAGCCTCTTTTTCTTATTCTGATGTGTTAGCAATGCCTTTCTTGCTGCAACTCGACCTGTCAAACCTGCAACTCCAAGTCTTCTTTTCACAGCTGAAACTGAGACTTCTTACTATGACCACTATTAAACTGTGCTTGAAACTGTTGTCCTGTGAGCCACCTATCACACAAGCTGATGACTCTTCTTGTCTTCTGATTCTGTTGTGGCTTTGGGTCTTCCAGACCTCTTCCTGTCAGAGTTTCCCCCAGTTTCTGAGTGCCTTTTGATGGTGAAAAAAACTGTACTCACTGATACCTTGACTGTCTTCACAATTTCTCTGTAGGAAAGACCTACATTTTTAAGTCTTATGATGGTCTGTCTCTCTTCTATTGTTAATTGCTTTTTCCTTGCCATTTTAAAAGCAACACACTATTTTCTGCAGTACAATACTGTTTAAATAATGCTCTGGAGGGTATGGTGTCACTTTTGTATAGACAGAGGGATTTGCAAGAAATCAAGAAAAGCTGGGACTCCTGTAGGATTTGGTAGCACCAACTTTCAAGGCTTGATCAACCTCCATTGCTGCAGAACAGTTTTAAGTTGTTAACCCATTTCTTGTTTCCCGAAAAAGGCCTTTTTGTGTATTTTCTGAAATGTACATTATTTTCAGTTTTGGGTAATCTTACCTTTTTTAATTTCTGGTGGTTATCCACTTACCCTGGTGCCATTTCACACCATTCATTGGACTTGAACTTATTTTGTCTGAATATATCGAATGAGACGTTCATTCGATATATTCAGAGTTTATATATATATATATATATTGTTCCTTCCATGAAAGTGGACAACATAGATTGTGAATAAATGCACTCTACATTTTCAGATCAACACCTCCATGGTTGGAAAGGAGCAGCAAGAAGAAAACAATTCTTATATTTGCCTGCCCCCTACTTGAACAAATTGAATTTAAAAATAAAAAAGATGGTCTGACATCACATACAGATCCTTTTCAATAACCTACTCCAACAACACTTTGATTATAACAACAAAACAAAACAAACAAAAAAACCCATACAAGTAAAATTCAAAACAAGCTCAAAACAATTCATCATCATCATCAACATCCAATTTAAATTTCAAGTACATTCTCAAAGTACTATACATACATTCTCAGTTTCATTTCATACATTCAGACTGTCATTCCATATATTCAGTTTCATTCACTATATTCAGAATTTCATTCCCTATAATCACTGTTTTCTACAATTCTACAATTTCATTTAGCAGACGCTTTTGTGCAAAGCGACGTACAACACAAGCAAGAATTCAGACATAAGGAAAAACCTGTAGTAAGTGCAAAACGTGCTTCAAGTGCGATTGGTCAAAGGTGTTGCCATCAAGTTGCAGAAGAAATTTTGCCAACCCCCACCCCCCTTTTTTTAAATTTTTTTATTTTTTATACTGTGTCAGCACTAAATAAGTGCTGGGTTTTGGACCACCTGACTTATTCTACCCCTAAGGTGGAGTCAGATTAAGTGCCTAGGTGTTCTCTAAACAATTGAATCTTCAATTGTCTCTTAAAAGTAGAAAGGGACTCAGCAGAACGCACAGAGTTTGGTAGATTGTTCCACCATTTGGGAACAACATATAGAGTCTCATTTCATGTATTAAGAATTTCAGAATATATATTCACACACACACACACACACACACACACACACACGTTGACTGATTGATATATATATACAGTGGGTACGGAAAGTATTCAGACCCCTTGAAATTTTTCACTCTGTCATTGCAGCTATTTGCCAAAATCAAAAAAGTTCATTTTTTTTCTCGTTAATGTACACTCAGCACCCCATCTTGACAGAAAAAAACAGAAATGTAGAATTTTTGGCAAAATTATTAAAAAAGAAAAACTGAAAGGAAACATGCCGCCTTTGAATCCAGCTTGAAGCTGCTTTTGCAGGTCTTCTTTTTCATTCATAATAACACTGCAAAGTGACAAAGCATTGTCTTTAAGAAGTGTTTGCTTTGATTCTCTGCTCTCTTTACCACCTGCTTCCATTTCGGAAGAAATGTTCTTTTATATTATATAATGGTGTGCAACATTTGTTGCCAATATAAATGGGTCTTGTCAAGGCCTATTTGTGATGAGCCCTTATGATTTATGCCAACAGAAATTATGCTGCATGTCCTAAGTCAGTGTTTCAGTTCACTGCTTGTCCTCAGTATATCATTCCTCTGCATGTAAAACTGACACATGGATTCTATATGCAGCATAATTTGCCAGTTACTTGTTCTTCCTCCTTTCCTTCCCCTTGCTCCCTCTCAGTCCTCTGTTATGTCTGCATTATTCACTCTATGGCAGATTGCAAAGAGATGGTGGAGAAGGCGGGCTAGAGGTTTGCGCACTGATTGTGCCATCCTTTCTTCTTTTCAAATCACCAGCTTCTTCTCTCCAAATGTAACAATCACCAGGAGGGTGGGATAAAGATGCCGACACTTGACCTGATTTTGCACAGATCTGTGACCGCTAGCTCGGCGCATGGCTTTTACACACCATGTGTAACTTAAAGTGACACTTGCCTGAAGCTCCCTTGGAGGCGCAAAGCTTGGTTGGCACTCTGAAACACAAATGACAAGCAGAGGAAGGGAGCAAGAGAGGGAACTTGCCAGGGTAGGGGGTGTTTTTCAGAAAGATAGGGAGGAAATACAAAGAAATAAATGTCTCATTCTCACTTTCTCTCTTTCTATTCCCACAGGTTGGTTTGTTTGACCATCTGCCTCTCTTGTTCTTGTGCTGTTTTCTTCACCAAAGCAATGTCCTTTGGATAGTTAGCACTTTGAGAGTAAGTGACACTGTGAAAAGAAAAACAGCAGACACTGGAAAAGGTGAAGTTAGGCCACACAGGCAACTAGAAATATATCATTGCTTCTTTCTTTGTCAGACTTCTTGGCATCACAAGCAGCATCAAAATCCATAACGGACAAATGATAATAAGCTACCTGATGGGGTTATTATTGGGTTTAGCCTTCAGTTGCTGTGATTTGTTTGTGGTTTAGCCTAAGCTCTGCATCATGTTGACTGAATAGCTCTTTGCTGCGATCTTTGCCACAGAGCCTCTTTCAGTGGAGTAGACAGCAGTCTTTTTTTCTGTTTTTTAATCATCAAATTAACTAGAACATGCCTTACAACAGTTAACCCTTCATTAAAAGCAGCTCTTGTGGGTGGCGATTTTTCCTTCCTATTTTATACACACAACACCCAGGCACAGCAAGCTGATCATGCTTTAAAGTCCCTGATGATTTAACCCTTAAAAAATCATCTCTCACAGAATGTCCTAGATGTAATTCTAAATCACTGCTTCCTTTTTATAGTGGGGATCTATGGTGTCCCTTTCTCTGTCTACACCCCCTTCTGAACCAGAACAGCTGATGTAGTAGTCATGTGATTGTAATAAGATACATTTGAGTCATGCCATTTTGGCCTGTTCAAAAGAAAAATAATTTTGCTTCAAATTGCCCGTGTAATGTAATGTAGTTTTGTTAGCATGTCTGGCTATGTGTGACTTATTAAGATGTAAAGTAGCTTAGCATTTCTTTATACAGTCAGCGCAGTGTAACTTCCAAGGATGATGGACATATACCTTGTGGGATTTACAAGTCTTAATAAAAACAAAAATATTATATCAGATAGGAAGCTTTGTTCATTAGTATCAGGACATTCTGTCAGAGTTTAGCCTAACAGTTGCAATGCTTCCCTTTTGAATTCAGGGAACAACTCCAGCAGCATTAACTGAGATATAGGTACATGTGCCAAACATATTGTTCAGTCTTCATCCTAAAAGCCTTTTTCTAATATAATGTTAAAATTAAAGCAAAAATGCTTGAAAATTCAAATATTTAAGAATAAATCAAACATCTGCATTACTAAGTGTAATCTAGCAAACAAACACGTGAGAGTCAGACAGCAGTGGAGCTTATCTTTTCCTTCATCTTTTTTTTATAATACTAAGTAGTGGTGGGATGCAACAAAAAAAGATTAGCACACACACAATAAGCAAAATTTTTCAATTCAAATAAATTTTGGTTGACGACTGAATTGATGAATAGACATATATGTGTAATTAAATAGCAAAAATGTTTGTTTCATTTATATTTTTCTGCATTTTTCATCTGTCTACTGCATTCACAGATTACTGCAAACTCAAAGTGCAATTATAGCTAATATATTCAGCATTTTAAGGCTTTTTGTAAACTCAAGCACTTTCAATGTCTTATGAAATGGTCTATTATGGGATGGCTACACCATTTGCTGGTACCAGGACCATTGTAGCTAACGTTAGCTCTGGTGCTCGCAGCAACATGTTTTGCATTGAGGAGACACCATCAGCTTGAAGTGCTGTGGCAGCAAGAAAACCATTTGTTGCGCAATTTATACACAAATACGCTTTTATCCAAGCTGCCATCAGGAAGTTTTTTGAAACAAAACCTTCCGCCCAACAAGCTCAATGTGGTCTCAGGTCTTGTCTTCCTTTACTATTCACCAAACTTTCTTGTGTGCTGACATCACTCAGTACATCTTGTGTATACAGACTTTATGTGCATTACCGCCACCTACTGGGCTGGAGTGTGCATCAGTGCTACCGGTGTGCCAGAAATTAGGAAAATGAGAAAGCTGCTATTAAATGCATTATTTTTTTGAATGTTATTGTTTTGTAATTAACTATTTGATATTAATGCATTAAAATTCTAGTCCCAATACTACACGCTGTAATGCTGTTATTTCTATGTTTTCTGTTTCACCAAAAGGTGCTTTTTCCCAGTGACCTCATTTTTGTAGTAATTAATCAGCATGTGGAAAACAATAATTCTGCAAATACAGAAACTTTGGAATTACTGTAAACTTAAAAAAAAATACAGAGACATACCACAAAAAGCACTGACTACAACAAATTGTTTACAGGGGTACTATAAAAATGACTGACATGACAGCGACTCACTTCTTGGTGCAATAGACCTTTTTCAGAGCAGACATTTGAATCTGTCACAGTAGAGAAAGCACAGGTCGAATTAATGATGCCTCAGGCCATTTAGGTTTCCCAGTAAGGAAGTGAACCAGCATTTACAAAAGTAGGAATTCCTCTATGTGGAAAAAAAAGTCACTATTAATGGTGTGCTTAAAATGAAGTGAAGATTGTGTATAGCTCATGTATCATAAAGTTATTGAAGTCAAACAATGAACTCAAATAAACTACACATTTTGAATTGTAGATCTGCCACCATCATCACTGTGAATTACACGTGTGCTGTGCAGGAACCGGAAGCAGACGGCCTTGCTTACAGTAGGTCACATTTGGCTTTTGAGAGGTCCTTTGAAGATTCGGGTGTACAGCAGATCTGACAAGAGAATCACAAATGAAGTGCTATTTTGATTATTACAGCCATTCAGCTGAGCTTATAAGATATTATGACTGGCAGGCCTCAAGATAGAAATCTGCTCTTTCAGCTCACTGACTCACAGGTTTTAAAGCCTCAATAATTAATTGTTGTATATGACATGAAGAATGGCATGTGAAGGATATTAAAAATACACACAAAAAATTTGTATGTCTTTGCTGTCGCAGTGGAATGTGAGGGTGAATAACAGGGTAAATTAATCTGCACACCTTAAAGACACTAAACAATACAGTAATTGCTGCAGTTAATCATCATTTAGAAGGACTTTACGTGGTTCAGTAGGAGTTGAGCATGTGGGAACAAAGATGAATATTGTATGCTCTGAGAAAAGGAGTGAGGAAGGAAGCTTTTCTTCAGTCTCTCACACACACCCACACACCCACACACACATGCACAGACACACACTGGCAAACACATCTAGAAGCAGGGAATTTGTCTTTTTGAAGCGTGTTCTTATGCAGTGAGAAGCACCTGAAGGCCTCCATGGCTTACAGATCTGCAAGGACAACAGGGAGGGTACAGTCTGATTGTTTATCCTGTCATTGCACTGTGTGGATCATTTGTCAGGCTCATATCATTACCCAGTGGGGAAGATCGGCTCTGCTACAGTGGACATGTATGGTTCAACGGCTGCATTTGCTTACTATTCTTGGTGCCAATGTCTCTTATTCCACCACTTCTGGCCCCACCTACATTGTGTAAACTGGAGATTGATGCTGTTTCATGACTTCCTTCTTCCTCACTGGACTCACTTGTATGTCAGCCTTGAAGATGTGTTTAAGTAAGAGCTCTCTGTCTGGTTGAGTGACAGCACAAAGTGAAGCAGAGAAAAACTGCTTCTTTTTAATAGTGTCTTGAGGATCACTTTCTAACAAGGACACATGCTTCATACAAAGAAAATGCCTAAAGCTAGATAAAATCTGTTAAGATAATAAATACAGAAATAAAATCAAATATATACACATAACATGACATAACATGTATTTGTAAACTGAAGACAATGCCTGATCTGTAAACTAATCTGTTGCTCAGGCGACGTTCCCACTGCAGGCTAAAGTGACCCAAATCCAATTGTTTTGCCCCTATGCGACCTGTATCTGATCTTTTCATGACAGTCTGAATGAAACAGATCTGATTTTTTCAAATGCGACCCAGGCCACTTGGATATGTGGTACTAATTCTGATACGTATCGGATCTTTTGCCATGCAACTTCAGTCTGAACGGCCAGGTCACATTTATCCAACTTATATGTCATTGGTACATGACAAACGTCACTTTTCTGCGTTCAAGCAAAACACATCCCTGGGTTGCCGAAGACGTGTGTCTTGCCGTGAGAGTGTTAAAAAGAGGCGCTCACATATGTGTGTAAAGGTCGCCCTTGTCATTCGAAAATTCTGAATGAAGTCTGCATCAGTGAAGCCTCTCACATCACTATCCCACCACTCCTGGCTGTGACTCCGCACCCACACAGTTCTCCGGACAGACGTTACTGCCACTTCCCCACAAAACGCCAGGGCCAAAATCCTGGCTCTCTTCCTTCTTGACCTTCTCCTTAAGATGATTAAGTTATAAATATGCTGGCTCCGGCTGGACAACAATTACAACTTTAAAATGGTCAGACATGCTCTATTGTTAGCGTCCATGTTTACTTCCGTAAACACTGAACACGCTCTTTGCGTGTCATTGTTGTGTCCTCTTCTGCGCATGCGGGACACTTTTGGGTCGTGTGAGGTTCACACAGGAGATCACATACAAGTTGCATTTAATTGGAAATGTGAACAAACTCGCAAAAAAAATCGGATTTCACAAAAAAATCGGAATTGAGCATTAAGCCCTGCACTGTGAACATAGCCTAAAAAATGTAAGGTCAACATTAAAACATTCTAACAGTGAGCTTGTATGTCCAAAAACAATTTGTCTTACAGTCAAATAAGGTCCAAATCAGTACTTTTGCTCCCCAAAAGATATTTTTATGAATATTTCTTTCATTGTTTTTATTAATTTATTTTCATTGTCTTTGTTCCCTAGATCATCAGAGCCACAGCAACTCATCCAGCCAAAAAAAAGCTCTGATCCATCTGGGTCCAGACACAGGACCTCTGCTGTGTCCTGTGGTGTCTTCCAGTAGGACAATGGTAGAATATATTTTGCGTCCTGTGTAGGTATGGCCTCTGTGAATCAACCATGTTTGGGTACATCCTGTTGACATTTAATCATCTGGGATCTGGGTATTTTGGGGCTTGGATGATTGCTTTAGGCTCTTTGTTGTGTTCTTTAAATTGTTCCTGAGCAATGAGGGGGTTGGTAGTCGTTCATACAATTCAGCAGAAACAAACCCAGTAGTTAGAATCCTTTCTGACTCTTGTCCCCAGTGGGCAGGTGACATTTTTTTCTAGTTCTCCTTGCTACATCCAAATATTGTTACAGAGCAATAAAGTCCACAGAGGGAGGAGGTTGAAGTGGATGGATGGGTCAACAAAAAATACACTACCATTCAAAAATTTGGGGTCAGCCAGACAATTTCATGGTTTCCATGAAAACTCTTTTTTATTCATGTGATAACATAATTGCACAAGGGTTTTCTAATCAATTAGCCTTTTAACATAATTAGCCAACACAACGTAGCATTAGAACACAGGAGCGATGGTGGCTAGAAATGGGCCTCTGTACCCCTATGTAGATATTCCATTTCCAGCTAGAATAGCCATTTACCACATTAACAATGTCTAGACTGTATTTCTAATTAATTTATTGTTATCTTTATATAAAAGACAACTTTCCTGTCAAAAAGAAGGACTTTTTTTAAGTGTCTAAGTTTAAATGTACACATTTAAACGTAACACAGAGGACCTCTGTTTGCTTCCTGTATAAATCCATTTAAAACCTTCCCTGAACTAAAATAAATTGTTTTTGGGCCTTAACATTGTCAGATCATGACAGGTTACTTATTTATTTTTCTGGATGATTCCAGTTCTTGCATACTGATAAATAATCTGGTTATGGTTGGTCTTTCGGGTTGGAAGACTTATTGCTATTGCATTCTTATGTATGAACTGCACACATATAGTTAGCTCTGATAGGTGAAATATGAGCCAAGAAAATTATCTTTATTGTCAAAAATGCATACATGCAGCAAATTTGGTGATATGAGCCTCAGGTTCTTTACTACACAGTTCCTTTCTGCAATGCATTAGAGCAGAGGTACAGTAAAATAAAGTGGGAATACGATACTGCATAAAGCAGAGGTGCCGTGAGATTTCCCTAAATGCATACTCATGTAAATATTCTTTCCTACACTGCAAACTTAAGAAGACAATAATAAATAGATGAATGCATACGTCATAGAAAATCATGGTGCATTAAAATCCAGTTATACCAGCGGGGACAAGCTAAATGAGTTTGTCACAACAGGACCTAAACAAACACAAAATGTCAGAGAATCTCAGAATCCACAATTTAGCTCAGTAATGTCTGCTGAAATGGTATGTACATTATGTTTGAATTACCTGCCACTGCAAATATACAGTAACTGTTGCTCAAGGCAAAGCAGCGTCTTTTACAAGCTGTTGGCAGCTGGAGATATATTCAGCAGCTTTAATGGACTGTTAATATGTTGATCTGTTCATATCCACAAGGGATTTCCCTGCCAGAACAAATAGACATCAAATTCTGAGACTGATAGAACCCTCAAATGACAAACGCTGAGACTAAATTTTTAGCTGTTACCATTTATTCTCAAAGCAAATGAGAGGGTTTTAATGCTGAAACCCCAAAATGGGATAAAGTCAGCATTATGCACAATGCAGTCAAAACCATTTCTCTCCTCTTGTCTGCACCTTGCTCCCTATTTCATCTGTGCTATCAGGGAATAAAACATTTCACAGTGTCAATGAAGCTTGTCACGAAAATGTAAATTGGATTTGGGAATTTCATTTCCATTTCACAAATTATCTGATGCTTCTAAATAATACTGAATGCCATTGAGAATTAAAGTCAGAAGAAAAGTAAACTTGCAAACAGTGAAGCATGTATCATGCAATATGTAGGGTATACAGTGCACATCTGGTATTGGCAGAGTTTCCAACCTATGTAGCTCCTATATTTTAGCCTGTTTCAACACGAATTGCTGTGGCTCTGACAGTCTAGGGAGCAAAGACAATGAAAATTCATCTTAATCTGGAGAATTCCTGCTGGCAGCCTCCCGATTCCCAGTCCCATGGGGGGCAATAATTAATCAAGCTAGCACTAAGCAGGTGGGGTGCAGGGGTAATAGATCAATTGACAAGCTGATGATAAGAATCGATGGACGAGATAACCTTGGCTGAGGTGCAGGATCAGAATGAAGGGAGAAGAATATGGGGGGAAAGCAGAGAGGGAGTGAGGGGAGGCCGGGATGTGATGATTTGGCCCATGTGAAATTGCATATATCTGTGTGTGTGTGTGTGTGTGTGACACACACACACACACACACACACACACACACACACACACACACACACACACACACACACACACACACACACACAAGTCAAATGTGGTTCCTTACTCAGCATTAAATTACAGAACTGTGGTTTTTGCTTTATTATCAACAGATTGCAGTCATGGGTACAACCCAGACTTCTACAAATTACATCCTTATGAATGCAATTACATTTACATACAATGTAATCACTGGCTGGATTATGTTTTGTATGAATGAAGCTGTCGCTGCAAATAGATATAATGCTGCAAGATCAGATATTTTAAGGGAAAAATAGGTACACAATGAATATGGAGACCAGGTGGAAAGGTAGTAAAGCCAGAAGTCTAGAAGCAGGGTTCAAGTTGTTCTATCATGGTGTAGATAGGAAGAGACATGGAGTAGGAGTTATCTTGAAGGAGGAGTTTGTTAGGAATGTCCTGGAGATAAAAAGAGTGTCAGATCAAGTGATGAGCCTGAAGCTAGAAATCGAAGGTGTGATGTTTAGTGTTGTTAGTGTGTATGCTCCACAGGTAGGATGTGAGCTGGAGGAGAAGGAGAAATTCTGGCTGGACCTTGATGAAGTGATGCAGAGTATCCCTAGAAGTGAGAGAGTTGTCATTGGTGCAGACTTCAATGGACATGTTGGTACAGGAAACAGAGATGATGAGGAGGTCATGGGCAGGAGAGGAACACAGAAGGACAGATGGTGGTTGACTTTGCAAAAAGGATGGAAATGGCTGTAGTGAATACTCTCTTCCAGAAGAGGCCGGAACATAGGGTGACCTATAAGAGTGGAGGTAGGAGCACACGGGTAGACTACATCTTGTGTAGACGGTGTAATCTGAAGGGGATCAGTGACTGCAAAGTAGTGTTAGGTGAGAGTGTAGCCAGACAGCATGGGATGGTGGTGTGTAGGATGACCCTGGTGGTGAAGAAGATGAAGAGGGCAAAGGCAGAGCAGAGGACCAAATGGTGGAAGCTGAAAAAGGAAGAGTGTTGTATGACTTTCAGGAAAGAGTTGAGACAGGCTTTGGATGGTCAGGAGGTGCTTCCAGATGACTGGACAATTACAGCAAATGTGATCAGGGAGACAGGTCGGAGAGTACTTGGTGTGTCATCTGGAAGGAAAGGAGATAAGGAGACTTGGTGGTGGAATGAGGAGGTGCAGGAGTGGATCCAGAGAAAGAGGTTAGCTAAGAAGAAGTGGGACACTGAGAGGACTGAAGAGAGTAGACAGGAGTACAGGGAGATGCAGCGTAATGTGAAAGTAGAGGTGGCAAAGGCCAAACAAGGGGCTTACGATGACTTCTATGCTAGATTGGACAGTAAGGAGGGAGAGACTGATCTGTACAGGTTGGCAAGGCAGAGAGACAGAGATGGGAAGGACGTGCAGAAGGTTAGGGTGATAAAGGATAAGGATGGAAGTGTGTTGGCACGTGCCAATAGTGTGATGGGAAGATGGAAAGAGTACTTTGAAGAGTTGATGAATGAGAAAAATGAGAGAGAACGAAGAGTAGAAGAGGTGACTGTTGTGGACCAGGAAGTAGCAAAGATTAGTAAGGATGAAGTGAGGAGGGCATTGAAGAGGATGAAGAGTGGAAAGGCACTTGGTCCTGATGATATACCTGTGGAGGTATGGAAGTGTCTCGGAGAGGTAGCAGTAGAGTTTCTGACTGGGTTGTTCAACAGGATCTTAGATAGTGAGAAGATGCCTGAGGAATGGAGAAGTGTGCTGGTGCCCAACTTTAAGAACAAGGGAGATGCGCAGAGTTGTGGCAACTACAGAGGAATAAAGCTGATGAGCCACACAATGAAGCTATGGGAAAGAGTAGTTGAAGCTAGACTAAGGGCAGAGGTGAACATCTGTGAGCAGCAGTATGGTTTCATGCCAAGAAAGAGTACAACAGATGCAATATTTGCTTTGAGGATGTTGATACAGAAGTACAGAGAAGGCCAGAAGGAGCTGCATTGTGTCTTTGTAGATCTGGAGAAAGCTTATGACAGGGTGCCCAGAGAGGAACTGTGGTTTTGTATGAGGAAGTCTGGAGTGGCAGAGAAGTACACACGTGGCAGCCCGATCTCACGGGGATTCGTGAAACTGTCACGTAAGTTTTAGTTTCGGTTTCGTGTGCACCAACACGATTTCGTCATGTTTTTCGTGCCGCTCACCACGAAATGCGCACCAATGTATTTTAAACGGCGGACTTTTCGTGCCACTCAGAACGTATTTCAAAAGAATGTGTATATTGTATTTTTAATGTAAAACCGTGGCGAATCCAACGCTATAGTTTGCATGACATCGTCCCTAAACATAACCCTAACCATAACCCTAACCATAACCTAACCATACCCTAACCATAAGCCGGTGGTACACTTACCAATTTGCATAGGAATTTCAAGAATGTCCGGCGGCCGCAAACGCGATCACACAAGCAGTATACGCCGATGGACAGCTTAGATCGTCATGAATCCGCCGGTATAAACCACTTTCAGATGTGATTACCACAGCGAAAAACATTTCGTGGTGAGCGGCACGAAAAACATGACGAAATCGTGTTGGTGCGCACGAAACCGAAACTAAAACTTACGTGACAGTGTCACGAATCCCCGTGAGACCGGGTTGCACGTGGACAAAATTGTTGGTACCCCTCAGTTAAAGAAGGAAAAACCCACAATTCTCACTGAAATCACTTGAAACTCACAAAAGTAACAATAAATAAAAATTTATTGAAAATTAAATAATCAAAAACAGCCATTACTTTTGAATTGTTGATTAACATAATTATTTAAAAAAACAAACTCATGAAACAGGCCTGGACAAAAATGATGGTACCTCTATAAAAGATTGAAAACTATTTGACCAGAATGACATGATTAACTCAGGTGTGTCATTTAATTGACATCACAGGTGTTTCCAAACTCATAATCAGTCAGTCTGCCTATTTAAAGGGAGACAAGTAGTCACCCTGCTGTTTGGTGAAAAGGTGTGTACCACACTGAACATGGACAACAGAAAGCGAAGGAGAGAATTGTCCCAGGACATCCGAAAAAAAATTATAGACAAACATCTTAAAGGTAAAGGCTATAAGACCATCTCTAAACAGCTTGAAGTTCCTGTGACAACAGTGGCTCATATTATTCAGAAGTTCAAGACCCACGGGACAGTAGCCAACCTCCCTGGACGTGGCCGCAAGAGGAAAATTGATGACAAATTGAAGAGACGGATCGTTCGAATTGTATCCAAAGAGCCCAGAGCAACCTCCAAAGAAATTAAAGGTGAACTCCAAGGCCAAGGTACATCAGTGTCAGATCGCACCATTCGTCGTTGTTTGAGCCAAAGTGGACTTCATGGGAGACGACCAAGGAGGACACCACTGCTGAAAAAAACTCATAAAAAAGCGAGACTGGAATTTGCAAAAATGCATGTTGACAAGCCACAAAGCTTCTGGGAGAATGTCCTTTGGATAGATGAGACCAAACTGGAGCTTTTTGGTAAGGCACATCAACTCTATGTTCATAGACTCAAAAACCAAGCATACGAAGAAAAGAACACTGTCCCTACGGTGAAACATGGAGGAGGCTCAGTAATGTTTTGGGGCTGCTTTGCTGCATCTGGCACAGGGTGTCTTGAAAGTGTGCAAGGTACGATGAAATCTGAAGACTATCAAGGCATTCTGGAGAGAAATGTGCTGCCTAGTGTCAGAAAGCTTGGTCTCAGTCGCAGGTCATGGGTCTTCCAACAGGACAACGATCCAAAACACACAGCCAAAAACACCCAAGAATGGCTGAGAGAAAAGCGTTGGACTATTCTAAAGTGGCCTTCTATGAGCCCAGATCTGAATCCCATTGAACATATGTGGAAGGAGCTGAAACATGCCATTTGGAGAAGACACCCATCAAACCTGAGACAACTGGAGCTGTTTGCTCATGAGGAGTGGGCCAAAATACCTGTTGACAGCTGCAGAACGCTCATTGACAAATACAGAAATCGTTTAATTGCAGTGATTGCCTCAAAAGGTTGTGCAACAAAATATTAAGTTATGGGTACCATCATTTTTGTCCAGCCCTATTTCATTAGTTTGTTTTTTTAAATAATTATGTTAATCAACAATTCAAAAGTGATGGCTGATTTTGATTATTTAATTTTCAATAAATTTTTATTTATTGTTACTTTTGTGAGTTTCAAGTGATTTCAGTGAGAATTGTGGGTTTTTCCTTCTTTAACTGAGGGGTACCAACAATTTTGTCCACGTGTGTATGTTAGAGTGGTGCAGGACATGTATGAGGACTGTAAGACAGTGGTGAGATGTGCTGTAGGTGTGACAGAGGAGTTCAAGGTGGAGGTGGGACTACATCAGGGATCAGCTCTGAGCACCTTCTTGTTTGCTATGGTGATGGACAGGATGACAGACGAGGTTAGACAGGAGTCTCCATGGACTATGATGTTTGCAGATGACATTGTGATCTGTAGTGAGAGCAGGGAACAGGTGGAGGAGAAGCTAGAGGCGTGGAGGTTTGCCCTGGAAAGGAGAGGAATGAAGGTTAGCCGCAGCAAGACGGAGTATCTGTGTGTGAATGAGAGGGACCCAAGTGCAAGAGTGAGGTTACAGGGAGAAGAGATCAAGAAGGTGGAGGATTTTAAGTACTTAGGATCAACAGTCCAGAGCAATGGAGAGTGTGGAAAAGAGGTGAAGAAGCGTGTACAGGCAGGCTGGAACGGCTGGAGAAAAGTGTCAGGTGTGATGTGTGATAGAAGAGTTTCAGCTAAAATGAAAGGAAAGGTTTACAAAACTGTGGTGAGACCAGCCATGTTGTTTGGTCTGGAGACAGTGTCCCTGAGGAAAAGACAGGAGGCAGAGCTGGAGGTAGCAGAACTGAAGATGCTGAGGTTCTCTTTGGGAGTGACCAGGATGGATAGGATCAGGAATGAGTACATCAGAGGGACAGCACATGTTAGAGGCTTTGGAGATAAAGTTAGAGAGGCCAGACTGAGATGCTTCGGACATGTCCAGAGGAGAGAGAGTGAATATATTGGTAGAAGGATGCTGAGTTTCCCACTGCCAGGCAAGAGGCCTAGAGGAAAACCAAAGAGGAGGTTTATGGATGTGGTTAAAGAGGACATGAAGGTAGCTGGTGTGAGAGAAGAGGATGCAGCAGACAGGGTTAGATGGAGGCAATTGATTCGCTGTGGCGACCCCTGAAGGGAAAAGCTGAAAGGAAAAGAAGAAGAAGAAGGTACACAATGAATATTTAAAACAATATAATTTTAAGTACTTGCAACTCGACAAACACATAAATTCACAAAGATTCTCTGGCATAACTGGGTTCCTTGGAATAAAAATTAGCAGTGGCAGTATTGTATAGAAACATGCTTTTCCCAATGACAATGACTACTTGATCAAACAGTAGCATTCCATCATGGTTAGCCTTTGATAGCAATGACCCAATGGCGTACACTCCTACATGTCATTTGGAATTGGACATGTTTGTTTAAAAATTATAGGACTACCTCTTAGAGCTCTGTCTGCAGTATATGAACAGGTGGCATGTTGTGTCAAACCGGATCGTCCATGACCCCTCACAAGCTTTCTTCTCAGCATTTGAATGGCTCTCTTCTGGTCACCAGCTTTGCAGAAGGGCTACCTTTGTACTCTGGGCGGTCCAGCTCCTCAACTCATAAACCATAACACCCCCACCCCAACACACACGCACGCACACAGACTTCAATGTGGACCTTCTGTGAACTCTACCATTTTGCACTTGCAGTTTATATCTACCTCTGTATATGCAATTTCACTCTAGTTCATTGCCATATTGCATGTACATTGTTCATTTGTATTTGCGTTCGTATATCATAGTTGCACAAGTATGTTACAAAGTCATGTTTTTTTTCTTTTTTCTTTCTTTTCTTTTTCTTTTTACTCTTATTTTATTACTTTTTCCACATTTGTATGTATCTATATACTCATGTTTGTTTTATTTATGTTGCTTATCTCTAATTTCTTGGTTTTTTAGTCAATTTCTTATGTCCTTATTGCACTGTCTGCTCTATGTGCCTTTTAAATTGCTCCCTGGGAATAAATAAAGTTTTCTGAATCTGATTGTCACAGTATAAAAATCCAGATATAAATAATAATAATGATAACAAGAAAAGCAATTAGTGCGCAGTACTCTGCCAAAGCTGCTCAATCGTATGATTTCCAATGGATACGATCTCCATAAGTCCACAGAGGTCAATTTATTGTAGGATCGCAATCATGTCATCGTCAGCAGGCA
This sequence comes from Acanthochromis polyacanthus, assembly GCF_021347895.1. Taxonomy (NCBI): domain Eukaryota; kingdom Metazoa; phylum Chordata; class Actinopteri; family Pomacentridae; genus Acanthochromis; species Acanthochromis polyacanthus. The sequence goes on along the minus strand of NC_067114.1, from coordinate 31,417,797 downwards.
GCTGACGTAGAATTCACTTTTAATCATTGTTACAGTGACGCTGTGTGTAGACTAAAATGTAGTCAATTGGTCCTTGTGTCATTTCTGATCTTCCCTGAATATTTCATCCAAATCCATTTTTCCGTTTTTGAATAATGTTGCTAACAGACAGACAAACAAATGTATGGCGATCATCACATAACTCAGGCGAGGCTTTCTTTTCTCTCTTTATTTTTTCTTGGAGCAACTGGAATACAGGGATGCCAAATTCCAATGAAGCAGTGTTTGAAGCAACAGTTTGACATTTTGGGAAATATACCTGTTTATTTACTTTCTTCTAATCTACAAATGAGCAAACAGAGTGCGAGTGGAGAGGAGATGTGGCACGGGAACATTTCTATGCCATTGATTATCTTGTAAAGGCATCAAGCTGCCACTCAAAGTGACATAATTATGCATAACTTGAAAACTATTTGAATAGCTGAGTTACATAAAATTCCCTCCATCCTGAAATAATAATGATAAAAAAATGCTGTTTTACTGAGAGAATATGTTTTGGCTCCAACAGTGATTGTCCATGGTTTCTGGTGGCCACCCCATAATTATGACAAGGCTCTTGACACGATTTTATTCAGTGAGTTGAGGGGTTGGTATCTTGGCTTTGTTAGTTGCAGAAAGGGCCAGGTTACCTATTTCCCCTGCTTCCAACCTTTAACCATCTTAACCATTTCCTGGCTATAGCTCCAAATTTAAAGAACATGAGAGCGGTACAGTAATAATGTCATTGCATTGCCCTAAATATTATATTACTCTCTTTGCTGCTGTTGAAAGACATAATTTCCTCATCATTGCAGGCAAACTGGAAGTGTATTAATGTTCATGTTAATGTTGTCAGTGAGAAAATGGAGTGAACCATCCATCCACCCATCCATCCATTTTCCATACATCACTCAATCCTCACCAGGGTTGCTAAGGGGCTGGAGTCTATCCCAGCTGACTTAGGGCGAAGGCAGGGCACCAGTACATTGCAGGGACGGAGTAAACCTTTTACTGTAAATCAGTATGACACTTCATTGTGTTACAATATTGCATCAGGTCATTCTTCTAAAATAAAAAAAATGTAAGAAGCTGCCATATTGTTGTAATATATTTTTACAATATTCATCATCATCTAACTTTGTTTTTCTGACTACATAGTCTGTAAATCCCCTGCTGTCTGTCAACTTTTTTTTCATTACACTGATTCCAAACCTGATCACATATACTTGAATTTGTCTTACTCAGCTCACTCCTAATAGTGACTGACCGTGGAACTGCAGATGGGCGGGAGTTTGAAGCTGACCATCAACAAAAATAACTTATATGATAATGATGTCGAACCCTACCAATCTTCTACTCCTACTGCTGCTGATGTACATCTAATGATCTTCCATCGACAACTAAGAATCACAAAGTGCATGGTTAAGATATTGAAAAAAAAACTGCTTTCAAAGAGCACTGCTTACATTGCAGAGCATCAGCACAGCAGATATGTACGTTGTCAAATGAGGTCTTTGGGTCTTTTGCTCGTAATTTTCCTGTTCAAAGACAAAAAAAAACAAAAAAAACTTTACAAGCAGTCCATAACTGCTTTTTCATCAGGATTTATTGTTCACACATTGTGAGAACCAAATGAAAAGAGAACAATGTTAAGATGCAATCCACCTGGACACGGAAAAATGAAATGTTTAAAGAGAAATAGAAGTGAAATGGACATAGACCGAGAGGACAAGATCTTTTTCTTTACTTGACCAGGGCCCTGCTGTCTTGCCCGATTTTCATCTGCTGAATTAGAGGTTCTGACTATCCTTGCTAATAGTAAACTGCACAACCTTAGGCAAACAGCATCTCCATCAAATAATTACGCTTGTTTTTGGTCTGCACCAACAAGTTTGGGGTCACTCAAACAATTTTATGTTTTCCATGAGACTCACACCCATATTCATGTGTTAACATAATTGCACAAGGGTTTTCTAATCATCAATTTGCTTTTAGACACAACTAGCTAAGACTATGTGTATGTGATGGTTGCTGGAAATGGACCTCTGTACCTCTATGTAGATATTCCATTAAAAATCAACCGTTTCCAGCTAGAATAGTCATTAACCCCATTAACAATGTCTAGACTGTGTAGACTTTCTGATTAATTTAATGCTATCTGTACATTCAGCCCGATCTCACGGGGATTCGTGAAACTGTCACGTAAGTTTTAGTTTCGGTTTCGTGTGCACCAACACGATTTCGCCATGTTTTTCGTGCCGCTCACCACGAAATGCGCACCAATGTATTTTAAACGGCGGACTTTTCGTGCCACTCAGAACGTATTTCAAAAGAATGTGTATATTATATTTTTAATGTAAAACCGTGGCGAATCCAACGCTATATTTTGCATGACATCGTCCCTAAACATAACCCTAACCATAACCCTAACCATAACCTAACCATAACCTAACCATAAGCCGGTGGTACACTTACCAATTTGCATAGGAATTTCAAGAATGTCTGGCGGCCGGCGGCCGGCGGCCGCAAACGCAATCACACAAGCAGTATACGCCGATGGACAGCTTAGATCGTCATGAATCCGCCGGTATAAACCACTTTCAGATGTGATTACCACAGCGAAAAACATTTCGTGGTGAGCGGCACGAAAAACATGACGAAATCGTGTTGGTGCGCACGAAACCGAAACTAAAACTTACGTGACAGTTTCACGAATCCCCGTGAGACCGGGTTGGTACATTATTTGTTTCAAAAATGTTCTATTATTTTTTGTGACTGTTGTGCTTTCAACTCCTGATGCCTGTCCTTCACCATCCCACTTTATGCTGTTTGTTAAGTACCATGGAGCTCTCACAGTTAAATCAAACTTTCAGCACCATTAGCAATATAAAGACACCCATTTGTTTATATACTTGGCTTTTCTAGGTCATTTTGTGCCCATATTTAGGTAATTTTGCGGATGTCTGAACATCAAAAATGTATCCTTTTAGAGAAACAACACAAAAACAGTAATGTTAAGGACTTTGGGGTCACTGTACTGTTCCATTACCACACATCAAGACATTGCATTATTTCTTTAGAATCAAATATACAGGGAATTTTGTAAAGGAATAGTTTCTTTAATACAGAGGGATACAGCCATTCTGTTTATAACCAAAATCTAAAAAGTTCAGTAGTCAGCACATCATTGGCGAGAAGCAGTAGCTTCCTTGTTCTTGCATTGCTAACTGCAACAATCAGACACACATGGCCAGTCCAGTTTTCACCTTTGGACAGACCTAAGCTTGCTGCAGCATTCTGCTTCAAAACCTTGGGTACTGACATTCATATAGATTATACTTTGACATGTGCCACCCACCACTGTCCTATTGTTCCGACAAAACTCTCAGATAACAGTATTCAATTCAATTCAATTTTATTTATATAGCGTCAATTACAGTCAAATCGCCTCAAGACGCTTTACAGAACCCATATGCCTGACCCCCAGAGCAAGCCCAAAGGCGACAGTGGCAAAGAAAACACCCTTTTAACAGGGAAGAAACCTCGAGCAGAACCCGGCTCTATATAGGGGGGGACCCATCTGCCTGCTGGCCGGGCGGGTTGAGAGGGACACAGGAGGGCAAGGGGGAGGGATGGGAGAAGAGGGAGGGGTGGGAAAGCAAGGAAAACACAACACACATTTGGATACATGCATGACAGGATATGTGACACAGACAAAGTATAAGCTAACATTGAAAACTGACTCATAGTTTACTCTTATGATGTACGACTCTGACATTAAACATACTCCATATATAGCTAGCAGTAAAATTCAAACAGTATGTAAGTTAGCATAACAAGTATAGTGAGGGCGATGCAGAGTTGACTGGTGGAAAAAGGGGAGTTGGAAGCAGAGGGCTGGAGGAAGGTCAGCAGCAGCATCCCACAGTGGACATGATGGAGACTAGACCGATTGGTGGAACATCGACCGCAGATCTGAAGCATCCAGTTCTGGGACCAGGGACACTCGGAGAAATAGCACAGGGGGAAACAGAGTGAATGTACTGCAATAACGGTATACATATTAAATGTAAATGTAGATAGAGATGGGCTCAGTGCATCAAGAGAAGTCCCCCAGCAGCCTAGGCCTATAGCAGCATGACTAGGGGCAGAACGAAGGGACGTCCAAGAGGGAGTCAGCTGTGCAATGAAGACACAAGCCGAACCCCTGTGGGTCACCCGGTCAGCCCCAACTATAAGATTTGTCAAAAAGGAACGTTTTAAGCCTGGTCTTAAAAATAGAGAGGGTATCTGCCTCCCGAACCCAAACTGGGAGCAGGTTCCACAGGAGAGGCGCCTGATAACTGAAGGCTCTGCCTCCCATTCTACTTTTAGAAATTCTAGGAACAACAAGTAAGCCTGCAGTTTGAGAGCGAAGAGTTCTACTACGATAGTATGGTACTATCAGATCTTTAAGATATGATGGAGATTGGTTACTAAGAGCTTTATATGTCAGAAGAAGGATTTTAAATTCTATTCTGGATTTAACAGAAAGCCAGTGAAGAGAAGCAAGTATAGGGGAAATATGATCTCTTTTGCTAACTCCTGTCAGTACTCACACAGCAGTGTTTTGGATCAACTGTAGATGTTTGAGAGAGCTATTTGGACAACCCGATAATAAGGACTTGCAATAGTCAAGCCTGGAAGTAACAAAAGCATGAACTCATTTTTCTGCATCACTCTGAGACAGAATGTTCCTGATTTTTACAATATTACACAGGTGAAAAAAGGAAGTCCTACAGACTTGCTTTATGTGTGAGTTAAAGGACATGTCCTGGTCAAAAATAACTCCAAGATTCCTCACAGTAGTACTGGAGGCCAATGCAATGCCATCCAGAGTAACTATTTGCTTTGAAAGCGAGTTTCTAAGATGTTTGGGGCCAAATACAATGACTTCAGTTTTGTCTGAATTTAGCAGTAGGAAGTTAAAAGTCATCCAGGTTTTAATGTCCTTAAGACAATCTTGCAGTCTAGCTAACTGATCAGTTTCATCTGGCTTCATAGATAAATACAATTGTGTGTCATCTGCATAACAATGGAAGTTAATACAATGCTTCCTAATAATATTGCCTAAAGGAAGCATGTATAATGTGAAAAGTATCGGTCCTAAGACAGAACCCTGAGGAACTCCATGATTAACTTTAGTATGCTCAGAAGAGTTATTGTTGACATGCACAAACTGGAACCTATCTGATAAGTAGGATTTAAACCAGTCCAGTGCTGTCCCTTTAATGCCAATTGAATGTTCTAGACGCTGTAATAAAATTTTGTGGTCGATTGTGTCAAACGCTGCACTAAGATCTAACAAAACAAGTATAGAGACTAGTCCATTATCTGATGCTATGAGAAGGTCATTAGTAACTTTCACCAGAGCTGTTTCTGTGCTATGATGCACTCTGAAGCCTGACTGAAACATTTCAAACAAATTATTCCTTTGTAAGTGTTCACATAATTGATTTGCAACTGTTCTTTCCAGAATTTTAGAGAGAAATGGTAGGTTGGATATCGGTCTATAGTTAGCTAACACATCTGGATCTAAAGTGGGCTTTTTACGCAAAGTATCCTCAGCCAGCTGTGCCCCAAGACAATGTGCTCTGCCACAATGCAAAAACTGCTCAGAAATTACTTGGGGACACGGAAAAGAGTCAGAGGTTCTGAGCCGGTCTCATGCCCATGCTCCGACAGGTCAGAGCTGTTTGGTGGCATGGGGAGTCCTACACAATATTTGTCAGGTGGTTTTACTGTTGTGGCTTTTCGACATATAAAACAATCATTATCATTGTTGCTCCCTACGCCTCTTCACATGCAATCAAGATGCCTTGATGGCTAATCTGACAGCTGGTGACAGACTTCGGAAAATAAATAAATAAAGCATCAATGTTTCCAACAGAAAAGCAGAATAAACAATTAAGAAAACATAAGCACATTAGCCTATTATATATATATATATAATTGAAAAGTCAGCTTTTGTTGGTTTGCATGGTTTACACATACAATATGAAAAGATGCCTTAGAGTAAGAAAAGTGGGAAATGCTCTCTGATCTGCAGAAGGAGGACACTGATGGGTTTTACAAGCTGCATGACGGACTGGATCAATTTTGTGGTGACTCCTCCAAATCCTGCAAACATAGCTTTTAAAGTACTATTAAATCAACATAAACAAGCCTTCAGGGATGGAATATGGGCATCTGTGAATGTGCAGAAGGAGCCAACAAACAAGGTGTTGTAGGGTGAAAACAGTTCCAACATTGTAATGTACAATAGAATGACATGATGGAAGAAAATGATGATTGAGTCAGATACATCGGACTTACTCTTTGTTAGATTATACATCTGAACCCAGTGCCCTTCCCCAACTTTGCTCCAGCACACTCGATGGATCTAAGCAACTACCCTCCCCTGCATCGTGCTCTCTGTTTGCCTATCACAGGCCGCACGGCCTATTTCCACCTGGATGGAACTGATGAGAATCATGTGTTTGACGCCACATGTGACTTTAAAATCATCCAACCCCTCTGATGTGGGTATTAAATTTTGAACTGTGTAACTTGTTCATATTAATCCTGTACACATTTTGATATGCACAGTGCAAGTATGCAATACTCCAATATGAGGTATAGTCATAGCACAGTGGAAACCCATCGTAATTGCATATTCTCAGATGCTCATGACTGAAACTAATGATCTGACTTAAAATCTACTCTAATATCAGAAAATATTAATACTTTACATGTAGTTTATGCCATCTATATTTTATATTGGACCAACAAATCCTTTCAATACTGGTGATGGAATCACGAATAAAATTTTAAAAAAAATCTGTTCAAGGGGCACATCAAAAGGTCATTTTAAGTGGCAGCAAAGTACATAGTCTTTCCCTGATATGACCTGATGCTAATTTAATAAAGGTGTATAACCTGATAATGTTATTTGCAGGTGAATGATCTTAATTCAAATTCTGTTTGCTGTAGTGTAATGTCAAAACATGATACAATCAGTTTGCAATGTACAGTACACATCTGCTCAGCATACTGATAATTGACAATTTGCATTTGAAGTGTACCTTTAACTTCCACAGAGACTAACAGACCCTCCTACTGTATATCTATTACACTGGTATTTTTGTCAGCCATAGTAAGAATATTTGTCACATAGAATAGTAAAGAAAGTGATTCCTTGGCCAGCAGTCACTAGTAGACCACACTCTGACAAGTGTTCAGACTTTGGAGGTGCTTTGATTTACAGTATACATGCTTTGCATTGACACTACCTAAATGTAGTAGGTAGTTCTGAATTATCAAGAAAACCCGTGCTGTGTTCATCCACTGCCCTCAATACACCGTAGGAATATTCACTGAGACAGTGCTACAGCCTAATCTTGAAATGGTTGTTTCCCGTGAAAAAAAAAAAAAGAAAGTGCAAAGTCACAACCAGCTTTTCAGGAACATCTACATCCTCGTGTTGTCCATATTGGCCACGTAGTAACCACGCATTGGGCTTAACAAAAGACAGCTGTAATGGTTTGACAGTTGAGTGACCCAGTTTCCTTGTTAATGTGTGCTGCATTATTTTGACAATTACTAATGGCATTTAATGAGATAGGTGTCCATGTTTTATGTCAGTCATTTAGTTGTTTTACTCTAACACACCTGGAGGTTCACACAAAGCAGTCTAAAACCAAAGATCCATCCACAAAACGGCAGGTTTCGATTGCCAGGGGGACATAGAGAGGATTCGTGGCACTGCATGAGCAATATTGCTTGACTTACAGCATCTCAGAATTGGAATTAAATGGAAAACACAAAGCGTGAACAACATCACTAAAATGAGGCAGATGTTCGTCAAATCGAGCCATCCCAAAGATGCACCTGGCTTAGATTCCTCAAGGCAAAAACAATCCTCTACGACCCAAGATGACCTGATGCAGAGCTGTGAACATGATAGCCAAGATGGATTTAACAAGTGGTGGACGGAACATGCTGTGGTAAAAGTAAGAGGTATCTTTAGCATTAGATAGCAGTTGACAGTCCAGCGTAGGGCAATATTGTCATGATCCCTGTTCCAGCCCCTGTTCTTCTCCTTCCTTCTCCCTCCTTGCCTCTCTTTCTTCCGCCTTTTCGCTCTGCATCTGTCTGTGTTTGTCTTGATCAATCTATCCTTCTGACTCCTATTGTCTGCCTGTCTCCTTCTCTGTCTCTCCCCTCTCTCTCTCTCTCTCTCTCTCTCTCTCTCTTGTCCTCATTAACCCTCTCTCTCCCATTCCTGTCTGATCTGCTCCACTTGCTTATTGCTGCATTGGAGACAGCTGCAGTGATCAGCTCACCTGGCCACAATCTCACCTCAGGCAATATAAGCTTGGCTCAGTCATTCACTCTCTGCCAGACCATAGACTGCAAATCCTTCCATGACTCTGTTCACCTGCCAATCCTTGCTTCATCTCCAGACTGCAATAGCCATATGGACCCAGCTCTTCCCCTGTACTCCCACCAGATCCTCGCATGGACTCAGCTCACCCTCTGGATTCCTGCCGTTCCCCGCATGGTCTTCACCCTGGCATTTCTAAACCTGCCTTGTCTGCCACCAGCTCCGTTTCAGCTCTCGTCTGCTCCTGGATTCCCCAACTCTACTTGCCCCATTAGTCTCCCTGTTTTGTGAGTATTCCCTGGTTCCTTAGTGTATCTTTAGTTTATTCAGTTTGGTTCCCTTCAGATTACGTCCCGTTTCTAATTTACGTATTTAGTAGTCTTGGTAATTTCAACTCTGTTGTATTTCGTTCAGTTAGCCTCAGATCTGTGTTTTCCCTCACCAGTATTCCCCCTAGGAGCAATTGCCACTTAATTTTTCGGCTGTTTGGTTCAAGTGGTATTTGAGGTTATGATTGTCTGTCAGTTTGATTTTAGTTTCCCCTTCAGTTTGGTTTTCCATTTTCTGTATTGGTTTCAGTTTTTGGTTTGTGTAATTTTTTTTTTTTTCCTATACTACCTGTCTGCCATTTTCTGTGCCTGGGTTCTTCAACTCTCCCTGTAACATATGTGGAAAAGAAAATGGTGTTGGTTGACATTATAATTGTTAATTCTGCTAGGTCTAAATGTCTGCTATGAAAAGTATATATTTAATCCTCTTTAGGACTGTCTTCATCAACAGGGCCTTTGTTTCAGGAAATTAGACTATCAGAATTTGATAATCATCCATATATACACTGCGTAATCCTCATTAGGGTTGCCGGGGAGCTGGAGTCTACAGTCCCTGACAAAAGTCTTGTCACTTCACTTAACTGGACTTGTAGTTGATCAATTGGAATCAGAAATGGCTCATATGAATGACAAAATCCTCTAGATTAAAGTTTTGTATCATTCATTGAGTTTTATCATTTAATTTTGACAGGTCAGATTTTGCTGGGACAAAAGTCTTGTTTCATACAAAAATCATGTTGAAATTATACATATGCTTTATTCTGAACACACAAATATGCTATAAAAAAACATCAGAACATTAAGTCATGGTGTCTTGCAAAAAAGAATTAATATTGTCTATGACTTCCAGAGCTTGGAGGACTGCATCCAGACGTCTCTTCAATGACTCAAATAACTTATTGATGAAGTACTCTTAAATGGCAAAGAAAACAGTCTTGCAGGGCTCCCAGAGTGCATCAACATTCTTCGATTTCATCTTCCAAGCCTTTTACTTCATTTTACCCCAGACATTCTCAATAATGTTCATGTCTGGTGACTGAGTTGGCCAATCCTGGAGCTCCTGGACCTTCTTTGCTTTCAGGAACTTCAATATGGAGGCTGAAGTATGAGAAGGAATGCCATTCTGCTGCAGAATTTGTCCTCTCTTATAGTTTGGGATGTAATGGGCAGCAAGAATTCCTTGATACTTCAGGCTGTTGTTTCCATCCACTCTGCAGAGCTCTCGTACACCCCATACCGGATGTAACCCCAAACCATGATTTTTCTTTCACCAAGCTTGACTGTTTTCTTGGTGAATCTTGGGTCAGTGTGGCTTCTGCAGGATTTGCGTTGATTGGGATGTAGTTAAATGGATGGTTCATCAGAAAAATCGACCTTCTGCCACTTTTCATTGTCCATCCTTCCTGCAAGCTGTGGTCCTTGACAAATGCAACACGATTTTTTGTTGTCTTCTGTTTGATGCTGGTTTCTATGCACTAATTTGACCATGGAGAACACCACGTGAGAGAATTTGACAAACTGTTCTTGCAGATACAGGGATTTCTGGCGACCAGTTCACGTGTAACTCTGTTGCAGTTGAAAAAGGGCTGGCCCTGGACTGTCGAAGCAACAAGAGAAGACTCTCACAGGTGTCTGCCTGACCTGGGCTTGTCATAAACGTCACCAGTTTCTTCAGATCTTTTTCTTATTCTCTCTACTTGACATTTGGATACATTAAAGCTGTCTGCCACCTCAGCAGCAGACTTGGTCTTCAGGCTCTTGATGATCAGCACTTTGGTCTGTGGTTGGATCTGTGGCAAGCTGTCCAGGTCAGGTTGGGCTTCATATGAAGGTCTTGGGTTTCTTTTAAAACACACCTGAGAATGTGTCAGTTACAGTATTTGTCACAGGTGAACTTCTAATCTGTGATTGGTTGAATCATTTAAAGACATGACAAGACTTTTGTCCTTGCAAAAACAGATGTCATGGGCTTTACCAAGACGTGAACATCAGGACACTTTGACGGGTTCAATTTGCACCCAGTTATTAATGTGAAAGCCCTTGACATTAAAATGAACCATTTTTTGTGAGAACTGATTGATTATAAATAAAATTATATGCCATTTAAGGTTACTATATCCTTATGTGACAAGACTTTTGTCAGGGACTGTATCCCAGCTGACTTGGGATGAAGGCAGGGGACAACCTGGACAGGTCACCAATCAGGGCTACATATAGGGACAATGATGCACACATTCACACCTATGGACACTTTAGAGTTACCAATTAACTTCAGCATGTATTTGGACTGTGGGAGGAAGCAGGAGCACCTGGCAGAAACCCATATATGCACAGGGAGAACATGCAAACTCCACAAAGAAAGATCTGAGGCCGGGATGCTAACTGGGGACCTTCTAGCTGTGCAGTGACAGCACTAACCATGAGCAACTGTGCAGCCCCAATTTGATTAACAGTACAATATAAAATCCATTATCCTGAAACGTGCATTTATTACTCTGTCAAGTAACGCGGTGGAGTTATGACACTCGGTGTACATTTGTATGTCTGTGCACAGCAATACTCAAAAGCCAAATGGATTTGGAGGAAATTTTCAGGGAAAGTCAAAAATGACAAGGACCGAGTCAGATTTTGGCAGTGATGCATCATATAGTTTAGATCCACGGATTTGTTAAAGATGTCTGTATTGCGAGATGGCGTCACTGTAACTATGACAAGTGAACACTACATCAGCTGCCCGCTGATCACATGATTGCAATCCAACTACAAATCGGCCATTGCGGACTTATGGGGATTTATCCATCAGAAATGATACAAGGAACAATTGATTAGACTGTGGGGGTTTTTCCAAGTCTCATCAATTCCCACCGCCTGCTACATATTTAGGTAATGCAATTTATCTGTGCATAATGTACACACATATAACACACGCCTATGCTCAGCACAAGGTCATTTTTTTATTAAAGATATCTTGTCAGATATGACACAAAGACGAAGCAGCCTTGGTGGAGTACTGCACTCTGATCATGTCTGCAGTTCCACTAGGCGCCGTGTCGTGCCTGACTGCCGTGGCTGACCTGCTGCTCTCAATGCAGACAACCCGGTCTCACAAGGATTCGTGAAACTGTCACGTAAATTAATCTATGGTTACGTGCGCACCAACACGATTTCTCATGTTTTACGTGTTGCTCACAACGAAATTCAAACCAATGTATTTCAAGCGGAGGACTTTTCATGCCACTCAGAACGTATTTCAAACGAATATTTTTAATGTAAAAGCATTGCGAATCCAAGCAGAGGACTTTTCATGCCACTCAGAACGTATTTCAAACGAATATTTTTAATGTAAAAGTGTTGCGAATCCAACGCTATATTTTGCATTACATCGTCCCATATATATAATGTGATGCCTTTATTTTTGCTGCAGGATTTGGGTATTTGAGATTAAAAAACGTTAGTGTTTGTTTGTTTGCAAACGGGTTTGATTTTGTTTTCATATCTTAATCACACCTGAATAGAACGTTTAATTAATCAAATATTCCTCGTGTGTCACGTTTCTCCTCGGTCAGATTTAAGCGAGTTACGTAGGGCATTTTGAATCGGTATATTATATTTTAAATGTAAAAGCATTGCGAATCCAACGCTATATTTTGCATTCGCAGGGGCCGGCAATTAGATGTGGCTTCGGGCCAAAATTTGTGTGAACATTATTCGGCCGTTTGACCGGTGCGCTGGTATTTATTAAATAATTTTGATGAGTGGGTATGCGATGCCTATATAGCTCAGCATGTTAAGCAGGTGACTCATGTACAAGAGCTGGTCTCAGACGCGGGTTCGATTCTGGTCTGCTTTATTATAATATTTGGGAAGTTTTTCATACACAAATGCAGATTTCTAAACGGACTGCTGTAAAACTTTTTAACATGATTGAAGATATCAAACTCATGGACAACTCCTAACCCATTGGACATTCATGCGGACAGACTCCTGTTTCAATTTTAAAAAAACAAAACAAAACAAAACAAAATGTGCAGCACTTCGGCACCTTTCTTCTTCGGTGGTGTCTGTGTAAAACAATGTCCAACATGTAAACAGCGCACCTAGCGCCATGAAGCACAAAATGCAGGTGTAAATCAATGGGGTGCTGAACATAGTAATATTCATAGCGGAAATAATAGATAATAATAATAATAGGTAATAGAATATTCTGAAATTAAGCTCGACTGTAGACAGGTATTTTGCAAACACTGTAAACACACACACACACACACACACACACACACACCAATATATGTCAGAGAAGCAGATAATGGCAGTAAAGTCAATTATTTTAATAATTTGAAGAGACAATATATGATTACGCTATATATACATATATAAACAAAATACTGACTAATGAACACATATTTCTATATAAAACTATATATATATAATATCATTTTCTGACATATCTTTTTTAATATATATGTATGAATTATATTGATAGTCTATATGTGATTTATATAATAATTTTCTCTGATATATAACTTATCTATTACATATATATGTGTGTGTGTGTGTGTGTGTGTGTGTGTGTGAATGATGTTGATACTCCATCTATGATTTATATGTATTCATTTTCTCTGATATATAACTTCTATCTATTGTTTTATATAAAAAATATGTGTTCATTAGTCAGTATTTTGTTTATATATGTATATATAGCGTAATCATATATTGTCTCTTCAAATTATTAAAATAATTGACTTTACTGCCATTATCTGCTTCTCTAACATATATTAGTGTGTGTGTGTTTACAGTGTTTGCAAAATGGTGGGGGGGTATAAGTGTTCCTTTGTGTCTTCTTTGTACTATGTGGGTGAGGGGGGGTGAGGGGGGTGGAACGGGTAGAAGGTGAGGCATCGTTTTTAATCGTTTTTAATCTGTAAAGCACTTTATAGTGCAATTTCTTGTATAAAAAGTGCTATATAAATAAAGTTGTTTTTTTTGTTTTGTTTTGTGTTTTTCTCCACCAGCTTTTGAAGGAAACACCTATGTCCAGTTAATAAATGCTCCATTTTGTTCTGCAGTAGGTTGCAAACATATGCCTGTCTTAACTTTAAATGACAAAACAACAGTAAGAGTGAAACAAAGCAGTACCTTTGGCGCCCGCGATACTAAAGTGATGGGTTAAGTGATGCTGGTGAGCAATGGGAACCTGCAGACGTACAGTAATTATCAGTGCTAATAATCGCCGAGTTCATCTCTATAAATTACACAGTTTACATGCAGTATTTTGTGTGATCCATTGTCAATACAAAAATATTGCTTTGAGCAAATTCAAATGTGCTGAACCAAACCTTCTGAATGCCAAGCAGCTGATTTTCCTCTCAGCCCTCCAACTACTGCTGTCTCACTGTTTGAATCCTTACACTTCTAGTCCGTGACTGTTTGAATGAACTAGTCATTTGTCAGCTGACACCATTTCCAGCTTTTCTTAGTGACCCATGCCAAGGTTTCACCTCTTTTCAGTATGGAATCTATTCAGTAAATTTTCTTTTCTTGTCTCCAGTGTGTATCTAGGCCACATGGTGCTTGCAAAGGTTTTATATTTCTTAATATGTGCTTGATATAAACATGTAAATAAAGGAAGCCTGCACTATTATTCACCTTGGCTGGTGTCACTATTTCAAAGGATTAGCTCACCTCATATTCTGTTATCCAAATGTTTTACTACAGTAGTATAGCACTTCATTCAATGAGAAACCAGTGTTTGTAGATCAAAGAAACCATTTAACATTTCTATTTAGCTTCAACTACAAGGCCTTCTTTGGGTCTCCTTTCTGCATTTCCTTTATCCTGACAATTATTGTGTTGCTAACACTAAACACTCCAAATTAAAGTTTGCCTGGCAAGGAGCGCACATTCATCAACGAAGCTTGCTGAAACGTGCTGCGCTTTCAAGAGTGAATAATGCCAAAGCAATGATGCTCTAAGTGGATTTTCTGCCTGCTCCCCTGCATGGCACTCACATCAGAGAGCCTATTTGAAGTGTTTAGTCTTGGAAACATTAATCCCTGTAATTTCAGGTCTGGTGTGCCTTCTCTGTCAGGTACATTAGGGCTGCATTGGAGAACCAGTAAAACAGCGAAGAAGCCTCTGTGTTGTCTGCCAGTAATTAGAATGCCATGTGTTTCTCCTTTCGAGGTGAAACGGCACTTGTTAAATGAAGGCCTGCCACACTTTAATTGTCTCCACTGAGAGAAAAGAGGGAAGAGTGGCAGAGACAAAGAGACAAGGAAGAGAAAGGGAGAGACAGACGAGGAATTTGTGTTGTAATGTTACAAATGTTGTTAGTTGAAGTAGTGAGAAGGCTGGTTATCGTTCCTGTGATGCCTGAAATGCATCACTGTATATGTGCTGAAATGGATCACACCTTTGTTTATTTTGTAATTAGCTCCACCTGTGAAGTTGTGTCATTGGTTTAATTTATTTTTTGTCTGTTTTTTATTTAGTCAAACAGTACTAAAAAGATTGTAATTAAATTGGGTGGAAAGTCTGGCAATGTGCCAGTAAAGGGGCAGCTAAATTTGTTGTTGGTGTGGACTCATATCCACACTGCAAAAAGTGCCATGCTAGAAATAAGAAAAAAAATCCTAAAAATAAGACATTTTATCTTGTTTCAAGCAAAAAAATCTGCCAATGGAGTAAGCATTTTTTTCTTGCTAAGATTTCTCATTTCTAGAATATTTTTCTAGTTTAAAAAGAAGCAAGAAACACTAATTTTAAGCAAATAAATAGCTAAATTCAAGCAAATATATCCTTAAAAATGACATAATTTGAGGAAACTATTCTTATTTGATGAAAAATTCAAGAAATATTTACTTGTGGTTTGCTAGATTCAAGCAAAAATATTCTGATATCTAACTAGGTGTAAGCAAATATATTCTTAACATATGATAATTTTAAGCATTTTTTTCTTATTATGAGGAAACAATCTAGAGCATTTTGCTTGTATGTGGCTTGATTTAAGACAAAATTTTCTTTTTTAAAAATCTCTTGTAGAGAAATACTCTTAAAGCATGATCACATTTAAGAAAATTACTCTTACTTTGATTGATGTTATTAGACATTTTGGCTCATAATATTCTAAATTTTCCAAAGACTTGACCTATTTCAAGCATTAATTGACTCATAACAAGACACACTTTAAGAAGAATCATCTTAAAATAAGACCAACACAAAAACCTGTATTTACGAATTCAACATTTTATTCACTGAATTGTGAACATATAAACTTATCATGGCAATACAAAACCTCTAAAATCAAATGAAGAGGGTAAAAATGTCAGCTTTTAACATGGTCCGAATGTAAAACTAACTGCATAATAGAGCTGGACAATATGTCAAGTAAATCACTTTCTTTTCAAAACCGATTTGGATTTTTTTTTTTTTTTTACTTGATTTAACTTAACATCAACAAAGATAAGATAGTCTTGCAATATAGTAACAAGAATTATTCAGGGCTAAATTAGAACAAAATATAAAAAAATGTATAAACTATAAATATAAAAGCAGAGGTAAACCAGGAATACAAAAATAAATAATAATAATAATAATAATAATAATAATAATAAAAAAAATACTATGTCTAAAATTTTACAAAAGTACTGACTGAGACCAACTTAAGGTTGTAATTTTGATTACTTGTCCAGCCCTATAGCATACATGTTGCAACTTTAACAATAATTCTGGACCTTGAATTAACACTCCACACAATCTGAGAAAGTAATGGTTACAGATAAACTCACTCAGTGAAGGACCTCCACTCAGCAAGGGCTTTCTTGTATGAAGAGGTGGCATCTTGGTCATGGATAGAGTCCAGAATAATCTCGGTTTGCAGCACTGAGAGCAGAGTGGAAATACACTTGGGGTATGTGAGGTGCATGGCATAGTAGTATGCCATTAGGTAGAGAAGTCCTTCATCCAGCTTGGGCTTGGGAAAGGTGGTCACTGGTGTGTTGTCAATTGCAATCATGCAATTCTCCTTGGAAATGAGCAGTACTGGACACATCAGGGGTCGCTGCTGTAGGTATCCCTCGGGGTCCTCTGCAGGCTAAATGATGAAACACAATACAGTCACACTCTGTTTTGTCACAACACCAGAACCTGATTTGTAATGTGGAGTATGATGGTAGTATTATGTTGTAAATTATTTGTATGAATAATACTGTTAAAAGCTACTTTAATTTGCTTCTAAAATATTTATGTTTTTATATAAAACAACAAAATAATCATGATTTTTTTGTGTGTTTGTAATGTCACACCACACAAAATATTATTAAAATTAATGTCAACAAATATTTTAAAACAAATCTTACATTAAGTACGTGGAAGAAGGCTTCGCCACATGAGCCCAGCTTCTTTGGTGGAGGCAGACCGGATGGAAACAGGGATGGAAGAGCAGCAAACACTGCTAAGGCATGGTCCACTAATGTGAAGAAAACACAAGACAAAACAAAACAGATCAACATCTGTTCCTATTTAATCACCTTTCTATTACATATTTGACCATCCAATCTTACCACTGTCGAGTGTCTTTGGAAGCTTCATTGCCTTCTTCATCACTCCATAAAACTTCACCCTCGAGAAGAAATCTCCCCATCTCTCTCTTAGCTCTGCGATGTAGTTGGAGTTTTTGGGTTGGACAATCCTTTGCATTTCATCCAAAACCTCAAATCAAAAACATCAACAAAATGTTATATTTTATTTATCCATAAAGTCATTGCTATAAGAGAAATATTACTCATTCAGCAAATGGCTTACGTTGAATATTTTACTTATAATTCAAATCAATTGAGGAATAGGTTATTAAAGCTATATACTTACATGATCTAATTCTTTGAAACATGGATAGGCCTCAAGAATTTTGGTTGATTTCCCCGACTCCTTCAGAACTCCACATGTGATGAAGCGTCTTCTTGCCTCAAATTCCAGGATTAGTAAGTGGGTAATACGCTTTTGGTCGAAGTAGGATGAACGTGCCAGCTCAAGTTCACCATCTGTGTAGAGTATGTACTCAGGACTGGTCATCAACAAAAATTTAGAGGTGTTGGGTTTCTCCTCTGGAGGGACATCAGCTTTATTGTCAGAAGATTTTGATGGCTTCGCAGAACTGGCAACAGAATCCACCTTAACACATTACAGTTAACATGTTACTGTCATTTACATTGTATTTTTTATATTTATTTCATTTATTTAAAAAAAGTACAAATGAGTAAAACAAAACAAGCACCTCATTTTTTTTTTTAAAGAGTTTTTAAAAACAAAAGCATTGGAACACTTGTTCACTCTGATTACAGAGCTCTTGGATACAACAGTAATAACTTGTGATTCAAATACATACCTTTTCATCATTATTCACACTAAGCCACAGTGCCCTTCTTCTGAGAAAATTTTCTGGACCAGGAAAGAGATCTTTGATGTCATCCCGAGAGAGTGAGCGTAGTAATTCTTCTCCAATATTAGCAGCTAAAACACAATATCAATTATAATATTTATAATACACATTAAAATTGAGCAAACTAACACTTTTGAACAAGTGAGGTGTTTTACACTAGTTGCACGTTATTTTATTGAAATAATATTGAGTAAAAGTTCTAAAAACAACTCTTAATTTAAATATACCTTTTAGAGTCTCAATTGTAACTTCGTCAAGTGTGTCCATATTGGTCTGCGTAATAGTAATAAGCTGGTTATTTTTTTAGTTTTTCTGCCGCTGTCGCTGTACTCCTCTCTCACGTCCTCTCGACGACAACCGTTGAGAAACTCGCGCCCACCCTTGGATTTGAACACAATCCGGACTAGTCCATTATGTAGGGGAGTACAGCTATCGCGGCTCTCAGATTCTTGCTTTTCCCCATGTTTGTATATGTGACAAGCATAAACTTTCTACTTTTAATTTGAAATATATCCTACATTTCACAATCAATCCTGAAATAGCTTTCAAATAAGCGAATGTTTATCGTTGAAACCTACCCCATCACAACCCAAGTTCAACCCAGCGTGCAAAGCATCATGGGTGAACTCGTCGGAGTTTCGCATTTAGCATAGCTTGCGCGCAAAGCTAGTTCCAAACAAACATCAAACATGATTTGGCGTTGCGTCATATGCTTTGTTTTTGTGGGTCTGACCCTCAAATCCTTGCTCAGCCACATTAATTCGGTTCATAGCCGCAGCCCAGACTTTCGCGTAGTTTGTGGAATTGATGGTTGTGACCGAGAATATCGCGTGTACAACTCTCTGGTACCACATCCGGAGATGCCACTCGGAACATCTGCACAGCCGTGGCGGCGTGACAGCACCGATACCGTGGAGGAGTCCAGAAGGGACAGATAATAGGTGGGAGTACAGACCTGATCATGGGCGTTCGGACTCGGACTCTGAAGTACGGGGACGACAGGAAGAAGCCGCCGCGGTGAGAGAAGGAGGAGCCGCTACGGGTGACATTGTTGATGACCAGCAAGACAGCCACCGTGAGGATGTCAACGCAGCTGCCGGGGATACGCCTGTCCCCAACCCGCAATGTTTAACCATGGATGATCATTTTGGTGACTTTAGTAATGTGTCACTGTTTGATGGCTTTGAACAAAGCGCCCTCGCCGCCTCTCCACTCCATGAGTCACCTCCTCGCGCTAGGACCAGCCCTGAAGGAGCCACAAGTGAAGATGCCCAGCCCCCAGACTCAGACAATACTCCTGCTGGTGCTGCATCATATTCAGAGGTAACCCATGTCACTAATAATACAATGTGTTGCCTATAATATTTTATTACATCTAGAGATTACCAGGAAACATTGCAATAGTGCTGGTCTGATCAAATAAGATGCACATTTCACTATAAATGCAAATGTTTGCATTTATAAGAAGTCTATTTGATTTTTTGTTGATTAACCCTTTAACCCCACCTGCCCAACATTGTCCAAATAAAAAAACGTTTCAAAAGTAATAATCACACATCAAAAAAAACATTTTAAAATGCTAAAAAAAAAAAAAAGAAAAAAACATGTGGAAAAAGGCAACTGATGACATGACAGTGATAAACCGAGGTTTTCCTCCATTTAACTTTTTGTCACCTTTTAGTTGCATTTTTAGGACTTTTTTTTTTTCTTTTTGGTGACTTTTTGACACTTTGTTGTATTTTGAGAAAGTGTTGGGTGATTTTACATCACCTTTTTGTTGTATTTTGTCATATTATTGTCAAATTTGATCTTTCGTTAATTTTTCAGCTTTATGCACATGAAAAAACTTGAAGAAAGCGTCTAAATAGCATCAAAAAGAGATGAGAACTAGAGAGAAATTAACACAAAAGTGCAGCAAAAATATGACCAGACATGACAAAACATGAAAATTGTTAGAGATGCAACAAAAGTGACCAAAAACAATACACAAATATAAACAGTCCCTCAAATGCAACATAAATGTAAGAAAGAAATTTAAAAAAAGAGCAAAAGTGCCAAACAGCTTGTACATTTTGATAAAAAATTACAAATAGTAATGACAAAAATATGAGGACAACACAGTGATGGTTGAAATACAATGAAAAATGGTTGAGAACGCACGAAAACTGTTTTTTATTGTACTATTTTCTACTATGGACAGTATTGGGCAGGTGGGGGTTAAATGGTTAACCATTAGCCTATCAGTATTACAAAAAGGTGCCTTGTATTGGCAGATTATGATTGAAATTATTTATATATATATATATATATATATATATATATGTATATGTTTTATTTAATATATCACTAAATAATTGTGCTGGTTTATTTTCTTACAGGATTGCCCAGACAATGGACAGTTGACAAAACAAGCGACTTCAATTGTGCTGTGTGCAAGGGAAAAGCACCATCTGTCACAGGTATGGAAATGTCTGAACTAAACCTGCCACATAAATAATAATAGTTAAAATCTAAATGTGTTCTATCTATTTTCATTTCAGAGTGGTGTGAATGATGTTGTAGCAGCCATGCAACAGTATCAAGCTCAGTTGGTGGCAAATTTGAAGAATCGACTTCAACATGTCTTCAAACAACATCCTGGAAATGAACTTGAAGCGGAGGCAATAGCAGTGTTTGACCAGATTGAGGATCCCTTTGCAGCGGTTTCAACAACGTACAGGCAGGACAGTGTGATAAAGAAGAATTTTCATTACGTGGAGTCCGAGGAGGTGACTGTGGGATATGCAGCGTGTTTTAAGAAAAAGGGAGCAAAAAGACTTCTATCCACTAAACCTAAATCTTTTCATTATATCCCCCTCATACAAAGTTTAGAGCAGTTGTTGTCTCATCCCAGGGTTCTAGCCATGACAAAGGAAGTCAGAAATGTTAGAAATGGATACCTATGTGACATTATGGATGGAGAACTTATGAGAACACACCCATTATTCTCAACTCGACCTTCTGCATTGCAAATAATAGTTTACTCAGATGAAATCGAAATTTGTAACCCTCTTGGCTCTCATACCTCTAAAAACAAGTTGATTATGTTTTATTATACATTAGGGAATATTAATCCAAAGTATAGATCTAAGCTTGCTTCAATAAGACTTCTGGCTATGGCAAATGTTAATGATCTCTCTGATTATGGTGTTGACAAAATATTGGAAAGACTTCATGAAGATTTGGTCAAATTGTATAATGGTGTTAAAATTCAGACAGAGGGTGGAGAGCTAGAAATATTTGGTGCAGTGGTCTCCATTTGTGGAGATACTTTAGCACAGCATGAGCTTTGTGGGTTCAAAGAGGGGGTAGGCTTTGCTTTTAGTAAATGCAGACAGTGTGAATGTACTTTTGAAGACATGCAGATGTACTTCAGTGAAGAGAACTTTGAGAAAAGGACATTGGAAAGACATGTCAGACAGTGCAATGACATTGACAAGGCCAGCACAGACTTTCTAAAAAACAGCTTGAAAACTACATATGGGATCAACAGAAGGAGTAAAGTGATAGATTTTCCAGGCTTTAACATGATCAAACAAACACCTCAAGATATAATGCACATCATTCTGGAAGGCATTGCTCCATTAGAAATAAAATGTGTAATTAAACATTTGGTTCTTTTAGGCCAACTCAACTTGGATGATTTTAATGCTGGAATTGTTGGTTTCCCCTACTCTCCTCTGGATATCAGAGACAAACCCAGTCCAGTTTCTTATAGTACTTTAGCCTCAAATGATAATAAGTTAAAGCAGTCATCAGGGCAAATGCTTGTTCTTCTGAGAATTTTGCCCTTTTTAATAGATAAAGTTAAAAACACTGAATGTTATGCTCTTATTGTTGAACTAATAGAGATTGTACAAATCTTGTTTTGTCCTATTCTAAGTCTTACAACTATAGACAGATTAAAAAAACTCATTGACAAACATTTAAAGCATATGAAACGTATATTTCCAGATAA
Source organism: Acanthochromis polyacanthus (assembly GCF_021347895.1). Taxonomy (NCBI): domain Eukaryota; kingdom Metazoa; phylum Chordata; class Actinopteri; family Pomacentridae; genus Acanthochromis; species Acanthochromis polyacanthus. The sequence continues at coordinate 31,395,613 of NC_067114.1, read as the reverse complement.
CAACATTACACCAAAACAGCATTATTTAATTCATGTGTCATCACAGATTAAAAACTTGGGACCGATGGTTCGCCACATGTGTATGAGATTTGAGTCAAAACATTGTTTTTTCAAACAGTGGGTCTCCAAAGTCAATTTCCGAAATGTGTGCCATTCTTTAATACGACACAATCAAATGTATGAATGTTGTCAGAATTTAAGTAGTGCAGAACACCCCATTTTTTCATCTGAATGTATACTTGGACCAACATCGGAAGTTAAAAACATGCCCTATCTTAGAGAGAAAGTAAGAGCTTTCTTTGGAAATTATCAAATTAGCCATGCAGTTTCTGTAAAATGGTTAAATCTAAACAATAATAAATACATATCAGGTAAAACTTTAATTGCGAATGCAGTTTCCCATAACTTACCAGAGTTTGGACTTGTTCAGAACATTTTTGTTATTAATTCATCTTTGTACTGTTTTGAGTTACAGCCATATACCACAATCTGTTTTGATAGAGATTATATGGCATACAAAACTGAAATTCCTAATATTGCACAAGGAAATGAATTTATATCATCTGATCAAATGGTGGACTATACTCCATATTATAGTTACAAGCACAATGATGGGACATATGTGCTTTTGAAGTATGATCTTGGTGATGTCATTGAAATTCACAACCGCATTTGATCTCAAAAAGAGCAGTTGTTTAGTCAAAAACAAATAATCCTGTATCAATGAACTCTTAATGTGCATAAAATGTTTTGTTAACAGTTCATATTTTCATATTTCTGTAAATTGTAATACACCTACTTAGCCACTTAAATGGATACGAAACACTGAATCAACTTTGTTGGAGTGATAAACTTTAAATGCGGTTGTTAAAAAATGGTGCCTGGGATCACTTTCAAGAAAAACACCATGAACCAAAGTTTGACTCCTAATACATCATAACCTTTTTTTTTCCCCTAACTGCTCTTGCCATGTTGTTCTATTTGTCTTTGTTTTGTAGTATGTTAAAACTACATTTGTGACAGAAAATAAATGCATAGATTGCATTAATTAATGTGTGAGAATTCATTCCTTAGTTAAGAAAAAAATGTCTCAGAATGTCTTATTAGTTTTTGCTTAAACTAAGTAAAAATAGACTACATCTAATGTTTAAGATGACCACTGAAGCTTTTTTTTCTTGTTACAAGAATAAAAATCAAGTTTTTAAGCTGAAATATCTAAACAAGAAATCACTAGATTTTAGTTCTCAAAATAAGATTTTATTTCTTAAGAAAAAGAAGCTTGTTAAGATGTTTTTACTTTTTTGGCAAAAAATAAGAAAATTATTTCTTGAATTAGGACTATTTTTGCTTTCTTAGTTTTGACTTTTTGCAGTGCAACTGTAGTTTTTCTAAAACATTTCTGAAAGAACCAGGTAGTAAGATTGCATTAGCCAAAATTAAATATCCTACAGTATTTATATCTATGTTTCCATTTGTGCAAAATCTCCTCTAACTATGAATCTTTGTGTTTTCCCTTGGAAGAGGCCTTAATATTTGAACAGATAGCAGGTTCTTTCTTCAGAATCCCCAGTGCTGCACTTTCATGTTTCCATAGTAGCCCAGAGTGGCTAAACCAAGCATTGGCTCTTGTGTTTTTACACTGAAATAAATTGAAGTGAAGAAGGATCGATTGAGTTCACAAGATGCAACTATATCCTATACACTGGACCTTTAATGTTGTGAAGTTCCTTTGAGCTACCCCAGGATAAAGTTCCCTGATCACTGTGTGTATTTTGTTTAACTGCCAGTTTCATAAATTTCTAATCATTTCCCAACCTGAATCTCAGGGACTGCAACTTATAAACGCATGCAGTTTGTAAAACACAGTCTTTTACTATGGCATCTAGTTTCATAGCGGTATGGGCTAGTAGTAGAAACTGTGCAGATGCTGATCTGCGTGGGTTGTATCCATATTAAGGAGAACTTGATATGGGATTACAAGTTGCTAAGTGATTCCTCAGGGGTGCTTATGCCAAAAAAAGTTTCCATGCTTTTACCATGAAGTGCATGCTTCTAACATTTTGGGCTCCTGCTCATATCTCTCCTGTGTTAACAAATCCTGCACATTTTAAATAGCTTCCCTGCATGGCTACAACCTGCGACTTCTCGGCTCACACTGCATGAATTTAGGTATCATAAAGATTTTACAGTAGGCTACTATTCAATCAGGCAGTTTAGTTTTCCTCAAGTTTTTGACAATAAAAAATGAAGAGCCTTTTAAAAATTTCACCTCCTTGACTCTTCACCTTGAAGTAAAATAAAATGGGTGTAGTATTTTTGCTATGCAGGATAAATGATTTTACTCAAGAAAAGAATTTTGAGTACTTTTCGAACATTCAGGCTGAGAAAGTCTAAAAGTATACCTGCAGCCCCCAAGTTTCCCTACTACTCTGAGCACTCAGACATAGAAACTGTGAATTTCTTTATACATATATTTATATATGATCATGAAACAACTAGCAGTTTAATTGTTATTTTTAAGTCCTTAACCAATCTTCATATCACATTGTTAATTTAACGGGGTTACATAGCAGATCAGGGCAACAGGAGATCAACTATGAGCTAGGCAGTCAGAAGCTGCATTTCTTTGCTTCTATGTGATTTGGTTTTTGTTTGATGTTTTGACAGATTGATCATGTTTCTGCTATTACATGCAAAAGATATGTAATCACACTTGTGGGAACAAGCACTGTCAACTCTAGTAAAGTGTAACCACACTTTTGAAGATATTGTTCTTTCTGTCTTAGTAGGAACAGAGACAGTGTGTGTGTGTGTGTGTGTGTGTGTACGTGTGTGTGTGTGTGTGTGTGTGTGTGTGTGTGTGTGTGTGTACGTGTGTGTTACATCGTGCTCAGAGACAACTCTGAGGAAATAGCAAAAATGAATCAAAGACAAATTACGAATGTGGTGTACTGTGTAAGATAAGCTTATATACCAGAAAGAAATAGAAAATATGTTTCCTTAATTTTTCAAGCAATAAATGCAAAACAACAAGAAAAGTACACAGAGTGCAGTACTCCGCCAAGGCTGCTCAGTCATATGATTTCTGACCGCTGAAATTTTGAAAAAATTTGTGGCAGAAATCGTGGCACCATAGAATGTGGCCATTAAATGTAGATGTACCCACAAAAAAAATGACCTTGTGCTGAGCACAGGCATGTGTTATGCATGAGTATGTTATGTACAGATACAGAATTGCGTGACCTAAACATGTAGCACAAAGTGGGAAATGATGGGACTCGGAAACACCTCCACAATTTAATCAATTTTTCTTTGTTCCATTTCCTACGGAGTAGTCCCAATAAGGCCACAACGTTCAATTTTTAGGAATCATGTGATCGTCAGCAGGCAGCTGACATATTGTTCACTTGTCATAGTTTGTGACACTGTGCCGCCATCTTGCAATGATACAAAATCTTTAACAAATCCCTGGATCCAGACTATAAGTTGCATCACTGCCTATATCTAAACACTTGGTCCTTGTGTCATTTCTGATCTTCCCTGAATTTCATCCAAATCCATTAATCAGTTTTTAAGTAATGTTGCTCACGGACAAACAGGTTTAAAGACAGACAGACAGACAGAGAGAGACAGACAAACGTACACCAATTGTCACATAACTCCGCCACATTCCGTTGCAGAGTAATAATGTCTGAGCTCATTGATCCTCTGGTATTTGATGATTTATCCCCTAGGGCTATTTAAAACCAGGTTTTGGTACCTATGCTCAACCAGCTACCATATTAACTACAGCACCAATATTCTGTCAGGTGGAAAGTCCAGTCTGGTTTCTTCAAACAAGATGATTGAGTATGCAGTCTTGACAAAAAGAAAGAAAGGCAGCATTTGTGTTGTGCAGTTCTAGGTCTAAAATGGCACCATTAGATTAAACAGCTAAACTAATTATGAATATGTTGCACTTATCTTAACTGACATTTTGTATTTGAATTATTTTGTGGTCGGTTAAAACTGAAGAAGCCTCTTTGATGAGAAGTGAAATGCCTTCAAAAACCAAAAAGAGAAGTCGAGTAGCCTTCTAATGAAGCATTTAGGATTTCCATGATCTGATGACCGAGAATTTACAAAGATGAAAATCTATTAGAATAATAAGGAGGGTTAGTCATCTGCCACTAAAAAACTGTCTCCTTAGTCTTCATTAAAAGGTGACTTATTTGTCTCTTTCAAATTGTAATAGATTGCAGTTTGGGCAAATATTTGTTCTACTATTTGTCAGTTGGTTTTGGTTCGATGTTTTGTTAGACACATATCTCATTTGCTCCTCTCTAAATAGCTACTTTTTTTGACATTCTAATTTCTCAAATAGGTGTTTTTATATACACTATCATTCAAATGTTTGGTGTCACCCAGAAAATGTTATGTTTTTTTCAATGAAAACTCACACTTTTCATGTGCTGACGTAATTGCACAAGGGTTTTCTAGTCATCCATTAGCCTTTCAACATGGCTAGCTAACATAATGTACCATTAGAACACAGGAGTGATGGTTGCTGGAAATGGGCCTCTGTATCCCTATGTAGCAATTCCATTAAATATGAATTGTTTCCAGCAAGAAATGCCATTTCCAACATTAACAATGTCTAGATTATGTTTCTCATTAACTTACTGTTATCTTTATTGAAAAAACTCCCTTTCTTACAAAAATAAGAACATTTCTCAGTGACCCCAAACTTTTGAACAGTAGAGTAAAAGGTGCATTCAAGTTAGGTGAATCTTCTTGAGCAGCTCAAGACTTACTTTTAAGCAGCTTCTTAAGTCTATTTTTGCTTGTCAATCACTTACTGTTTTGTTGCAGGTTTCCCCATGTACACTGTCCATGTGTCTATGCTTTATGTAGCTTACTAATAGTGACGTGTATACTTACCATTTCCAGTCCCTCCATGAATTCACAATGTTGCGATCACACCAATTCATGCAAATTCAACCAATCTCCACGGACTCTGCACGATCTTGCAATTTTGTCCAATCGCCACAACTTTTCTGCAGTTTTGGCCAGCCTCTCATGAGTCCCACTAAGCATAGTAGTCCTCAGCGCAAACATAATGCACGTACGTCACTGAATTCACTTCCTTGTTTATGCTTTGAAGATCCAGACACATGCGATTCTAATGTCTCTTATTTACCAACAAAAATTACTGCTGAAGACCATGCAAAACAATTCCGTGATGTTCTTCATGAAAGCGGAGGTAAACTGTTTTGCACCCGTGCAATATTGTGGGGGAAATTTTTTTTTAAAAATCATCGATTGACAAACACTTGTCTACCGCACAACATATTAGAATGACTTAAACGAGTGGACTACAGACCAGACAAATCACCATGAAACAGAAGCTGTTGCATCGAGATCTGTTGTGAGCACTGAAAGAATGATGGTAAGTTAGATTCATTACTTCGTCCAGGAATGTGGCAGATTGGTATACGTGAATCATTCTTCTGTTAGCAACCCTACTCAAAAACGAACAAACGCATTTGGATGAAATTGTCAGGGAAGCTCAGAAATGACACAAGGACCAACTGATTAGATTTTGCCAGCCCGTTACATTTTTAGGTCACGCGATACGGTATCCGTAAATAATGTACATTTGCAGTACACACGCCTGTGCTCAGCGCAAGGTCAGGGAATGAACAGTCTTGGTGGAGTACTGCGTTCTCTGAGAGCTTTTCTTGTGAACTGACGTGACAAGCTGTGAGTGTTTGTGTGTGAATTCGTGTGTGCCTGGATGTGAAATTAACTTTTTCAGTCACTGACAGATATGTCCAAATGTGGTTCATTCAGTAGTAAAATATCAGTTTGTGCCTCAAATCTACCAACAACTTCATGTTGAACCAGAATCTGTCTGGTTCTAATTTCCCACCATGGTGTGCCAGCTTGTGTAAATGGGATGGAGTGCGTTAAAGAATTAGTTTCACGATAAATATTGTCAATTCAAATGTTGGAACATGTTCTAAAAGCTGACAAAATGCAACTTTTTAGCAATTGTGACTGTTATCACAATTTCAGGGGCTGCACAGTAGAGTAGTGGTTAGCACTTTCGCCTTGCAGCCAGAAGATCCGTGGGCCTGGGATCTTTCTGCATGGAGTTGCATGTTTGTCCTGTGCATGCGTGGGTTTTCTCCGGGCACTCCGGCTTCCTCCCACAGTCCAAAAATATGCTGAGGTTAATTGATAACTCTAAATTGACCGTAGGTGTGATTATTTGTCTGTATATGTAGCCCTGCGACAGACTGGCGACCTGTCCAGGTTGTCCCCTGCCTTCGCCCGAGTCAGCTGGGATAGGCTCCAGCACCCCCCACAACCCTAGTGAGGATAAAGCAGTGTATAGAGAATGGATGGATGGATGGATCACAATTTCATCGCAACAAATATGCTAAAAACATTGCAACGTTCGTTGCAATTTTTTTGAAAAGCTGCCGTAAATTCAGGCTTTTTAGACCGCAACAATCTCGAAAAATGACTGCGAAATCCTGGAGCAACTGTATTGCTGAGTATTTAATGCATGTATGTAAACTGATATCTCCCACACAGACACATCTACACACCCACACAATTACATAGCAGCACACAAATAAGCCCACTGGGATTTCTGCTTTTTTAATTCTGTTATATCTATGTATTTTTTAAAGTATAAAAAATAGTAAAAAAAAAAAAAAAAAAAAAGCTTAACAGATGAATACTTAATCTGTAAAAAACCTCTTGAGGGATTTAATGGTGATACTACCAGTTATATTCAGACACAGCCAAGCTAATGGTTTGCCCTTGTAGCGGTACTACGTTATGATTTATAGCTCTCGTTATCAATAATTGGGGCACCACCCTAGATCTCTAGGGAAAAATATTAATTTTAATAAAAAAATTAATATTCATAAAAATTTTGATCAATCTCATATCAAAAAGTCTTGAATCCTCGGTTAAATTGACCACATTCTACACAAAGAAACACTTGAGACTGTAGTTTGATCTAAAATGAGGTATTTATTAACTATTCTATGAAAATAATGACAAGTGAACTATATACAATGTAGATATGGTGTGTGTGTGTGTGTGTGTGAGAGAGAGATTTGGAAGTGTGTGAGAGAGATAAGGAAATATGGTGAGGATTAGCCACAGCTAACCTGACGAGGTAACCGGTAATTTGGATTAAGAATTCTAATGATTTGTAAAAGAATAAATTGATTAAATGAATTAATTGACCAAGTGGTTAGTACATCACCCATAGAATGGAATCAGAGCAAACTCAGCTGGAGTTATTGAAGTGAACCGTCATGGGGCTGGGACTTGCGGGGCCTTCAGATTAGCCGCACAACTGTCTGGACTTGCAGGTTCGGAGCGGTGTGTCGCCGTTGTTGTGGCCACGCCTAGATGTCCTGCCGCGGGTTGATCGGTTCTATGCAACGACCTGATCCAGCAGGTCTCCGGAGTTCTCAGCTGAGTGTTGCTTGGCTTAAAAATGATGGTTCTCAGGCTTTAGCCAAGAAAAACGGGTGTTGATGAAAAATTGTCAAAATTAAGAAAAATAAATGCTGGTTCTGAATCTGTTCTTCAGATTAAAACGAATAACAAGCAAAGTGTCTCCTTAAGTTACAAAAACATTAAAAGATAAATAGTTAACAAACTTAGATGGTGAGGGAATTTCAAAGATAGGAAAAACGCGCTTTAGGTAAGAAAATAGTGGGAATCTCTGTCATGGATTCCCCAGGTAGTAAAAAGAGTAAGAGAGTGATGATGTGGGCTACGGCTGAATTTGTCTGTGGGTCCAGCTAAGGGGAGGACCTGGGCGGAGAGAGAGAACTTTTAGGCGCGAGTCTGGTGGAATTTGGAATCTCTTTGTTCTCACAGAGTAGAGAAGAAAGAGGAATCCAGAATGGATTAAAATATGATATTACACGCGCAAAACACGATCTGTCTATCTCACCATATTCAGTTGTGTGATAGTGAAATGTGTAGATTAATACATATGTTCATATGATGTGAATCATTTCATTCATAACTATATGTTTATGTTTATGACATTAAAAATATGTATCACAGTGAAAATATAACAACAAGTCATAGATTTGGTAACAGGTAAATACAATGGTCATCATTCAACCTAAATGGAGTAATAAAGAAGGAATCAGATTAAACATCACAAATTAATAAATCAGCTTCTGTGAAAGATAGAATCGTGATTTTCGGATATGTTAATGATGAATGATTTCCATTGACATTGGTAATTGTGTAAACACAAAATACATTCCAGAAATATTAATTTGGCAAGGTTTTGTAAGTTCAGTTCCAGTCTCTTTGTTTCAGTCAAAGAGAGTGAGAGGGTGACTCCAGCCTTCAGCCATAAAGTTTTACGACTTGTTATCTGATCTGTGGAAGGCAGAGACGTCTCCGGCTGAGGGTCTCCTGAAGCTGAAAAGGGATTTTAGCATGAAAGTTCATTAAACAAACATCCATAGCATATAATTGAAAGTCATTGTCTTTTAAAAAGAAGAAGTTATTCCAGGGGTTTAAATGTTCACAGGAGCTCCATCCTTCTGTGAATGAAAACCTACAGAAATACAAATGTCTCAATCCTCCTATAGAGATGGGTGTTGGTCAGTGCTGGAGAGAGGGAGAGCTTATCTGAGTTTTGATCAGCTCAGGAATTCCAGGGCCTTTGCAGTCTTGCTACACCCTTAAGTAAGCTAACCAGCTGACTGTAGTTTCATATTTACCAACATGAGTGGTATCGATCTTTTCATTTCTGTTACAGGTTTGACTGTATAACACCCTAAAAATATGACTCCTTTTCATTGCCTTTCAGATCCTAACCTTTAGCATTAAGGCGTTTGGTTACAGATTTTTTTTTTTGAAACATTGCAATATATTTGAGTTTGACAAATAAAATGGAGCCATGAATTCTAAGTAGTATGTTACCCATGGCTAATTTGAATATTGCTATTTTTGACTTTCCTTTTGTAGCATACAGCTGCTCTCTGTGGGATCTGATTTTTGTGAATTTACTCCAAGGTTTGTTTCAAAGTGGATTAATTACTCTTAAACAAATGATGTGAGTGCTGCTAGAAAACAAAACTCTGTTTCCGAGCCTAACCAAGGCATCTTTCTGTGGTCCACAGAAGAGAATCTGAATGTTAATAAAGAGAGGGTTAAGGTCTGCAGAGTGAAGGATTGTCATGGAGCTGCTTGACAGCTTGAATGTCTTCATTTTCCCTATATTGAAGTTTAAAAAATGGAACCCATCCTAGTCAGCTGGGTGTACCTTGAGCTGTCTAAAAAGAAATGATTACCTTGCTGAGAGTATGCTGAGGAGGCCTTGGGGGATTTGGTCATCAATTAATCACAAAATCCCAAAAGGGTACTATTTATCAAAACCTAATAGTTCTTTTGCCTATGAATAATTTCACTGAAGAAAATAACTAATGCATCCCCAGAATCAGTTCCAGCATTGTACTCCTGAGTGAGCACCTCAGTTAAAAATGCCACAGTGGAGAGTTGGCACAATAACTTGCTAAGAAAAAATCTTGACTGCAATCACATCATCTGGTTGAAAAAAAAAAAGTAGATGAAGTTGTTCTAGCTGATGCATTGCTATGTCAAAGTGCGCTGGCACACCATGTACAATAATGTCAGTAATATTGTAACCTTATGCAGTTTGCCATGTTTGTTGTCACTAACCAAAGGATGTTCCAGGTGTTTCAATAGTGTCAGGAGCATGATTAAGGCTTTGGTGTTTGAATAAACTGGTGAGTCAATTGTTTGATCTAAAGTCAATGTACTGCACTGTTATGTGGGCCCAAAAGGGCCTCACACATACAACAAAAGGTTGCTTGTCAGGGTCCTCAAAATGTCTTACAAAGAAAACAAAAACTTTATACTGATTTCTTATATTTGTAGTAAAAGCTGAAGCAGGTGAATTTAGAAAGAGCCAAGTAAAAGAAAGAAACAAAACACAAAAACCACCATTTCAAAATATATCTTTTTGCAGCACTTCCTACGAGCAAGCAATTCAAACCTGCAAAGATAATCATGCTAAAAGACATTAATTTGTGCGTTCACCCAGGATTCAAACCCACAGAATGTCTAGAAAAGACACACATAGCTAAATTTGAAAAAATTAAATTAATTCAGATGGGCCTTATATCTGCGCCTCCTCTGGTAGCAAGAACAAGTCTGACAGTATTGAAGTGTATGAGAAAATGAGCCAACTTCTCCCATGATCTGTTACCCCAGCAAACATTTTCCTAATGAGTTTATGGTTTCAATCACAAAACCTAAAATTTTTCAAACATAGATTAATCATTGTATAGTAAATTATGGCCCCATTTAGACTAAACTAGATGACATAGGGCAATCGACGGTCAGTATCATACTGCCGCATATGTCCTGGAGTTTTTAGTCAGATCAGCCCCTCAATTTAAATTTAGGTTAAAATTTCAATAGAACAACATTGCAATGGCCAAAGGCCAAACTCAGGGCTTTAAAAGGTAGTCCAAAAATCCATGGGTACATCCAACTTTTATCCATAATCTGTACACCGCTTAATCCTTATTAAGGTTGCGGGGTTCAACCTTTATATGTTATGTTTATTTGTGTGTCTTTGTTCAGACCCCTGACTCCTCTGAGCATCCTTTAAATAACTCTTTGCACTACTACTTCTTAGTATCACCAATGACTTTGTTGCTATTTATTCTACCTCATATGAATGGTGAAAAGCAGGAACGTGCCATGAGCCCTGGGGTTAGTTAGGCAGCCAATCACAAATTGCGACAGACACACCAATGACAATTTAAATGTGTAGACTGGTAAGTGCCTGCTATTTTTAACAAAATCAAGATCGTAAGGCACCATAAAATAACTTAAACAATGATTCAAAAACATTTCCCAAACTCTCCCAATTAACTTTATATCGCATAACAACACAGCACATTCCTTGTTTGTGTTTGAAACACAAAAAGACAGAGAAAATGACAACTCGGACGCAGAGCTGTCTGCGAAACTAAAACGTCTCTCTCTCTCTCTCTAGCGTCTATATCCCAGATACACATTTAATAAAAGAATACCAGAAGGCAACACAACAAAACAACAAACAGATTTAAGCTCAAGGCTCTACTGCATGTGCAGCTCCTCTTGCCCTTAAGTCATGCCATTCACATGGTTATCCAGTTGAAGAACAAGCATTTCAAATCCATAAAACAACAATGGGATGTTTGACCACAATCACCATATAGCATACACAATACACAATGAACACCGCCAGCACGAGAGAGAGAGAGACAGAGAGAGAGGGAGAGAGAGAGTGTAGACTTATTTTATTTAAAGATGAAGTCCATGTGCCAAGTGCTAGGCAAGATTTTCATCCGTGTTGGCTAGCAGTTGTGGCAGTTCAATGTAATTTCCCTGGTTTGATGAATTTTCAGTTTCATTGTTTCCACACAAAGCCAGCTCTTGCTTACAAAGGAAACACACAACATCTATGAGACTCATAAGGATTTCTCTGTTCTTCTTTACCTTCTCATTGTGCATGCTAATGCCTCGCTGGCTTGCTCGTCCAAAGCCAGGTCGATTCTGCTGTGGCCAAATGTTTTCAGAGCAATGAATGTGGACCAGCAATTTTTCATGTTTGGTTATGGCACAGAGCAAGTTGTTCAAATCACAATAACCAGCATGAGTCCAGACCTTGTCAGTGGTGCAGCCAAACAGCAAACATGGAAAGCAGAACAGCCACTTCAGTGTAGCACATCCACAGACCCAATCCTTCCTTTTGAACCATTCACTTTGACAAGTACAAACAATTTTCTGTCCCTTCCATTGCTGAAGATCCTGTATCTCAGGTGTTGGTCTCCCATCATTCAAAAGTTGAATTTTTCCTCAAAAGAAAGACATGAAAATTGCTTAAACCTCTGTTGCGGTGTCATCCTGTTGGTGAGCTGACCACCTAGCTTGAGCGCAAAGTATCAATTCATTAATTCTCTGTGAACGTATATAGAGCATTGACATAAAAAGGCAACATAGCAATCTGCCTTTCTACGTGAATGACTTTATTTGGGGAAGCTGATTGTGCATGCACGGAAGGCAGAGCAGCACTGTGCCTTCAGGAGAGGGTGTGGCCTTCACCGTAACACAGTGCAAGGGTGAGTTACTTGAGGCGATGTTGAGTCATTTTTATTGGGCTATGAAAAGCACTAAATGCTGTCACTTATTCCTTTTAGCCTTGGGTAGGAAATTTCTACCGTTCCTATCCTGACTTCATTTCACTGGCAAAAAGTCTGTGATTGGCTGAGATCTTCTGTCATCTGCAAGATTTTCTAAAAGCTTGAAAGCAGAACCATTGTGGGTTCAGAAGTCTAGTTTCCTTTCAAATCACTTGAATTACAGTAAGCTGAGATGCCATTATAGAAGTTTTTTTTTCCCAAGTGAAACCAAAAAAGTACTGTCTTCTCAGGTATAAAGTACAATCAAGTTTAGGCAAGTTGAAGTTTAATGAATGATTATAGCCATCCTGACAAAACACTGTCGCAGTTAAAATAAACAAAGTAAACACATATGGTTAATTCCTGGCAGCATCAATAGAGATGTTTTAGATCTGTTCAACTGGGGTCAGATGTGGGTGAGAGTTTTTCCAGTTTCAGTGAATGGCTCTTCTATCACAGATGGACACTTTACCTACTCCTTGGAAAAGAAAAAGAGGAGAGTATGTGGACATGGACAGAGGTTTATTTTGCCGTGATCAGTAATCTCATGTTTTAATCAGGCTTATCAGTGGCCTGTATGCAGATTGGAGTTCGGTCCCAGTGGCCCTTGTGAGTCTCCCCCTGTTGACTTGGGCCCCCTGGCTCATTATGTTAATTGAGCCAGTGGTTTCCAATCTGGGTTTTAAAATGGACTCTGATTTTAAACTTGACCATCAAATCAGTGCTGTGGTGAAGGCTAGCTTTTTTCACCAGCGTCGATTAGCCAAGGTGAAGCCCTTTTTAACACAAGAGCACTTTGAAATGGTCATCCATGCTTTTATTACTACCAGACTGGATTATTGCAATTCATTGTATCTTGGAGCCAGCCAGTCGGCCCTAGCACGTTTCCAGTTGGCTCAAAATGCAGCTGCCCGTCTTTTAACCAGCACTAGAAAATATGAGCACATTACACCCGTTTTAGTCTCCCTCCATTGGCTCCCCATGCGTTTTAGGGTTGCTTTTAAGGTTCTTTTATTTGTTTTTAAAGCTTTAAATGGTCTGGCCCCTCCCTATCTCTCTGAGCTGCTCCATCCTCATACCCCCTCACGAACCCTCAGATCAGATGATCAGCTGCTTCTGGAGGTTCCAAGGTCTAGGTGGAAGCTCAGAGGAGATAGAGCCTTCTCTGTTGCTGCTCCCAGATTATGGAATAATCTCCCTTTGCACCTTTGGTTTTTAAAACTAAACTTAAAACCTATTTTTATTCACTGGCTTTTAACACAGCTTGAGACTCTTCTCTTGTTTAATTGTGCTGCTGTTTTAATGTGTATGTTTTATTTATTGTTTTTTAATGTTTTAATTTATTATTTATTGCTTATTGTACAGCACTTTGTTTCAGCGGCTGTTGTTCTAAAAGTGCTTTATAAATAAAGTTGAGTTGAGTTGAGAGTCTCTGGTAATAGTGACAACCAGAGTGACAGCTGTCCCATGTGCATGCGTTTAACTATCCATCCATTCTCCATACACCGCTTTATTCTCACTGGGGTCACAGGGGGTGCTAGAGCCTATCTCAACTGACTCGGGTGAAGGAAGGGGACACCCTGGACAGGTCACCAGTCTGTTACAGGACTACATATATAGACAGACAATCACACTCACGGACAATTTAGAGTAACCAATTAACCTCAGCATATTTTTGGACTGTGGGAGGAAGCCAGAGTGCCCGGAGGAAACCCACGCATGCACAGAGAGAACATGCAAACTCCATGCAGAAAGATCCGGGGATCTTCTTGCTGCAAGGCAAAAGTGCTAACCACTACTCCACTGTGCAGCCCCATGAGTTCAACTAATGCTAAGTAAATCTCTAATATTCGTACACATCCTGTACGAAAAGGCATTAATGACTTTTCTGACTGCAAGATGTTGCATGGAAAGGGAAAATTTTGAAAACTTTCAACAAACAAAAAATGCTGCTGATTTGAGGACAGTGTCTGTACGACTTTACCTGCAGAAAAAGACAATCACCCTGGATCAATTTTCTTTTAACTGAAAAGCATGGAATCAAACTTTGACAGCCTGTTCATCTGGCATGACCGCCACCGTTTTCTAATCTCCACTCAATTTTCTGAAGTGTGATCAGACTGGCAGCTAACTAAAAATAGGTATAAAAAGGCAAAAAATACTTTAACAAAATAAATTGCATGCACTTGGAGCTTTCATAAAGTTATTCAAGATTATAAATAATGTGTGTTTAATGAATCTTGTTGACAAATCCCCAACTGCACTGAGTGCTGTTGTAGCAGGAAACATAAAAAAGAGTAATAAGAAGTAGCTTTGCCACTTAGACTTCAGAAGTCTATCCAAAAAAAGCAGAGTCTTAAAAGACTCTGAAGTGAGCACTAATGTAAGTATTAAAGACCGTGAAGTTAACTCCTGTGATGTGTACCTCATCATCAATGCAACATAATTCAAAAATTGCTAACTGTACGATCCACTACCTGACTTAAATGTTGCTAGGCAGTGATGCACACACACATTTAGAATCATCCTGCTTGACGGGTCAGCTTTGGTCTGTGCATCTTTTTTTTACCTATATGAATAAAAATCGATCATTATTTCACAGCAGGATGCAACCCATAGTTGCAGGGTTATACTTTTCACATTTATTTTAAGCAAGGTACAGTGCACATTTCATGCTTTTGAAATTCAGCACAGCTACCCTAAAGCAGTCTGTCAACTCAGCAACTGCCTTTATTAAAGCTGCACTCTGGTGTAGTAAAGTAAAAGCTTGTTTTCAGATGATATTTGCATAGTCACTTTTAATCTTACTCAGCTAATGTGGCCCAATAACACCTTTGAGTTAAGTGTGGAGCAGAGGGGAAGCAGGGAGAGCTCCACAAAGGGAAACAATAGACCCTGAGGATCGGTGTTTCCTTGTGCAAATTCTGCAGACCTGGAGGGAACCCCACTGCTGGAGATTAGCTAATCAAGCCCCAGGCAGAAAGAGCTGATGTGGGAGGAAAAGTCTTTTTTGATTAGGAGGCTTCCTGACTGAAAGAACTCACCTGGAAGAATCTTAGTGGCAGTCATGACAAGAGCTGGTGAAATATATGCAAAAAGGAGGGGTCTCAAAGTGTCTTTTTCTGTTTCCTGCAGCTGAGCAAAAACTTTACTATTCCTTTATTGCCTTGGATTGTGACTGCCTTTTCCTAACCCTATAAATTCTCCTTTACCTCTCTGCTTTTATGTGTTCCAACAAGGTGAAAGAATGCAGTTTCTTTAAAAAACAACAACAAAAAAAACACTGCCTGTCCAAAAAAAAGTAACACACTCTAATATTTCATTGGACTGCCTTTAGCACTGCAAATGACACATATTCGCTGTGACATCAATTTCATAAGCGTATGCAATGTCACAGCATTTATTTCTGTCCAGAGAGGCACTAATTTTCTACCAAATTTATATTGATGATGGGAGAGTAAGACCATTGTGCAAACTCTTCTCCAGCACATCCCAAACATTCTCAGTGGAGCTGAGGTCTGGACTCCGTGGAGGCCAATCCATGTGTGAAAATGATGTCTCATGCTCCCTGTCGTGGGCCAAGCAGTCAAACGCAAAAATAACACAGGTTTAAAGTTAAAAAAGAATAATTTATTTTCAAAAAAACAACTTTGACAAACAAATGACCAAAACTTATTAAATCAAAGCTATAGGGCTCTTAAAAGAGGTCAACAAAATATAACTCTACTGAAAATAAAAGTGACAAAACATAAACACCAACTCAAACAACAGACCTCCCAGCATGAGACACTGGGCAACATATATACCAATGGGACAGGCCACACCCAAAACACAGGGGGAAACTACATACACAACAAGCAAAACCAACTAAACAAAACCCTGATTCCCCCTATGATGTAGCCCTTCTTGGTACAGTCCACGAGAGGGCCCCCAGCACAAAGGTCCACTCCACCCTTAGCCTCATCCTTTGTTTGCCCACCCCAGAATTCCATCCCACAATCAGGTAACTCAAACAAAAGAACGATGAATTACTACCAACAAAAAGCCGAATAATGCAATATGTAAACTAAATGTGCATACTAATAAATCAATTTTAAACAACTGTGTGTAATAATTTAAGTGACTGTAACTCGAAATACTTAAACATGTGACAACATGTGTTTGTGAGTGACTGAATGCTGGAACCTTCTGTGTGGCTGTGGGCATGGCCATCACACTCCCTGAACCACTCACTCTCAGTGTGAGCCCTATGAATCCTGGCATCGTCATCTTGGAACATACCCATGCCATCAGGGAAGAAAAACTCCAGTGATGGAAAGACCTGGTCATTCAGTATATTCAGGTAGTCTGCTGACCTCATTCTTTGGGCACATAACGTTGCTGAACCTGACCAACCCCTGATCATAATCCTAATTCCCACAAGCTTGTAGGTACTTGGCATGATGAGTACATCACTTCATTAGCCTCTCTTCTTACCCTGATGTGCTGATCACATTGGAACAGTATCAATCTGGACTCATCAGATCACATGACCTTCTTCCATTGCTCCAGAGTCCAATCTTTATGCTACCGAGCAAGCTGAAACCTTTTTTTTTAAATTAGCCTCACGAATTGGTGTTTTCCTTAGAAATCCCAATCCTTTCAGTTCCCTTCGCATTGTGTGTGTGGAAATGCTCTTACTTTCACTATTAAACACAGCCGTGAATTTACCTGTTGAGTTCCTACGATTATCTAAGAGTTTGGTCTGACCACATTTCTTCCTCGAAGATGATGGTTCCCCACTATCCTACCAGGTTTTAATAATGCATTAGATGGTTCTTAGTCCGATTTTAGTAGTTTCAGACATCCCCTTATATGTTTTGTTTGCTCTTCACTGCATCAGCCAGGGTTAAATAAGTTGTTGCCTGCTGAAACATATTCATCACTGCAGTAATTATCCGATGGAAGGCTCTTACCTATTTGCTTAGTTAAATCCATGTGGCAACACTTTTTTTGGACAGGCAGTTTATATGTATTGTTAAAAAATTATTTGACTGTTCTCCAGGAAAAAAATAGAATAGAGGTCCAGCACCTCATCTGCCCCCCATTGACTTCACCCACAGTCTTCAATTAGGTTGATGCTACGGGTACGGACCCGTACCCGTAGCATCTGTACTAGAGGTACGGACCCGTTAAGGTCACTGAAGAGCTGGCGCCAGTTAACTACTATTTGCTGCACATTACAGGCATTTTATATGAATGACTTTGACGGCGAACATTGTATAATTTAACCAAAAATACACCGTCTTCTCTCACACTTTAGACATTGCAGTTTTTACGCTTTTCGACGCCGTGTCTAAATTGTTTGAAGTCCAGTTCCTATTAATTAGTTTACCGCGTTCAGTGGTGGAAGTGGCTGACGAACTCCATTGCAAATGTTCCCATTTAATTTCGGACGCTAATTTACAAGATAAAGTTAAGGATGTCGAATATGAAACAAACACTCGTGAATGGTGAGGAGCAGCTCTTTAATTCGGCATGAATTAAAAAAAAACACAAACTCGATTTACTGTGATATTGTGAGATTTGTTTGTGGTTATGTAACTTAGCTATTCAACAGAGTCCGCTAACATGAAAGTGACTGACGTGACAGGGTCTGTGTTGACAGACATAGAAAATACGTCAGGGTTTTGTTTAGGTTGTTAAAATGTAATAGTCTGTCGCTACTTTTGAAGGTAAAAAATACTTGTAGTTTGCTGGCTGTTAGTTCTGCCATTTGTTTTGTTTGCTGTTTGTGCTTTATTAGAACAGGGTCACGTGAATAAAAAGTTTTGCTATTTTTAATAGTAGTGCTGATTTCAACCCCCAAATCGCTGTCCGTGAAAAAGTCAGATAATGATATTTATAAGACATTATGCATGATAGAAAAGAGAACAGCAGATGACTGACATGACAGGCTCGGCACGCAGATTCACCTCGAATCACGGAAGCGCCTTCATCACTCGGATTACCAAGCCGGCTTCTTAATATTTATGTACGTCGGATTACCAGCCAATCACAAAGCGCGTTCATCAGCCAGCTCATTAATATTCATGTACGTCTCATTAATATTTATGGAAAAGGGAAAGTGCCGTATCCGTAGGCCACAGGCTACGGGTACGGATCGTGTCTGTCGACACTACCCTTCAATTATGTTTTAATGTTATTTTTGACCACACTGCTGTCCCTGAATGTGCCTCTACTATAAAGCATTTAGCAGTTTGAAAGATCAGATTATTACATACATGCATTATTAACAGTATATTTTGAGTAAAAACAATCTTTTCTCCCTAAATGTCTTATTGAGGTCAGGATTCTTCTTTTCTCCTGTAATGATTTGTGCAAACTTGGCTAGACCCTGCTACTCTTCCCCATGTTGCTGTCCATGTGCAGAGAGGTATAAACAACCCAATAAAGTAAAGTAATTCAGTACAGAATGTCTTTCTGCCAAAACCACAAAACATGCTCTTTGTGTTTGTGGTTAGAGAGGAGGTAACACAGGTACTTATGCCAGAATGGATGCACTGCATGGAATCTTACATAAACACCGTCTCAGCTGTGCCACTTCACACAGCACAGTGCAAAATGGTTTTTATTTGGAGTCAGAAAAATACCAGTGAGACACAAAGTCAATGAAACTCACTTGCATTCAAATGTGATATTGAGCCTTGATTTGTGCCTTCACCAGCTCAGCACTTACACATTTTGTATAATTCTCATTTCAGCGCATTAATACAAAAACATTACTCACTGAAAAAAGAAAAAGAGCAGTAAGTATCTCCATGGGACTTTATGTACAGTGGTGCTTAAGCTAAATGCTAATGTCACAATGGTTTGGGGGTAGGGGAGTGGGGAAGTGAGGGGTGGCTGGATTCTATCCCAGCTGACGTCGGGTGAAGAAAGGGGACACCCTGAACAGGTCACCAGTCTATCACAGGGCTACACATAGACAATGGCACCACCAGGCGGCGGCCTGGGGTGGCCGCGGCCACCTGTACAGATCTGCTGGCCACCCCACTGGCCAGTTACAAATATCGTTTGCCAGTTAAAGTCACATTGCGGCAAGGACAAGGCTCAGACGGCGCACACTCAGCCAATCAGAGGCGACAAAGACAGTTCCTTCCCCCTTGATTGGCTCATTGTCTAACAGTGATGTCAATCACTCATTCATTCCATTGGTTCTGAGAAGGTTACAAACTGACAGCATCACCATTGATTCGCATCGATCAGCAACGATCTGAACAGAGGACTATGAGTAAGTCGTAATTTCTTTTGTAAAAAGGAGAAGTAATATTCCTCATGACATTCTTTGTAAGTGCCAAAAGGTGCTGCGACAGCAACCTGTTAAAGCAGCACTGCTGTGCTTTTTAACATATTTGAGTTACAAGCATAGTCCGCTAATGTTAGCTGCTGCTGTTATTATTCCGCCAAGGCGTAGTGAAGGTATGTGACGATCTGCATACGTTTGTGAATCTGTAAGTTTGTCTGTCCCTGTGCAATATTACTCAAAAACGGAGCAACAGATTTGGATGAAATTTTCAGGGATGGTCAGAAATGACACAAGGACCAAGTGATTAAATTTTGGTATTGATGTGGCTTATAGTATGGATTTGTGGCTTTGTTAAATATTTCCCATTGCCGGAATGCAGCCTGCACAGCTTCACTGTAACCATGACTTGAACACTGTGTCTGCTACCTGCTGTCCATCACATGATTGCGATCCCCCTACAAAATTACCATTATTTATCAGGTGGAAGTTATACAAGTGACAAATGATTAAACTGTGGGGTGCTTGAGTCCCATCAGTTCCTGCCGACCGCTACATATTTAGGTCACGCGATGTAGCAAACCCCAGCCAGACACCTTAAGTTCAGCCATCAGCCTTATACGAACACAGATTTACCTGTCTGTCCTTCCCTCATTTCTTGTCCCTGCTAGGTGCTTATAAGTTTAGACACATCCTTTACTAGACAGCAACAGTGGAACCGTTTTCTGTCATCTTTATGTGAATTTTCGGACTTTTTGGCAGCGTCTTTGTCATGTCAAGAAACCGCTTCTTAGAGAACACTTCCTATGCTGCTGGAACGGTGACAAAAAAAAGCCTGCAAGATTAAAAATACGTCTTCAAAATAAAAGCATGGAAATAACAGATATTTTAACACTAGCTTGCCAAAAGTGATGAACTGATCAACACACCTTCATAAGTGTAATTTACACACAGTTTCGTATCCATACATAACATGCACATGCATAACACATGCCTGTACTCAGCACAAGGTCATTTTTTAGTAAACATTTCATCCGTTGGAAATGATACATCAACTGAGCAGCCTTGGTGGAGTACTGCACTCTCTGAGTGCTTTTCTAGTTTCAATTTGCAGACCATGAAGAGAAAGTCAACAGACATCTCTTCTTACTTCAAGAAGAAAATTAGCACAGGAGGAGAGAGAGAGCCAGCGGTCGAGCACTAGAGGCATAGTGACGAGGAGACGGAGGAGGAAGGAAGGGAGGAAATTAACTCAAAATATTAACTGTACTGTTATTAGTCTATGCACATTAGATCATTAGTAAAATTAAATATAACGTAATAAGACAAGTTTATCAATAGGCGCTTCCTCAAGTCTTTCTGATAGTTTCCTGCTAGCCTACATACTACAGTATAATAAAAAAGATAGTAATAATAGTACTAGTAAAATAAAATTCCTGAAATTATGGCTTTTTAGTTTTGGTGTGCCACCCCAAGATTTTAAGTGGCCCCACCTGGCCACCCCTATGAAAAATTTCTGCAGGTGCCACTGCACATAGAGACAAACACTCCCATTCACACCTATGGATTTAGAGTTATCAATTAACCTCAGCATGTTTTTGGACTGTGGGAGGAAGTCAGAGTACCCAAAGAAAACCCATGCATGCACAGGGACAACATGTAAACTCCATGCAAAAAAGTCTGATGCAAACCGGGGGTCTTCTAGCTGTAAGGCAAAATTGTTAACCACCAAGCCATTGTACACCCCCAAAATCCAGTTTTTCGTTTTTTAAAAAAATTTTATTTAATTGGAATTTACATGACCGCATTTCATGAATGATCAGAGAAATTATTTTAGCTGAAAATTATTTATAAAAGCTCAGTAGCTGGAATCTATATTGATAGAATACATCTCTTGGACGCTCCTGAACACATAAGTGATGTAACCATTTGGGTCTTTCAACATCAGACAGCCTCGCCCAGTCGACCCAGCCATGGTTGATCAGAACCCGGCTTGTGTTCAGGTGGTATTTGCTACCCCCCACGGATCTCCTCTCCTAATCCAGAGCCATCTTGAGGCTTTCTCTACTTTCTCCGTGATGTTCCTGATGGCTCTGCTCCTGTCCACTCCAGTGATACCCAGTGCACTCAAGGTTTTGTAGAGTGACTGTCCCACAAATCCTCTGCAGCCAACCTCGGCGGACATACACTTAGCCATCCAGCCCTGCTTGCGCCAGTTGATGACCAGCTCTTCATATTTAGTCCTCTTTCTCTTGTGGGCCCCATCCAGCCAGTCCTCCCATGGCACTGTCACCTCCATTAGGACGATGTTCTTTGTCTCCTCTGAAACGAGGAGAATGTCTGGCCTCAGGGTGGTTGCAACAATGTGCTGGGGGAAATTAAGATGTTTTTCCAGGTCGACAGACAGCTGCCAGTCCTGTGCAGTTGCCAAGAGTCCTGGGGGGTTCCTTGCTTCTGCAGTCCTATGCAGCTGTTCTCCAGCCTTCACGAAGGCAATCGCCTGGGTGGTGGAACGGGAACGTCTGTTGCTGCTGATTCCCACACTGATGGCTTCTGTGATGGACTTCAGAACCTGATTGTGGCGCCAGGTGTACTGACCCTGCTCAAGAGCTACTGGACAGCAGCTCAGGATGTGCTTCAACGTACCCCTGCCTGGGCATTGTGGGCAATTAGGAGACTCTGTTTTGCCCTAGATGGAGAGGGGGAGGTTTGATGAGCTGTTCACAATGTTGTATACTGCCAGGACAAAGAACTTTATACACTGTGGTTCTGCCCACCAGAGATCAGTCCCTGTGACTTTTTGGTTGATGGCCTGCTCCCACCTTGTCCAGGCACCCTGCTGCATCAGGCTGACAGCTCTACTGGTCCTCCGCTCCTCCACCACTGTCCTCACTTCCTCCTGGACCAGTCTGTGTCTCACCTTCCTTGATATTGTGGGTTTGAACCTCATCCTTGCCCATCCAATCAGTTCCTCCAGCCCTTGCAGAATCCACATGCTCCCTGGTACTGACTCAGTGGTAACAGTCAGGTCATCCATGAAGGCCCTGATTGGTGGTTACGCACTCCTGATCTAGTCTTTGGACCCCGATACTGAATTTCACCAGACTTCACGATCATATTCATCGTCAAGGCAAAAAGGATCACAGAGATGGTCCAGCCTGTGATGATACCTACCTCAACTCTGTACCACTCTGATGTATTTGACTCTGATGAGACTCTCATGTTGAACTGGCTGTAATAGTCCATGATGAATCCAGCCACTTGGCCCATGATGTTTCTCTAGGGTTGTTTGGACCAGACTGTGTGGGATGAAGCCATAGGGATTAGCCTGGTTAAGTGAGTGCCAGGTCTCTTTCCCGGGCTTCTCTGATGAGCTGAGTTACCACTCCTGTATGCTCCAGGCAACCTGGCACTCCAGATATGCCTCCCTTTTGCACCGAGGTGTCAATGTAGCTGTTGCAGGAGAGAAAGTTGGTCAACCGTCTTGCTACTATGCTGAAGAAAATCTTCCCTTCGACACTCAACAAGGAGATGATCCTGAACTGGTTGATGTTCTTGAAATCTTCTTCCTTTGGGTTCCAGACACCTTCAGCAAATCCCCACTGTTGCACCACTCTCCCTCTCCTCCAGATGACCTTTGGGATCTTCCACAGCCGTACCAGTAACAGGACAGTTCTTATAGACCTTGTAAGGCACTCCGCTCGGGCCAGGAGCTGAACTGGATCGTGCCCTCCTAACAACATCCTGTACCTCTCTCGGGAGTGACTCCCTGCTGTCAAACTCCTTGGTGGGTATAGGTGGTTTTATCAGTGTGTTGCCATGGCCCAGCTCATTGTGCCTGTCAGGGTTGTTGTAGGTGGCGTGGATGTGCAGATCCATCTCTTCCTCGTAACAAGCCAACCTCCCACTGCGCTTCTGTCCCAGGAGTTGCTTGGTGAAGCCAAAGGGGTTGGCTATGAAGGAAGGCCGTTTGCCAGTCAGCTCTGTAAAGATTCAGCAGCCTTTTCCTTAGGATGACTTGCAGTTCTGTCAATGGGGGGCGTTGCTAGGCCTTGGCCTCTTTGAACTGCGTCTTGAGGGACTTTAGCTCCTGCCAGATCTGGTGGATTTTTTGTTGTTCTCTGGTTCATGGTTAAGGGAGACCTTTCAGTCCTCTTCTCCACTGTCCCGAATCTTTCCACAGCTAGACTGACGATGATTGTCGTCATTGTCTTCAACCTGCAGTCCACGTCTCCCTTCGCTGTGTCTTCTAGCACCGAGTTGGCATCCTCATCAAACTGTTGCCAGACTGCCGTCTTGCAGGCATGTGGCCATTTGACTGAAACACTCTCCGGAGGTCTGTTCTAAGGAGCTGGTTGTGACACTATGGCGTATCTCCGGGTTTGGCTCCTCCTCTCTCTCACCAGGCTGTGTACCTGTGCGTTGTGGCACTTGCTCTCCCTCTAAGCAATTAATCCAGGTCTGGTGAATGACCCGGATGAGGGATACAAGTTAATGCCTAAAATGTGAACCACAAAACAGTGGAGGCATTGAACTTATAGTTAAATAAATTTATTAAACAACCAACATATATTAAACTAACAACATGATCACAGCTATATAACAATAAGAACATACACTAAGACAAACAACAACACAAAATCTGCATTTTGTTCAATGTGGTGACTATGAATGAATGGAAAGGTACGGAAGAGAACACAATGGTAAACACAATGATGGGTCAATATTATGGTGAAATATGGTGCTCTGAGAGAAAAGGATTAATAGACCACACCTGAAAGTAGCTGCTAATTTGATGGTAGGCTAATTTGGAACTTGCAAAAATTTGTCTTTGCAATAAAAGAGAATTTAGAAGTTTGCACCAAGTTTTAGTGATTGGAAGTCAATTGCTTGAACGTCATGATGCTGTGGTGGTGCTTCTGCGCGTGGATGGTCTGGTCAGCCTGTTGATGTGGGCCGGAACAGCCGTGGACAGAGTGGAACCTCCAAGTCGGTCACAGCGAACTCACATGATTCAAAATAGAGCTGTGGTACTCAAGGATAACTTACAATTGATGGTAAGTGGAACTCTGGGACTAAAAGACTCGTAGAAAGGAGGACTTAAAGTGGTGCTTTCAGGTATGAGCTTTTAAAGGGTCTTTTGCATGTCATTAACTCAGGAGGGAATCTGGCAAAACATCCATAAGGGAGGGCTAATGTCGAGATGTCCCTCACAGAGTTCCACTGTGACATAATTTTTTAATTTGTTTTCTAGTTTCAGAGGATCAAAAAAATGACTAAAAACATATATAGCATTAGACATGTTAACCTTCAGGATTGTCATGTAAATAAGCATAATAAAATATTTAACAGGGAGCATGGTATATACTAACCATAATGAGGTTATCAGAATGTTCAGTAATTCCATTAAACGAGTATACATAAAGAATGGTTGAGTCCAGAATAGGGGAATACATATCTTTCTTTGTCTTAAGGTGAGTCTGGTATTTCTTATGGCATTTACATGGAGTGTTTTATTCAGAATTAACTAATTCAGAATCAACTCATTCTGAATTAAAGTTTTGTTCTTCAAGTATACATGGAAATATTAATTCAGAATAACGGTTTACACGGACCGCATGTTTTTTTTCCCCTTTCTTAATTCTGCTGTAACGCTTGGGCATTGGAAAGGATTGTGATTGGACAGGGAGTGGATGTGATGTATCCTGTTTCCAAAAGAAAAAAAACTCCATTTGCCACGACATTTCTTTTCCCCAACAACATGGAGGAACAACCAATAAGCATGCTTTTATTTTTTCTGTTTAAAGTTATTTTTGGCTTTATTTAATAGGTGAAGTGAGAGACTGACAGGAAACGGCAGAGAAGAGTAGGAAGACATGCAGCAAAAGGCCGCGAGCAGGAATCAAACCCGGGCCGCTGCATCAGGAACCAGCCCCTGTACATGGCTCACCCGCTTAACCAGTTGAGCTACATGGGCACACCTCACTTTGCTTTTTATTGTCATTTTGAAACAGTAACTCAACAAAGGTTGCAGAACGTGTACGTCACTACGTCATCACTACGTGTGGAGCCAAGCATGCGCAGAATGACGCTACACTGATGTCTGCTCTATTGATCACAGCAGACCCTGTCTTCAGTCTGTGATTGTAAATGGATAAAACTTGCTCTTTCTCTGTCTCAAAGCTGATTACGACTTGTTGATCCTACAATTCAGTCATTTCCCCCTCTCCCTGTCTTTTTACTGAGGAGTGTGAGATATTTTCAAATTATTTTTAAGTAAAATCAAGGACATAAGGAAACACAGTACTACCCTAGAGCATGTTTTGCATGTTGGTAGAAACACTGATAACAATTTTCGCAGCTTTGACCCATCATCTCTTTCTCTCTATCTCTATCCTGCCACGCATGAAATTAGATATATTTGGCCTTGATGTCATCCCAACAAAACTTCCAGAAGAGGGTACTGACACACTTTTTGAAAGAAAAAAAAAATCAGGAACTCATTTGCAAATGGCATTTTTCTATCTTTTCAGACATGCTGTGGTTCAAACTCTTTACAAGAAACCCAGCCTATATCCCTCTGTTCTTAACATTTGCAAACCAATTTAGAAACTTACCTTTCAATCAAAAGTACTGGAAAGATGGTGTCAGTCTAACTTTTGTGTGTCACAATGATCTCTTTGAGAAATTTCAATCAAGTTTTAGCTATGCACAGCACTGAAACTGCCCTACTCAAAGTATCTAATGACCTAATTTTAACAGACAACAGAGGAGAGAGCACTATTTTAATTCTTTAGACCTAAGTGCAGCTTGTGACACAGCTGACCATGTCATTTTATTTCACCATTTGGAAACCTGGATTGGCATCAAGGGTACTGCACTAACAGTGTTGTTAAAAAGTATTGGCCCCTCGAAAGAAATCTTTTATTTTTGCATGTTTGTCACATGGTTCTAACAAGATGGCACCAGATGGTGCCCCCTTGTCTCCCCACTCACCCCGGACATAAACTGTTTTCCCTGTTTTCCCGATTATTCCTTTTTTGTGCCGCATTTCCATATGGGATTAACATCTTTGAACAATTATCTTGAAATTACGTTGAAGTTTAATATTAAGTTAATAAAAATCTTGAGGGTTTTTCTCTTTTCTCATTTTCAGTGCTTTACTACTAAAGAATTTTCAAAGCTGGCACAAAGTTGGAACCATGCCTAAATTCTTCAATTTACTTGTGTTCCATGCGTGCATGAAAAAAAAGCTAGATATAATATTGATTTCATTAACTGCTCATCAAAAACAATATATCCTTTTCTGGTGAAACCTGTGAAAAGTTCAATGGAAAGGACATACTCACTTGTGGAATGTGATTCCTTGTGCCCTTGTGTTTGGGTTGCGTTGTATTGTACAGCCCCCTGCCGCACAAGACTGTGGCATTTTGAGATTTGTTGTCAATCGGTGTGTGATAAACACGCTTATCGCTGGTTTACTCCCGCTCGCTCCCGTTCCAAGATGGCGGCGCACTGACGCATCGCTCATTGGCCGGCGAGGCATCTAGTTTTTATTTATATCTATGGTTACAAAGCCCTGTACACAAAAACCACCAGATACAAAAGCAGCCTCTTCCCCACTGCCATCACCCTGATAAACAGCTGAGCCATTCCTACACACCTATACAATAGTCAGTATTCCAGTGGACATGTACAGCATTTTTTTGCACCATGAAAAGCATTCTCTGCTTTTTGCATTGCATCATGCAATTATCATTTGGACTACTGAGTTTATAGCAATTATCATTTTTATATATTCCTTCATAGCTGTAAATTTCTGTATGTATTGTGTTAGATTTATTTTATTACTATTTTTTTTTCCTTTTTTTGCTCCTCTTTCTAGTTTTTTTTTAATTTTTAAAAAATTATTATCTTCCATATTCATAGACTGACACCAACAGCAGAAACCAAATTTCTTGTATGTTGTGTATGTACTTGGCCATTAAAGCTGATTCTAATTCTGATGTAAAAATTTCAGATCAAACTTCTTTTAATAAGATAAAGATAACCCAAGAAAACACAAAATGCAGTTTTAAAATCACGATTTCATTTATTAAAAAAAATACTGTCCTGTCCTACATCGCTATATGTGAGAAAGTAATTGCCCCTTTAGCTATCAATCTACCAAATCACCAAATTCATTTGGCAATGGGATTCAATTTTACCAGACACATTCACATATGATTACTGCCAGGTGTGTTGAATGCTGAGGCTCTGGGCCTCCAGAGAACCAGAGTGAGAGACATTATCCACAAATGGAGAAGCAAGGAACAGTGGTGAACCTTCCTAGGAGTGGCCGACTGACCAACATTTCACCAAGAGCGCATTGATATCTAGTATTGGAGGTCACAAAAGAACCCAGACGAACATCAAAAGATCTGCAGACCTCACTGGCCTCAGTCAAGGTCAGTAGACATGATTCCACAATAATTAAAAAACTGGGCAAAAATATCATCCATGGGAGAGTTGCAAGGCACAACCCAGATAGCAAACTATGGGTGAATCAATGTTGAATCTATGTTGAGACCTCACGTAGAAATTATACAGAAAGGGCAAGGTTGATATAATGTTGAGTCAACGTTTGCTTACATAGATTACATGTTTGCAAACATAGATTCAACATTAATTAAACATTGACCTGTCAAACATTTTAATTAAACCAAAATACAATGTAGATTCAATGGTATCTTTTAAACACAAACTTCAATGTTGACAAAATGTTGTTGAATCAACGTTGATCCAACCATCAGTCTTCAACCGTAACCAAAATTCAACCTTCTTAACCCTAATTCAACATTGATTTAACATCTTTTGCTATCTGGGTAAAGTGTGATTTATGGTTGAAAAGCAAACATTGACTCAACATTTTATCAACCTTGCGCTTTCTGTATAATTTCGACGTTAGGTCTCAACATAGATTCAACATTGATTCACCCATAGTTTGCTATCTGGGAAACCACTGTTAACCAAAAAAAAACCAAAGTTTCAGCATTTACAAAAATATATCTGGATGATTCCCAAGACTTTTGAGACAACATTCTGTGAACTGCCCAAGGAGATAAGGTTTGCTAAATCAGTGTCTTCTTGGAACCCATTTTTTAAAGACTTGTTTTTATGTGATGTTGTGTATTTTTTTTTCAATTTATTTGTTCATTTTCTTCTCTTATGGGTCATTCCAGAAGTGGAGGGCATTTGGACTGCACAATTTTGAAAAATTAACATTCTCTTTTACAATTTTCTGCTAAATATTCATCAACAAAAGGTAATAAACCATCAAAGGCTTGATTGGCTCAGCTTAATGATCAATGGTACTATTTTTATTATTTGTTGTTTGTAATCACAGTAACATGATTGCTAACCCATGCTAATGTTAACTAGACATTTAGCTAGCTGTTACTGCTGACCAAGAGGAAAAACTTGCTGATGTAAAAAAAAAAAGAAAGAAAGAAAAAAGTAAAAAGAATTCGTCTTATCCTGATCATATGCATAACAGGGTTGCTTGAGGTAGAGTGAGACATTCAGTCAAGGCTGACAATGTTATGAAAATATGAAAAATAGAAGAGAGGACATCTCTTTGCTCTACCCAATCTTTGGGAAAACTGACGATGTTAATTCCGGCCTGTCATGTGATTCATTGTTTTCCTCTTCTTCCACCAGCTAAAAAAAGCTGCTAATATTTATGCTAACAGGGTTGGATGCATTTTGTGGGTCACACGTTCCATAATAATAATAATAATTATTTGAGATTCACTTGGGTTTTCAGGGTGGTGGGACAACAGAAAAATGTCATTTTAGAGGGAACTCCAGACTTGGTATTTTTTAAATGTTTTTCAAAGATTCTTTTCTCCTAATTTTTCTAGATTTGGTCTCAGGACAAGTAAATGTACAGAACAACTGTATGTTTTAACATTTTGTACATGGATTATTTGAAATGTGATGGGTCAGACAAAATGTCCTCCAATTCTGGAATGATGTATTGATTGTCAAATGATTGTCTATACACACACACACACACACACACACACACACACACACACATATATATATATATATATATATATATATATATATATATATATATATACATATATACAGGGTGTCCCAAAAATGTATATACACTTTAAATAATTGTAAACTAGGTGTTTATTATAATGTGTTTAATTTTCAACATGTAAAAGAATTTACAAACATCATTCTATTGTTTTGTCACCGCCTGTTCTCAAACTGAGGTTAGTTAGTTATCAGCTGATAAAAGGTGTATACATTTTTTGGGTCACCCTGTGTGTGTATATATATATATATACAGTGGGTACGGAAAGTATTCAGACCCCTTGAAATTTTTCACTCTGTGTCATTGCAGCCATTTGCCAAAATCAAAAAAGTTCATTTTATTTCTCATTAATGTACACTCAGCACCCCATCTTGACTGAAAAAAACAGAAATTTAGAAATTTTTTGCAAATTTATTAAAAAAGAAAAACTGAAATATCACATGGTCATAAGTATTCAGACCCTGTGCTCAGTATTGAGTAGAAGCACCCTTTTCAGCTAGTACAGCCATGAGTCTTCTTGGGAATGACGCAACAAGTTTTTCACACCTGGATTTGGGGATCTTCTGCCATTCTTCCTTGCAGATCTTCTCCAGTTCTGTCAGGTTGGATGTGAACGTTGGTGGACAGCCATTTTGAGGTCTCTCCAGAGATGCTCAATTGGGTTAGGTCAGGGCTCTGGCTGGGCCAGTCAAGAACGGTCACAGAGTTGTTCTGAAGCAACTCCTTTGTTATTTTAGCTGTATGCTTTGGGTCATTGTCCTGTTGAAAGGTGAACCTTCAGCCCAGTCTGAGGTCCTGAGCACTCTGGAAGAGGTTTTCCTCCAGGATATCTCTGTACTTGGCCGCATTCATCCTTCCTTCAATTGCAACCAGTCGTCCTGTCCCTGCAGCTGAAAAACACCCCCACAACATGATGCCCCCACCACCATGTTTCACTGTAGGGATTGTATTGGGCAGGTGATGAGCAGTGCCTGCTTTTCTCCACACATACCGCTTAGAATTACCACCAAAAAGTTCGATGTTGGTCTCATCAGACCAGAGAATCTTATTTCTCATAGTCTGGGAGTCCTTCATGTGTTTTTTTGGCAAACTCTATGCGGGCTTTCATGTGTCTTGCACTGAGGAGAGGCTTCCATCGGGCCACTCTGCCATAAAGCCCCGACTGGTGGAGGGCTGCAGTGATAGTTGACTTTGTGGAACTTTCTCCTATCTCCCGACTGCATCTCTGGAGCTCAGCCACAGTGATCTTTGGGTTCTTCTTTACCTCTCTCACCAAGGCTCTTCTCCCACCATTGCTCAGTTTGGCTGGACGGCCAGGTCTAGGAAGAGTTGTGGTTATCCCAAACTTCTTCCATTTGAGGATTATGGAGGCCACTGTGCTCTTAGGAACCTTGAGTGCTGCAGAAATTCTTTTGTAACCTTGGCCAGATCTGTGCTTTGCCACAATTCTGTCTCTGAGCTCCTTGGGCAGTTCCTTCAACCTCACGATTCTCATTTGCTCTGACATGCACTGTGAGCTGTAAGGTCTTATATAGACAGGTGTGTGCCTTTCCTAATCAAGTCCAATCAGTTTAATTAAACACAGCTGGACTCCAATGAAGAAGCAGAACCATCTCGAGGAGGATCAGAAGAAATGGACAGCATGTGAGTTAAATATGAATGTTGCTGCAAAGGGTCTGAATACTTATGACCATGTGATATTTCAGTTTTTCTTTTTTAATAAATTTGCAAAAATTTCTACATTTGTTTTTTTTTCTGTCAAGATGGGGTGCTGAGTGTACATTAATGAGAAATAAAATGAACTTTTTGATTTTGGCAAATGGCTGCAATGACACAGAGAGTGAAAAATTTCAAGGGGTCTGAATACTTTCCATACCCACTGTATGTATACTGTATATATATATATATATATATATATATATATATATATATATATATATACATATACATATTAAAACTCTACTATCCATCCATCCATTCTCTACACACCGTTTTATCCTCACTTGGGTCGCAGGGGGTGCTGGAGCCTATCCCAGCTGACTCGAGCGAAGGCAGGGGGCGCCCTGGACAGGTCGCCAGTCTGTCAAAACTCTACTAAACAAGGCTTATTGGGCCTCATTCATGAACGCGTTCGTAGAAAAGCGTTCGAAAGAACGGCTTTGAGAACTCCCAAGAGAAAAGTATGTTGGATTCACGAAGCGTTCTTGACAAGCCAAATCTGTTCTTAGGAGGGAGATGCGCCGGATTCAAGAACAGTCTCTATGAACACCCTCCCCTCTCATTAACATGACATTTACATTGTATTGACTTGTAAATGTAAAAGGTACACCCTCTAAACTTCCTTATAAAGCAGCAGCAAGAGCGTGTTTGAGACACGTGAGCACTGGAGTGCAGGTGAAACTCCGCCCACCAGAGTGATGGTCATTTCTGCAGATGACATAGCTTCAAACAGCCAATAAAGTCTGACCTGAGACAGCTAAACTTTTATACTCAGAAAGGGTGTCTGTCGTAATAAAACACCCTCTGCCTCTGCTGCAGTGACAGGTAAAACTGCCCAGGCCATGTCCGCCTTGTCTCCCCGGTCAGCGCGCATGTGCACATGGTGGCGGTCAGCGTGGTGGGTATTACGTGCGCACGTTGCAATAGTTATTGTGCGTGCACGTGGCGGGAGTCATCGCGCGTGCACGTCGTAGTGGTCATTGCGCTTGTACCTCCCACAGACCTCCAAACACGTTAATGTGACCAAGTGCAGCTTCAGATCTAAAATCTGATTTTGAGTTTAACTGGCACTGAACTATAAAACCATTGATCACTAAAATTCACTTGAATAAATCTAGTTTTAAATTAAATAATTTTTGGTAATATTTGAATAATTTTAAGAAAGAAATGTAAATTTTTGGATCACTTTTGACTGTAACAAAATTCTAAAAGAACGGATTTTTTGTGTGTAACAGTCCTCCTGAGTGTTCTTAGAATTTGTTCTTACTTTTAAGAACACGTCAGTTAAGAACACATTCATGAATGCCAAAAATCTTCTTAAGAAGGCTCTAAGAACAGATTTGTTCTTAAGAACGCTTCATGAATGAGGCCCATTGTTCTTTAGTATTATGATTAATATTCAGTGCACATCTACCTTAGACATGTTTTTTTTTGTTTGTTTAAAGTGGGTTATATTCAATAACACTTACACATTCAAGACCTTTCAGTAATGTGAGTCCACAGGGCAAGAAAATTAAATCATTGGAGTCCAATTTTGTCTATTCTCCTTTGCCCGTCCATTATTATTGGAGAATCAGTGGCAACTGCTCAAGAAACAATGTGAGAAAAATACTGTGATCTGACGTGTTTCACAAATTTGAACACACAGCAGAAGCACCATATATGGTATTAGTGGAGTAAAAAGAAATTTTGCCAACTGAAAAGGTGCTGAACATCAGGAGATTTATATCAGAGCATGAGCTCTTATGTACAGCCTCTCAATCAGTTTGCATAAAAAGTTGTCCAAGGACAAAACTGTCCTTTCAGGGCTCACACTTCGAAGTATTCACAACCGTGCTTTATAAGGAAATGAACAACATTCAATTAAATGGTGCAATTATTCTCATGAGTTCACTAATAAATGTTGCTGAGGACAGTGCTAGGAAAACGTGTAGGTGGTTTTTATATGCTTCTGTTCTCGAAAATATCTGTGTGTTGAATTTAAGTTATAGTAGAGTATACTTTATGACAATTTAATTTTTAAAAAAAGATGCTGTTGACATTGGAGACTCGGGAGTTCTTTGCTTAAAGTGCCTCTGCTGTTGAACTTATAGCATTTGACAGATGTGAAGGCAAACCACTGGTCAAAAGTCAGAACCTTTTCCAAAAACATTATCCATCAATACTGAGAACCAGTTTTAAACTGATACAACTAGTGTATAGACACAGATCATTTCCCTTCTTTACAGATGCATTCATTGCCTCAAAGTGCTTTGAAAAGGCCAGTGTCAAAGCATTCATTGCCAAATCTCTTTTATACCTGAAAAAAGCTGCTAATTGACACTAAACCGTGCCCCTGCTTTGTAGCAAAGTTTGAAGTTATGATTAAGGGAAGTAAATATTTGAATTCCCATTTTATAAGCTCTTCATGATTATTGAGTCTACAATACAAAATATGGTGTATATGCCTGTACAGAAAGATGCTTCAGAACTGATCGAAGTACCTCACTGATAGTGAAGGTGGAGGAGCAGTCATTAAAGATATCTTCCTACTTCAGCAGTCAGAAAGATATGGCATTAAAGAGCTTACACACTTTAATAGCTGGGGAAAGGAAAGTGTGTTCATTTGGAATAACTGAAGGGCAGAGCTTTCAAGACTTAGTTTTATGTCTATTATAGTTGATTTTCAACATGGGCATTGTTTTATTTCATTTTTTTTATATTATCCATCATTTTATTTGCAAATGATTCAAAGTTGAGAAAATTAGAAAGAACTATTGTATGTTGAATTTAAGCAACACGAAATGCATTTTGTTTGATAAGCGGAAGCACATTTACAAAGCAAACCATAATAAGTGATGCTGAAATATAACTTAATGTTCATGTTTGTAGTCATATACATTTGAAAGATACAGCTGTACATTCAAATGCAATGCAATGCAGAACACAATATATAATCAGGAACAAAAACAGCAATCACAAATATGAAATTCCATAACGGATAAGCATACAACTGTGATTAATGTGCAATGTTATAAGTTCAAAATGTGACTCTCTGAAATCATATTTATGCCAGATATCTGGACTTGCCAACTCACTGATTAACTCCACATTTTTATTTACTCTGTCAAGAAATGATGGAGTTATGTGATGATCAGCATATGTTTGTCTGTCTGTTAGCAACATTACTCAAAAATGGTAAAACGGATTTGGATGAAATTTTCAATGTTGGTCAGAAATGACACAAGGACCACTTTATTAGATTTTGGCAGTGATACGGCTTATAATCTGGATCCACAGATTTGTTCAAGACTTCTGTATCACTGCGAGATAGCGGCATGACATCACTGTAACTATGACTACCAGTGAACCCTACGTCAGCTGCCTGTGTGACACCCACAATTGCATAAGTATAATTATGTATGTTTTCTTTAGGAAAAACCACATTTTAACATAACATTGCAAAATATCGGAGTTCCACCAGTCACTAGGTCGCAATTTCCTAACTTCACCACAAGGGGGAAATTCTACTTAGGCGAGTGTGGTGGTGTCGCTCAGACAGAGAGCGGCCTGCTGAGTAATGACAACTGACGTCTACTGTCACTTTTCTCCTGCATAAAACAGGTTAGTAGTGTGTTTCAATTCATCGCTATACATTTCCATGGACTTGGCAAATCTTTATGTGATATGATTAAGTTTAGAGGAGGTTTGGATTAAATAAATAGTCATTTCGGTGGTCTGAGGAGTTTATGGTTGCTAATATTTGACAAGCTCCCCTGGAAACGAGGTAACAGAATGGCGACCTATACGATACCTTTATGCATTCATGCAATAGCTCCTTACCACATACGCCCTGCTTATACTTTTTTATGTAAAGATTGTATTTCAAATGTATGTTTTAGAGATTATTTAGTTGTTACTAATACAGCGTTAAGGTTGTGTTTATTGCTGTGTTCATGCATTTTGGAAACAGATTCACTTGTGTTTGTGCAAAAAACTATAAAATTGGTAGGCTCAATTGCAGTGTTAGAAACCACTAGTTTATGCTAATATGTAGCAGTAATGAAAGTGAGTGAGAGAAAGTCCAGACTTTGAAGTTATGTCATTTTGGTCTGCAAAGACAGCAGTTTGAAGCTCATGTAGAAGGTATTTTGTATTATCCCAGTGGTTTGAATATATGTTTATGTGCTGTGATGTGAACGGGACATTTGTTTTAAAAAACATTGTGGAAAACCACAATTTGTATGGACAAAAGAGAAAAGTGTAAAATCTGTTTAATAAAGACAGAGAGCGGCCTGCTGAGTAACAGCAAATTAAGTCTCCTGTATCCATTTTCTCCTGCATAAAACAGGACACATTTTCTGTCGACAGGTAACTGTGCTGAGGCCTGTAACACCTGCTGACAATCGACTGCAAATTGACCGCTGCAAACTTATCGGGACTTACCCATCGGAACTGATACAAGGAACAATTGATAAAATTGTGGGGTTGTTTCCAAGTCCCATCAATTCTCTAAGTGTAAAAACCATCAAATGCTGTGGTCAAGCTGGACTGAACCAGTAAAAGAGTTTCTTCTGCTGCAGAGGAAAAGTTCATTCGAGTTACTAGCATCAGAAATCACCATTTAACAGAATACATCAATGCTTCCTGGAGTTCAAGTGGCAGACAGACCTAAGCATCAACTATTGGTAGAGTCTGTGTAAATCAAGACTTGGTTGAACTGCTGCAGAGAAACCATTACTGAAGGAGACCATGGATTAAAAGGTAATTGCTTTGGTCAAGAAACACAACAAATGACCATTAGACCAAATGAAATTCAGAATTCAGTCCAAATTGGTGTTGTGAATGGGTGGTACCTGTATGCATTCCTTCCATGATCTTTTGAGGCTTTTGTTGTATAGTCCCTGACAAAAGTCTTGTCGCTTCTCTTAAGTTGTAGGAACAACAAATAACAACTGGACTTGTAGTTGATCTACTGGAATCAGAAATGGCTCATATGAATGACAAAGTCCTCTAGATTATATTTATTATGCCAAAATAATTTTTTTTATCATTCATTGAGTTTTATCCTTTAATTATGACAGAAAGGTCAGATTTTGCTTGGACAAAAGTCTTGTCGCATACAAAAATCATGTTGAAATTATACTATATTATGAATACACAAATATGCTATAAAAACATCAGAACATTAAGTCACGGTGTCTTGCAAAAAAGAATTAATATTGTCTATGACTTCCAGAGCTTGGAGGACTGCATCCAGATGTCTCATCAATGACTCAAATAACTTATTGATGAAGTCATCTTAAATGGCAAAGAAAACAGTCTTGCAGGGCTCCCAGAGAGCATCAAGATTCTTCGCTTTCATCTTCCAAGCCTTCTCCTTCATTTTACCCCAGACATGCTCAATAATGTTCATGTCTGGTGACTGAGCTGGCCAATCCTGGAGCTCCTGGACCTTCTTTGCTTTCAGGAACTTTGATGTGGAGGCTGAAGTATGAGAAGGAATGCCATTCTGCTGCAGAATTTGCCCTCTCTTATAGTTTGGGATGTAATGGGCAGCAAGAATTCCTTGATACTTCAGGCTGTTGATGTTTCCATCCACTCTGCAGAGCTCTCGTACACCCCATACCAGATGTAACCCCAAACCATGATTTTTCTTTCACCAAACTTGACTGTTTTCTTGGTGAATTTTGGGTCAGGGTGGCTTCTGCAGGATTTGCATTGATTGGGATGCAGTTCAATGGATGGTTCATCAGAAAAATCGACCTTCTGCCACTTTTCATTGTCCATCCTTCCTGCAAGCTGTGGTCCTTGACAAATGCAACACGATTTTTTGTTGTCTTCTGTTTAATGCGGGTTTCTATGCACTAATTTGACCATGGAGAACACCGCGTGAGAGAATTTGACAAACTATTCTTGTACATACAAGGATTCTGGTTCACTAGTTCACGTGTAACGCTGTTGCAGTTGAAAAAGGGCTGGCCCTGGACTGTCGAAGCAACAAATGCTCTTCTCTAACAGGTGTCTGCCTGACCTGGGCTTGTCATTAACGTCGCCAGTTTCTTCAGATCTTTTTCTTATCCTCTCTACTTGACATTTGGATACGTTAAAGCTGTCTCCCACCTCAGCAGCAGACTTGGTCTTCAGGCTCTTGATGATCAGCACTTTGGTCTGTGGTTGGATCTTTGGCATGCTGTCGGTGTCAGGTTGGGCTTCATATGAAGGTCTTGTGTCTTGGGTTTCTTTTTAAACACATCTGGGAATGTGTCAGTTACAGTATTTGTCACAGGTGAACTTCTAATTTGTGATTGGTTGAATCATTTAAAGACATGACAAGACTTTTGTCCTTGCAAAAACAGATGTCATGGGCTTTACCAAGACGTGAACATCAGGACACTTTATGACGGATTCAGTTTGCACCCAGTTATTAATGTGAAAGCTCTTGACATTAAAATGAACCATTTTTTGTGAGAACTGATTGATTAGAAATAAAGTTATATGCCATTTAAGGTTACTATATCCTTATGCGACAAGACTTTTGTCAGGGACTGTAGATGCCTGTCTGGTAGTCAGAGTTAAATTTGCAAACCAGAAGGTGCCAGAGTGTGAAGTGAATATCAGAGAAGAGATGTGATGAGGTAGGTGCAGCTGCTGGAGTGCCTATAGAACTAGGTACTGCAAACAACATGCTATGTGCTGAAATGCCTGCTTACTAAGATGTGGGACTTACAGGCCTCAATTTCAAATAATTTGCATGATATAAATGTTATGGTATTACTGTAATTATTTTAGGCTACTCTGTGAATCCACACAAATGCCCAGCTTAAATGCTCACTTTACCACAAGTGTAGCTGTGGGGCTTCCAGCACTTGCAGTCAGTAATTCCTCAATAGGTTTAACATAGTCACCACAATACCTCACAGTTCACAATAAAGAGTCACAAAGCTTTCTATAGCAATGCTCTTGACAGCAAGAAGTAGCTCACTGAATCTATCAGGAATGTCTTTGTTCATCAGTCTCTGTACTCTTTGTTGGCCTGAACAACTGCTTACAGCCTTTTAGACTCAAAGTGTTGACGCAGTAACTCAACTTCAGTCTGTCCATACATTACAGTTGGACCAGTACTGTGTGCAAAGCACCTTTCACTCCTTAATAAAATTGATACATTCGGTTTTCTCCTAGGGCTGCACACTGGCACAATCGTTAGCACTGTTGCCTTGCAGCTACAAGATCCTCGGTTTGTGTCCTCGCCTGAGCCTGGGATCTTTCTGGAGTGTGCATGTTTGCCTTGTGCATGTGTGACTTTTCTCTGGCTTCCTTCCAAAGTCCAAAGACAGGCTGAGGGAATTGGTGATTCTAAATTGTTTGTATGCATGAGTGTGCTTGTGTGTCTCTATGTGTAGTCCTGTGATGGACTGGTGATCTGTCCAGGGTGTCCCCTGCCTTCACCCTAAGTCAGTTGGGATAAACTCCTTATGACCCTAATGAGGATTAGGTGGTGTATAGACAATGGATTGATGGATGATTTTGTCCAGCAACTGCGACCCTTAAGACAATGTACTGCCCTCCAAATTCTTAGCCTCACTTTAAAAAAGATACCAAACTGCCCCTGGTTAAGTGCTTTGTTGCTGGACTTTCCTCTGTTTAGCGTGATGTCCTCTTACCCTGTACTAGCTCCCCACTGGTTGACTTCATTGTAGTGCCAATGCTACTCCAATAATGCCCAGAACACCCTAAATCTTCCTGCAAATTGTGTGTGAAAATGACAGTAATTTCTGTTTTTCAAGGTTCAAGCAACAGTTTGGATAGCTCTTGCAAAGCATCACACATGATGTTTAGGTTGTTTACAAAGGCCTTGGAAGATCTGCACAGCAAGACCGCTGTGTGTTTTCTTCATAATGCCTTCGCAGCAGGAATCCTCTGTTCCTGTTTTAAAATGCTTGCAAAGTACTAGGTAGTTATTCCACAGGGCCTTGACTGTTCACCCACATACTGTGTCATATCTGACTGCTTTGGCATAGCTGGACATCTAAGCTCTCCACAGATTCTCTCAGCTCAGGATTTTGTTAGAAGTGCTACAAATTGCATAAACTGTATTTTTGTCAATCAATATTTTAAAGTTATTAAAATTGCTCATCTTATCAATGCATCTGTTGTGAAGCTAATCCTATGGGCCAAGTAGAGGCATAAAATACTGACAGGAGTGCCATCTCATAGTATCAAATTCCTGATTCAAATTTAGACCATTCAAAGCAGACAACTGGTAGTAGAATATTTCTCAAGCAGTTAGATCCTCTACCTCTATGAGTTCTGTAAAAATGCTTGTAGTGTTGTCCAATATCAGGCAACGAAATCTGAAGGTCAAGACCAAGGAGCTCTTTTGTTTAAACTGGTAGGCTCTTTGATACTCTCTTGGGTGTACACTGTACTATTCTTTCAAAAACTTCTTCCTGTTAAATATCTTTCTGTACATTTACATATGCAGCAGTAGCATGTTGTAGCTGTTGTGGATAGATTATCCACAACTGTGTTTAACTCTTGGCAATCAAAGCCATTTGAGGGCCTGTAATAATAATAATGGATTAGATTTATATAGCGCTTTTTCTGGACACTCAAAGCGCTTCACAATGGATCCATTATTCATTCACTCACACATTCTCACTCTGGTGGTGGTAAACTACATCTGTAGCCACAGCTGCCCTGGGGCAGACTGATGGAAGTGTGGCTGCCAATCCATGCCTACGGCCCCTCCGACCACCACCAACATTCACACGCATACATACACCAGTGTGAGAGCAGCATTGGAGGCAAGGTGGGTAACGTGTCTTGCCCAAGGACACAACAGCACATGACTAGGTCAGAGTGGGAATTGACCCTTCGATCATTGGATGACCGCTTTACCACCTGAGCCGCAGCCGCCCCTATGGAGTTCATCCTCATTGTACACCACATAAAATACTTGCCTACACTAAGGTGTCTCCTTAAAATTTATCAATAGTGCCTGCTGCAACTAAGCTTTGGTGCTGGTTTGTAATATCCAAAGGGGATAAGGTTATTGTACGCAAGAACTGTTCCTTTTCTAGTTTCATTCCTCAGTCTCAAGTGGACCCAATGACCACCCTACCTTAGATATTGCGCAGAATTTTCCATTACTTATCAAGTTGCAGGCCTGCTTGACCTCAAACTGAGCTGCTCTATAATAAGTTGCGCATCCCATCACTGATCTGTTGCTAGAGGTCCCAAAAACTTCTTTGCCGAAAGCACTCTATGTGGCTCCCTCTGTTAGTAAACTAGTTAACTGATGAGCTGCTGCTACGGTAGCCTCAAGAATCTGCTTCTGCTGACCGGCATCACCACTGCATACATCCTCT
The DNA here is from genome assembly GCF_021347895.1 of Acanthochromis polyacanthus. Lineage (NCBI taxonomy): Eukaryota > Metazoa > Chordata > Actinopteri > Pomacentridae > Acanthochromis > Acanthochromis polyacanthus. Next base: position 31,354,930 of record NC_067114.1, on the reverse strand, counting down.
TGTGTCATCATTGCTGTCCTGACTCATTCAGATCATCACACAACTCTCCTTTTAAAATGAGACATCAAATTTAACACTTTTTTGACACTGTAGTTGCACACTTCTGATTTTCTCTGCTTCAAATTTTGTCTTGGTTTTTTTTGTCTATGTGTGTACATAGATTTATACCTAACACTTTTAGCTTGCTTCTTCAGCTTTCTAGGAATAAATCTAAACTAGTAGAGAATGTAAAATTGCTTGACATTTGGTCTGACAATGAAAACATATTGTCTTTAGTTTAGGTTATTAGGGTCCGAGCACCAAACGGTGCGAAGACCCTATTGAAACTCTAGGGTTTTTTATTAGGGTCCGAGCACAGACGTGCCGAGAACCCTATTGAAACCTCAGGGTTTATTTTTATTCTTTGTCGGCCTAGAAATTGGCCTTTTTGACCCCCTAAACATATATGAAAACGCGTGAAAATCGCCACACACATCAGGGCCAGCGAAAATTTTGATATTTTAGGGGAATGGCACACGTGCGTGCCAAAATGGCTCAACAGTGCTCCCTAGAAAACTAAGAAAATTCAGCCTCCGGACAGGGTTTCACTTAGAGCCACGAAATTAGGTACGTATATCTAACTCATCAAGGCGCACAAAAATGCCTATTGGACCATTACCCATAATCCAACATAAAGTCAGCCATTTTGAATTATGAATCATATTTTGGACAATTTGTGTCATTTTTGGGCACTTTTCAAAATCTATAAACTCAAACAGCGTAACCTGGAGAGAGCTGAAATTTGGCCAGGATGTTCTCCAGTCATGGGTGATCAAAAGTTATCAAAATACTCCGCAAAAGTCTGAGGGTGTGGAAATGGCGACCCACAGAATGCGGCCATTTTGAATGCCTCGCCATGAAACAGGAAGTGCTGTCTAATTAGCCTGTAAATGCTCCAAACTGCTTGAAACTTTACATGTGTGATCAGAGTCCGGCCCCAATCTTATCCATTGGTTGATATACACTCAGAGTCATAGCGCCACCTGACGGTCATTTTGGATTTCTCACCATGAAACAGGAAGTTGTTTAACTAGCCTGTACATGCTCCAATCTGTCTCAAATTTTACAAATATCATCAGAGTAAGGCCCAATCATATCCATGTGACACCTGGCGGCCATTTTGGTATTCTTGCCATGAAACAGGAAGTGCTGTGTAACTAGCCTGAACATAGGCCCCATCCACACGAAGACAAAACACTTAACAGTTTCAAAAACGATCGCCATAAAGACAAAGGCGTCTCAGAAAATGTGAGAGTCTACATGAATGCACTCGATAAGCATGGAAACGCAGAAAAACACATGCCAGACCTCTAGGGGCGCTGTAACGATATGACTGAAACACACGCAAACAGAAGAAAAAACAGTGGGCATGCGCACTTGCGGCAAAAGTTGAAAACAGAGACCAAGCCGGGAAGTAAATAAAGTGCCGTAATGTGTCCTCGATAATTGTTTGTTCAACTCGGTGGTGATTGAGAAGAAGGAGATTTTGCTGCACCAGGGATAGTAGGGTCACTAGCTTTGTTGCCGCGTGTGGCGCATGCGTGTCAATGAAGATACGAAACTATGACGCAAGCGTATCTGAAAAGTAGCGGATAGCCAGTAAACACGGAGCTGCGTATACGGTGTTTCAAAATCTTTCCACTCTGGAACCTGGTTTCAAAAATGATCGTTTACAGACCCCCAAAACACCATCTTCGTGTGGATTATACGCAGATTCGGCAAGAAACTTATGCATTTAGACCTCGTTTTCTCTTCGTGTGGATGGGGCCGTAGGCCAATCTGGATGACACTTTAAACTCAGAGTTACCAGCACCTGATGGACATGCGTGGGCCAGCCGGGCCGCTTGGATGCGAAGACCCGTCCATCGCTGCTAGCAGCTTTAATTATTCTTTTTTGACCTCGAAATTGGCTTTTTGATCCCCTAAACATATATGAAAATGCGTGAAAATCGCAACACACATCAGGGCCAGTGAAGAATTTGATATTTTAGGGGAATGGCATACATGCGTGCCAAAATGGCTCAACAGTGCCCCCTAGAAAATTAAGAAAATTCAGCCCCCGGTCACTGTTTGACCTAGACTTCTGAAATTCGGTATGCATATCTACCTCATGAAGACGCACAAAAAAGCCTCTTGGACCATTACCCATAATCCAACAGGAAGTCGGCCATTTTTAATTATGAATCATATTTTCGACAATTTTGTGTCATTTTTGGGCACTTTTCGAAATCTATAAACTCAAACAGCATAACCCCGAGAGAGCTGAAATTTGGCCAGGATGTACTCCAGTCATGGGTGATCAAAAGTTATCAAAATACTCCGCAAAAGTCTGAGGGCGTGGAAATGGCGACCCACGGAATGCGGCCATTTTGAAATATGATTCAAATTTTGTCATTTTTGGACATTTTCAAAAATTATTAACTCAAATAGTGTAACCCTACAGAGCTGAAATTTTGTCCAGATGTACACCAGTCATGGGTGATCAAAAGTTATCAAAATGGTCTGCAACAGTCTGACGGTGTGGCCATGACGACCAATGGAAAGCGGCCATTTTGAATATATTTATATTTTCGACAAAGTTGTCATTTTTTGGACATTTTCAAAAGCTATAAATTCAAACACACACTAACACTGAGAGAGCTGAAATTTGGCCAGGATGTACTCCTGTCATTGGTGATCAAAACACTCCGCAAAAGTCTGAGGGCGTGGCTATGGCATCCCACGGAATGCGGCCATTTTGACATATGATGCATATTTTGGACGATTTTGTCATTTTTGGACATTTTCAAAAGCTATAAACTCAAACCCACCAACACCGAGAGAGCTCGAATTTGGCCAGGATGTACTCTAGTCACGGATGATCAAAAGTTATCAAAACGCTCCGCAAAAGCCTGAGGGCGTGGAAATGGCGACCCATGGAATGCGGCCATTTTGAATGCCTCGCCACGAAACAGGAAGTGCTGTCTAACTAGTCTGTACATTCTCCAAACTGCTTGAAACTTTACATGTGTGATCAGAGTCTGGCCCCAATCACATCCATAGGTCGATATACACTCCGAGTCATAGCGCCACCTGGCGGCCATTTTGAATGCCTCACCACGAAACAGGAAGTGCTATCTAACTAGCCTGTACATGCTCCAATCTCTCTCAAATTTTACAAGTGTCATCAGAGTCCGTTCACAGTCACATACATAGGCTGTTATGCACTGACAGTAACAGTGCCACCTGGCGGTCATTTTGAATGCCTTGCCACGGAACAGGAAGTGCTGTCTAACTAGCCTGTATGTGGTCCAAGCTGCTTCACATTTTACAAGTGTCATCAGAGTCCGGCCCTAATCACATCCATGTGACAACTGGTGGCTATTTTGGATGTATCCTCATCAAACCGGAAGTGCTGTGTAAGTAGCCTGTGCATGGTCCAATCTGAATCAAATTTTACAAGTGTCATCAGAGTTCGACCCTAATCACATCCATGTGACACCTGGTGGCCATTTTGGATTTCTCACCATGAAACAGGAACTGCTGTGTAATTAACCTGTATTTGGTCCAATCTTGCTGAAAATTTACACTCTCAGTTTTAACAGCACCTGGTGGAATCGCTTTGGCCAGTCGGGCCAGCCGGGCCGCTCGTATGCTAGGACCCGACCAACGCTGCTTGCAGCTTTAATTATTTTTTGATTTTGTTTGTTTTTACACCATGCAAATGGGTGGTAGAACACAGACAAATCAGGACCTGGCAGTATTCATTTGCATACCTGGCAAAGAAAATAATGGCAAAAATCTGTTGCATTACTGTACAAATCAAGCTTCATTATATACTTTGTATTTACTTACATAATTTACTTACTGTGTAGAAATATCCATCCATCCATCCATCCTCTATACACCGCTTTATCCTCACTAGGGTTGTGGGGGGTGCTGGAGCCTATCCCAGCTGACTCGGGTGAAGGCAGGGGACACCCTGGACAGGTCACCAGTCTGTCACAGGGCTACATATACAAACGAACAATCACATTCGCATTCACACCTACGGGCAATTTAGAGTACTCAATTAACCTTAGCATATTTTTGGACTGTGGGAGGAAGCCGGAGTGCCCGGAGAAAACCCACGCATGATCAGGGAGAACATGCAAACTCCATGCAGAAAGATCCTAGGCCCACCCCGGAATTCGAACCAGGGATCTTCTTGCTGCAAGGCGAAAGTGCTAACCACTGTACCACTGAGCAGCCCCTGTGTAGAAATATGATGAAATAAATATATAAAAGATATATTTCAAAAGAGAGAAAGGCTGGAATTCTAAACAAGACAACTACAGTTAACTCATTGTATATTAAATTGGGACTCTAAAATTCAATTACTTGGATCAACAAGTGATCCCTTGAAAGCATCTAAACATTATTCAAAACAAGACTTGAGTTTTTAAGGAACAAATGGTCAGAAGTAACGAGCTAACTAAATATCTGATCCAAATGTTGTTACCAATAGTATGGTAGAATGAGTGTGTTATTACTCCGCCAAACAACGTGGCGGAGTTATGTTAGGATCGGTGTTGCTTTGTCTGTTTTCTTGTCTGTTTGCAACATTACTCAAAAACAGACCAACAGATTTGGATGAAATTTTCAGGGAAGGTCGGAAATGACACAAGGACCAAGTCATTAGATACTGGCAGTGATGTGGCTTATAGTCTGGATCCATGGAATTGTTAAAGATTTCAGTATCATTGTGAGGTAGCGGTACAGCGTCACTGTAACTATGACAACAAGTGAACGCTACGTCAGCTGCCTGCTGACGATCACATGATTGTAATCCTACTACAAATCGACTGCTGCGAACCACAAATTTCTTAAAAACTTTGTCCATTGGAAATCATACAACGACCGAGCAGCCTTGACAGAATACTGTGCTCTCTGAGGGCTTTTCTTGTTTAGTATCCTTTTCTACTCTTTTATCCACATGCTCTAATATTTGTCTTGTTATTTACAGACCAAAATACATTTCAAAAATCACTCTACGTCCGTGAGACATTTAGGTGTACTGGACATTGAAGGTTTCTTCTCTCCACTGAGACTTGAGATGTCCTTTTCCACTGCTGAATCTATTTTCATGAAGTGTGCGGTGGGAATGTGTATTGTGATGCAACAGCAGGCTGGAGAAAACAAAGCAGCCAATTGTCCTCCTCCTGCTCATCCCTTGTGAGCATATTCATTCTTCAGCCCAGACTTATCACAGCTCTCTTTTGCCAGTGGCTCCTAGAGCAACTGGAGCTCATAGGCCTGCAGCCTTAGTGCACCTGATTCCTCTTCATGCCCCTAAACACAAGAGTCCTCCATTTGTCATTGCTAAACATGCAGAATAGCTGGTATGTGCTTCACATGACAAAGAGGGAGGGTGAGAAACAAAGAGGACACAAATATCAGCATATTTCTCTAAGTTTTTACTGAAGCAGGCACACTTGTGCCAACCAACAAAATGTGGGGTTTAATTCCTGGAGAGTTTGATAATGGAAGGAGTGGCACATTTTATTGGAAGCCATCCTATGTGAAGCAGTTTAGTGCTTTCTGTTGGATTGACCAAGCTAAAAGAGGAGAGGTAGTGTGATATTTATGACATGACTTTACATAAAGTCATCATAAATCCGGAGACCACCATTGGGTTACATGCTCCTCATGGAATCCCAGCCAGTGCATGGTAAATGGTCTGTATTTACATAGCGCTTTACTATACTTGAAAGATACCCAAAGTGCTTTACATTATACCCATTAACACACCGATGGTGGAAACTGCTGTGCAAGGCGCTAACCACGACTAACCAGGGGCAATTAGGGGTTTGGTGTCTTGCTCAGGGATACCTCGACATGAGCTCTCCAGGGCCAAGGATCAAACCGGCAACCCTCCAGTCGCAAGACTGCCACTCTACCCACTGAGCCATGCCGCATTTTGAAAACAATTTTAAATACCCATGCTGAACAGGAATGTTGATGAATGGCCTGTGTCACGCTTTGGGAAGGTGACTGCCAGAGGGGACAAGAGGAGGAGGAGGAGATGAGGAAGCCAAGTGTGGGAGAGCAGGAGAGATCTTGATGAAATTACAAGATGGATTGATTGATCTCGGTGGATGCATGTTGCAATGGAGGGATGCAGTTAAAACTGATGCATCTAGATTAGTGTCAGAGGAGCTGCTGAAGGACAATGAAAGCCATCGCCAGGAGACGTGACCTTCTGAGCATATGAAGCCCGCAGCACACCAGACCACGCTTCATGGCAGTAAACCAAGAGCTGGAGGAAATTTTGTCCCTGCCAGGAGTGAAAAAAAAAGAATGAAAGAAAAGAGAAAAGGACAATATGAGGCAAGAATGAAATTGCAGATGCTTCAATTCATATTCATTAGCATGGCTTTCCATTATGGGGGGGAAAGAATAGTTTTAAGTCAACTGGTAACAATGAGAGGAAGTTGCGTGATACAGGCTGTGCGCGCGCACACGCACACGCACACACACACACACACACACACACACACACACACACACACACACACACACACACACACACACACACACACACACAGCTATGTGAAACATTCTCATGCTTTCCAGGAGACATTACATTTACAGTCATGTTTCAGTTTATGTCTGCAGGAACAGTGGATATTTCCAGTTTTAGGCCAGCGGGTGTCTGTGAAAACTGAGATCCCCCAGGAGAAAAAAAGGAGGAAGAATGTTAATACTTTAGGCTGCTTACTAAATAATGTAATAAGAGTAAAGCACTCAAACAATGTGCTACTCACTATCTGCAGTACATTTACAACAAGAGACCCTCTTTCATGGGGAAAGCCTCAGCTGCTCAGGGAGTGATATCCTCCGTGTTTTCAAAATTACAAGCAGTGTCGAAACTTAAGACATCTGCACAAACTGCCAGATACCAAAGTGTAAGACTTCAAAATAGTGATCATTTGCCACTACATGTGATGCCAAGACAATAAAAAGAGCGGGAAGCAGGGATTCAGCACAATGATGTGGGCTCAGGGTTTGTGTTTTTTGCTGAACAAGCCACGAGTCCACAGTACAGATATTTCTCTGTTTGGTCTCATTGCAGCTGAAGGCCTTTGGTTTCCTGACATTTAACATTATTGATTTACCATTTCATTTTAGAAATAACCAAATAAATGTGTGGTATTATGTTTGCCTTAAAAATACAAATTGTATATTGCAGATACACATTTATGCAAAAAAAAAAAAAAGACTATGCACTTTTAGGACTGTCTACGTGTAGTATATCCCCAGATACTGAAATTATAATTTGATGAGAATAGCTATACTTGCACAGGCATACGTTGATCTGGAGAGAAACGCAAAACCGTAGCATGAGTGTTCTCAAATAACACTGTGCCACAAATTTTAAAGCTACCGTGTTGCTGCCGGGCATGAATTTTCATAATTCTGCGGCTGATAGCTCTTTTCTTCTAACACATTTGCAGGTGTCTCACTGTTCCCTGTCTTGTGCATTTTGTACTCCATAAAAGCAAATATACCTGGCAATGAAACTGACTCAGCAATAATTTGAGCATCACATTAAAATGATATTGCCTTTGGTGTGTGTGCTACAAGAAGATATTCATGAAAAAGTTGGGCAGTCTTGCACACGCCTTGTACAGAAATTTTCCTTAGAATAAATATTCGTAAATGATTTGTCAATGCTGATTAAAGGAGGAAAAACATCCAGCTTCTACTGTTCATACTGAGAACAGAATTTAATAACAATGAATACAAACAGGGCTGCACAGTGGCTTGGTGGTTAGCACTTTCGCCTTGCCTTACAGAAGATCCCTGGTTCCACGTTCCAGCCTTCTTGGGATCTTTCTACATGGAGTTTGCATGTTCTCCCTGTGCACGTGTGGGTTTTCTCTGGGTACTTCAGCTTCATCCCACTGTCCTAAAACATGCTCAGGGTAATTGGTAACCCTAAATTGTCCATAGGTGTGAATGTGAGTGTGATTGTTGTCCAGAGTGTCCCGTTTTCACCCTAAGTCAGCTGGGATATACTCTAGCCTTTCTGCAACCCTAATGACGATTAAGCAGTGTAAAGATTATGGATGGATGGATGATGACATACATTGGGAACACATTCAAAACATACACTTAGCTCACCCTATAGTTTTACATTTGGTCTCTCTTTATTATGTGACTTTGACAGAATGTGTCAGACCTTTGCTAATGATTGTACCTTGTTTTCAATTTTTAAACTATGATAATGCCAATAATATACTACAGTAATTATTTGGGATTGAGAAAACATCTTTCATAAACCGGAAGAATTAAGACAATCAACCAAAGGCCTTGTAATTCAACTAATATATAAGCTACAGTAGTCGTTGACAGGATATTCCTCATAGAATGCAGTCTGAAATCGACTTTTTTGTTGTTAAGGTTATCACACAACTCACACAAGATGTGGGACACCTTAGGGTTGTGTTTATGGAGCCTGCTTTGGATGTTACTTTGATGATTCACAAGCCTCATGACACCACAGCTGAGGACAGATTTCCTCGCTATCATATCACACGCATCCTTGTGCAGCAGCCAGGGCAACTCCTGGTAACTTTGAAAATGTAATATTCATTAATGCATTCGTTTGACTGCTGTGAAATGCTTTCAAGCCATGTGGTTCTGTATGCTTAGGAGAGAGTAGTGATTAGTTAGACTGGAGACAATGTGCTGATCTGGTGCTTTGTAAAAGGCATTTCATTGACTCTTAGTAAAAACTGTGGCCACTCCTCTTCACTTCACTGTACCCCTGCTGCCAGTGGCCATAGACAGTAGGAACATCCAATTAGTTTCAGTGGAAGTGGTTGATAAAAGCCACAAATACAGCATGACTAATTATGAGTTGTGGTATTATATTACGCTTGTGTATGTATCATACTGATATATAATCATTTTGATAATTTGCTAAGGATCCCTTTTGGAGAATATTAGTCGTTATCCAATTTTAAATTCATGTGAGCAAGAGAATAATATCAAAATTCTCTTAGAAGTACATTTCATTTGAATATCTTCCTTGTGGTTCTTTGATCCACTGTATCTAATCAGCTCTAAAAATTACAATTAAAAAACATACAAGCCATTGGACAACTTTTAGCTTACAATCAAAGAAGTCCATCTAAGAAAAGCCATATGACAAAAGATAAGGACCTGTGGACTACCCAGCCTTCCTTTAATTCTCATGGCTTACCTACCTGCTTTGTCTGAAGCATGGTATTTGACATACACCTGATAATCCCTCATTCAACATTAGCCAGTGTTTTTTAAGAGTGGTCTCTCCGCCCTCCTCTTGCTTCCCTTGAACATTTCTTTGCTCATTTTCACTGAGATCTCAGGGCTGATGCCTGCCACTGATAAAGCCTGATCTGCGGTAATTACACAGGGTAAGGGAATTGGATCTGTCTCTGGCTCTAAACAGTGAATTCTACTTGCACTCGTCCTCCATGCTGTACCTTTTCTGGTGATGAGACTCATTACAATGCCTGATGCACATCCCCTTTTGTCCTAAGCAGAATACTCTTACATTTCAACTTCCATCCATGCGTTGGGGGTGGCACTTAGCTGTGCTAAGTAGTCAGAAGCTTTAGCTGAGATGGGACAGCTGAGATGAGCGCAAAAAAACACAAATGAACTCCGTTTCCTAAAAATGACCAAAAATGACCATTTTAGTTCAGCATGATAGCATGCAAACAGTTGGAAATTTACACTAAATAAACATAAGTATAGGACTGTAAACAGTATTACCTGGTACCAAAAAGGAATGTAAAACTTCCACCATCAGTAATGCAGTAACAAACAAGAAAAGCACTCAGAGAGCACAGTACTCCGTCAAGGCTACTCAGTCATTGCATCATTTCCCAGAGCTGAAATCTTGAAAAAATTTGTGGCAGAAATTGCGACACCATAGAATGTGGCCATTTAATATAGATGTACCCACAAATAAAATTACCTTGTGCTGAGCACAGGCGTGTGTTATGCATGTGTACGTTATGCACGGATACTGAATCACATGACCTGAATATGTAGTGAGCGGCTGGAATTGATGGAACTCGGGAACACTTCCAACAGGTAAGTCCCGATAAGTCAGCAGTGGTGGATTTGTAGTAGGATTGCAATCGTGATTGTTTACTTGTTGTTATAGTTACAATGATGGTGTGCCGCTATCTCACAATGATACAGAACTCTTTAACAAATCCATGGGTCCAGACTATCAGATGCATCACTTCCAAAATCTAATCAGTTTGTCCCTGTGCCACTTCTGACCTTCCTTGAAAAATTCATCCAAATCTATTAATCCGTTTTTTGAGTAATGTAACAGACGAACAAACGTATGCCAATCCTCACATAACTCTGCCACTTTCTTTGGTGAAGTAATGATGAATCTAATACTGACCTATGACAGGTGATATAACCAAATATCACCAGAAATGTCCTCACTTCAGTAGTGGTGAAGCAGGCTAAATGGTAGCACCAAGCAGTAATTTGAATTCTATTTGGGGTTATTAACAATACTTTCTTTAATTTCTGTGTCAATCTGAAACTCGAGTTGAGTGCAGTTTCTCTTGAACTGGCGTCTCCTGCAGTCTCATTGAATAACCCTCTAAGTAGAGCGGGAGTCATGTCGATTAGAGACGGTGTCAGGAATTGTCTTAAGACATGAGATTTAAAAAAAAACACTCCTGCAACTAGTAAAAGTGTCCAGCTTGCAGAGACTGTGTATGTTACTCTAGATCAGAGTTTCTCAATGTGTCAGGCATGACAGTGGGGGGGGAATGAGCGACTGAGAGGAAAAAGTCAGTCTACATGGAACTAATTAGCTGAACTATTGTCTTAATGTCAGCTTTTTTTTCGCAACACACAACAGTACTCAAACTGCGCTGATAGTTTTTTTCTTACCAAGTACGGCCTTCCGAGAACGTGAGAATGCATCTTCAACAAGTTTGATTCCAGACTCGTTTTTGCAACATTTAAAGAGTTTATGTTACAGACAGGTGATACATTAGAAACAAATCTGTACCTTTGACCCCTGCAGTGAGGGGTTCTGTTTCGCTGTGGGGGGCATTTTGCATGCCTGGTTTGGATCCACTTGTCCCCTTAGAGCCAAAGTCACAGCAAACCAATATACACTTGCTCTGAGTGATCATGCTTATCCGCTAAAGAAACAAACATTTCTGGTATCTTACATTATGACAGTGCTCCCATCCATACGACTTGAAGGGTCACTCAATGGTTTAATGAAAATGATGTGAATCAAATGCTACTGTATGGTCATCCTAGTCTCAGAATCCAACTAAACACCTATTGCAGAACTGACATCTCGAACATCATTAAAAACGCCAAAGTAAGGAATATGTCTTGGAAGAATGGTATGCATCACTCCAACATAGCTCCTGAGGCTTGGAGAAACAAAATGCGGAGAAGCTTTTCTGGTGACAAATGGTGGCTAAGCACCACTCAGAAACTGTGTGCCTGCTTTCAAATGTGCCATGGCTCTTATATTTATGTGGGGTCCAGGAGTAGCTACTGCTAGAGTACGGTAGTTAAGGGTATCTGGATAAACCAACAAAGTTGACAGTACCAACCATGACTGCATCCTATTCAATAGATTGGTTCTGGTTCTTTACCAGAATATTTAACATTCCAGTATAATGTAAGTTATAGTATGTCTTTCTTTATTGATGCCTTTAGTCAAATCAAAAATTAACACTGAACTCATTCGAATTTACCGTCTAGAGATGAGGACAGCATGAATGAAATTTTATGACAACCTATCCAAATGTTGTTGAAAAACTTCAGTCGGTACCAAAGTGGTGGGCCAACCAACTGAATCATGTCAAAGTGTTTTATTTGCAACTATTGTAGAAATATTTTATGTAAACCAAGTGTCAGTGGATTATAATTTCTGTATGAACATATGAATCAGTGATAGAGAAATTTCAAGGTTACAGGTTTGGATGAAGATGCAAGCTGAAAATGATTTTTGTTTGGAAGAACAAAAATCTATTGCAAATCTGGAAGGAAGGATTGCATCTGACAAGGAGACGACTGATTATTGATACTGCACAGGAGGAAAATGTTCATGTTAAGGAGATGGGGACTGGCAGAGAAGGAAGACAGATCTTAGTCTGATGGTGTAACAGCTACACACACCCAACATTCTTTGCAAACTTTTTCATTTCAATGCCTAAAATCTGGAGTCTGGAAATATATATATATATATATATTTTTAAAAATGATGGCTATCGGGAAAAAAAAGAAATAAAACACATTTTCTTGTTTTAATTGTAACCACAAAATCAGCAACAACAAAACTGTTGAATGTCTCAAAGCAAGCCTTATTTACACCAGCAATGAGTCTCTGGAGAGAAGAGGAACCACTGAGACATTATCTGACATCCACTACAGTGCTGGATCCAAAGTCGTTATAATTGGAAAGGCAGGAGAAAGTTTGTCAGAAAGCGCACTCACGAGGGAGGTTCTCCGTACCCATTGTGTCAATCTTTTACCGTGGTGACGCTGGTACAAATTTGTCTTTGCATTGAAAGGTTTATTTGTACATGAATTATACATTAATACCCCCGTTTCCACACAACCATTGACAGTAGGCAGTAGCAAGTGACAAGTCAAGCTGTAATTGGTATCCACTCCATTGTTTATACAGTTTGATCCATGTGGTAGATGTGAAATTGAGTCAGGCTCATACTGTTTGGACAGACATTTACCTCTTTCCTCTATAATTTCATGCAGCCATAAAGACAGCTGGCAATAGAAAGCCGTGTACAATCCATTATGGCTAATCAGAGACTTAAGTGAAAACATGACGTTTACAGGAGAAAAGTTACAATTTCCATATCAGAACAGCTTAGAGGTCCGAGAGACTGTCTTAAGAGTGTATTGAAAGACAAATCCACTTTACGTGAATAGCTTTGTTTCTCCTTTAATGGCAGACCTATTAGACCCTACTGCTTCCCATGCAATGTTAGCCTTGAACATGTAAGTGTGAAAGACATCCAACAAGAGCAACAGAGAAGGGAAAGAAAGGAAAACATTGATTTAATCTGCTCAGCTGAGCTGCTGTGGTTTGGGTGTTGATTAAACTTCTGCCAGGTGACCTGAGGTTTTTGTTAGGTGACCGGTGCAGCACTGCAGCTGTTGCTTTTATGCTAAACCCCTCCATAGAGACGCTGTTGATTGTGGGATTAGCACACAGGTCTCCTACTTTGTTCATTACTCTCACCTCAGCTGTGTTTCATGACAATCTAGACAGCTCCAGACCTCAGATCTCTCCTTTAGACATCATTAGGGAGTAGTCAATGCAAAAACCTAATTGCTAAGAATGTGTGCGATAGAGTGGCAGTGCATAGGGACATTTCTTTGTGCAAAATACAGAAAACATCTAAAGCCTGCAATCTCTCATGAACACAACCTCAGTTTAGTGCGAACAGGGTGGAAAACTACAACTAAACCTGTGTGAATAAACATGTCCTCTTGAAGAGCTTTAATCGCGGCTGACCTTTCAAGCCCAATATTTTTTTTTGTCAAAATAGAGTTCAGACTAGTTTGACTTTTTAAAATTTGAATTACGGTACAAAAATATACACACGTGGACAAAATTGTTGGCACCCCTCAGTTAAAGAAGGAAAAACCCACAATTCTCACTGAAATCACTTGAAACTCACAAAAGTAACAATAAATAAAAATTTATTGAAAATTAAATAATCAAAAACAGCCATTACTTTTGAATTGTTGATTAACATAATTATTTAAAAAACAAACTAATGAAACAGGCCTGGACAAAAATGATGGTACCTCTATAAAAGATTGAAAACTATTTGACCAGAGTGACATGATTAACTCAGGTGTGTCATTTAATTGACATCACAGGTGTTTCCAAACTCATAATCAGTCAGTCTGCCTATTTAAAGGGAGACAAGTAGTCACCCTGCTGTTTGGTGAAAAGGTGTGTACCACACTGAACATGGACAACAGAAAGCGAAGGAGAGAATTGTCCCAGGACATCCGAAAAAAAATTATAGACAAACATCTTAAAGGTAAAGGCTATAAGACCATCTCTAAACAGCTTGAAGTTCCTGTGACAACAGTGGCTCATATTATTCAGAAGTTCAAGACCCACGGGACAGTAGCCAACCTCCCTGGACGTGGCCGCAAGAGGAAAATTGATGACAAATTGAAGAGACGGATCGTTGGAATTGTATCCAAAGAGCCCAGAGCAACCTCCAAAGAAATTAAAGGTGAACTCCAAGGCCAAGGTACATCAGTGTCAGATCGCACCATTCGTCGTTGTTTGAGCCAAAGTGGACTTCATGGGAGACGACCAAGGAGGACACCACTGCTGAAAAAAACTCATAAAAAAGCCAGACTGGAATTTGCAAAAATGCATGTTGACAAGCCACAAAGCTTCTGGGAGAATGTCCTTTGGACAGATGAGACCAAACTGGAGCTTTTTGGTAAGGCACATCAACTCTATGTTCATAGACTCAAAAACCAAGCATACGAAGAAAAGAACACTGTCCCTACGGTGAAACATGGAGGAGGCTCAGTAATGTTTTGGGGCTGCTTTGCTGCATCTGGCACAGGGTGTCTTGAAAGTGTGCAAAGTACGATGAAATCTGAAGACTATCAAGGCATTCTGGAGAGAAATGTGCTGCCTAGTGTCAGAAAGCTTGGTCTCAGTCGCAGGTCATGGGTCTTCCAATAGGACAACGATCCAAAACACACAGCCAAAAACACCCAAGAATGGCTGAGAGAAAAGCGTTGGACTATTCTAAAGTGGCCTTCTATGAGCCCAGATCTGAATCCCATTGAACATATGTGGAAGGAGCTGAAACATGCCATTTGGAGAAGACACCCATCAAACCTGAGACAACTGGAGCTGTTTGCTCATGAGGAGTGGGCCAAAATACCTGTTGACAGCTGCAGAACGCTCATTGACAAATACAGAAATCGTTTAATTGCAGTGATTGCCTCAAAAGGTTGTGCAACAAAATATTAAGTTATGGGTACCATCATTTTTGTCCAGCCCTATTTCATTAGTTTGTTTTTTTAAATAATTATGTTAATCAACAATTCAAAAGTGATGGCTGATTTTGATTATTTAATTTTCAATAAATTTTTATTTATTGTTACTTTTGTGAGTTTCAAGTGATTTCAGTGAGAATTGTGGGTTTTTCCTTCTTTAACTGAGGGGTACCAACAATTTTGTCCACGTGTGTATACGGCATTGAGCTTTCAAAATATTTCATACTTGTCATAAAGCAAGAGGCAGGTTCCCACAGAAGCACTAAAAACCGAATTTGCTTGTCGTGATCATTCCTCCTGTTTAATCTCGCCATTTACTTTGTTGTGTTTTCAAATCGACCTATGTGGGATCAACTCTTTGGCTTGTGCTCCAGTGAAAAATGTACAAATCTTTTCTTAAAGCTGCTGTCCGGAGTTTGAATCGCAGCGTCTCCCAAAACACTGTTGGTCCCAACCTCCCTCTGATTTCGCCCCTTTATTTGTGCACACGCGCAGTATCTGAGAGGAGTGCCCGGAGTGCTGCAGCATCTTGCCTGTTTTGCTGTTTTCCACTCTTCTACATTTAGTACATTTAGTAAATAATAAAGGAATTACGTGAGAATGCTGTATTGAGTCTAACTTGTCCTAATACCAAAATAACATGAATCTGCTAGGACGAACGAGTAAAGTTTCAATATGTGATTACACTCGTGTATCCCTCTCGATGACGTTGTTTATCAAACTTAGTGCATTTACTCGTGTATATGTGTTACATTGTTTATTTATTTCTATCTAGAGTTCAGAATTGCATGACTCCTCTGACGAAGAGTATGTCCCAGACGCCCCAACATCTTCCTCAAGAGGTCGGGCATCTAAACGAAGCCGTCAGGCGGGCTATGGAGGCCGTGGTCGGGGAGCGACGCGAGCACCCCGAGCCAAAAAACGTCCTGCAGTCTCTTGGCCTGACAAGCCGTGGGATTGGTAACTTTTCTGGAAGTTGCTGAGCCCTGATGCTCTCTCATCTCCTCCACAAGCAAAACAAATGTGCGCGCGGTTGCGTAGTGCGTAGCTCGCCCACCTCTGCATGGGCTTGCTTGCTGTGCGCGTAACCGTTGATTGACAGCATGACAAAGCTGAAGCTCGAACTTGATTGGTCAGCAGCGACCAGCGCTTTTTGGAATAACATGGGGGTCTATGAGAGGAATTGAAAACAAACGGAAACTCCGGACAGAAGCTTTAAGCTCATATGAGGCAGGCAGAATGATGGCATGATAGTAACACAGAAGGGGGCTAAAACATTAACTACATTTGCTGATGTCATTTGCATTCTGTTTTCTTATTGTGAATGTTTGGATCACTGTACAGTGAAAGGTTTAACATTAGTATGAGGAAAGGGTAGTTGTAATGTAAAGCACAGGGTCACACTTACCACTGTAGCCAGACAGCAAGAAATCATCCTCCACTTTCTCTGGGTGTGTCCATCTTTAGACGTGCATGGTAGATGAATTAGTAAATCTAAACTGGCCATAGGTGTGAGCAATGTTCCCTCTAATTTTTCATGAGTCTGAGCAAACACACAAACTCACTGAGCAGACCCTTGGACCACTGTGAGCAACATCAGACATGTGCACTGTTGTCATGCCAGCATCGCATCCAAGTTACATGGTTTGTTAAAAGAACCAAATTACAGCATTTACACTTCTGTTAAAACACTTTGTCAGCAGGAGCCAGTTGAAGGCTGCAGTGATTTTGGTGACACTACAATGTATAAGAGTGAACTTATTGAATATTTTTGTCTCTCTTTGCTGTTGCAGATGGTCCCTGTTCACTCCATAGACACCAGTGGTATTTCTGCAGCTTGAAAAACAGCTACTTTTGATAAAACTGGGCTTGTAGCACATTGTGTGCCTTACAGCGATGGAAAAGAGGCATTGTTTATGTTTTTGACAACCTATATCTAACGAGTTATAGATGCTGGAACTCTGAATCTGTGAATATCTTTCCAACTTTACTGAACTTGGGGCCACTACCACCCAAAGAGTGGCATTTTTAATTTTGAAAAAAGCATTTAGCCATACTTAAAGCTTTAAGTGCTTTATTAACATGGAACTAAGAATTTTGCATTCTTTTATGATAACAGGTTATGTCTGAAAAGAAGTGGTATCATTTTAAACAGTGAAACCATACTAACAAAATAAAATGTAATGACCAACCAGTGTGCAATACTGGATCTGCAAAAACATAAACAACTGAATGCAGAACACTGTACAAAGAAATTATCTACAGATAGTTATCTGCAGATAATTCACAGACATTTTATCTTAACACAGTTAATGTACGTCATATATTTGTATATGCATGTATTTAT
Source organism: Acanthochromis polyacanthus (assembly GCF_021347895.1). Lineage (NCBI taxonomy): Eukaryota > Metazoa > Chordata > Actinopteri > Pomacentridae > Acanthochromis > Acanthochromis polyacanthus. Next base: position 31,337,466 of record NC_067114.1, on the reverse strand, counting down.
TTATTTATTTATTTAGTACTGTTAACATATCAGAGTTTTGAGTGAGGCTTTCTTTAGATAGCCAAAGGCCAAGTAGATGTGGCTTCGGGCCAAAATGTTTGTAAACAATTGAACAGCCAGCCAACCTGCGGGGGGGGGGGGGGGGGGGGGGGTGCGCTCCAATTCCGCTAGTGGGATCACAGATGTATTAAAAATGACTCCCGAGACACACACGTTTTGCACACACAGTTGCTCAGTGAAATCTGGCTGGTACAACTGTGTCCGACCAGTAGCCGATCACGCGAGTTTCGTGTTGCGGTAACGGACTGGCTTGGCTCAGTGCCATATCAAATTTTCAAAATCATCTGGCGGGCCAGACATTATTCCTGACGGGCCAGTTTTGGCCCGCGGGCCACCAGTTGCCGACCACTGACATATAGGCTATTAAATAAATGTTTTTTGAAAACTCAAAATCATTGAAATAAAACTTAGGAATTATTGAGTCACTAAAATACTGTAGAGTCTACGGCCACAAAAGCATGATTATAAGCATAATCTGGTAAATTCACAAACATATACTGGAGGAAATCCAGTTTATCTCATCATGATGTCACTTACCATATGGACTTCAGGAGATGATTGGGTATGATTAACTGTGACCTGCTGGTTGGGTCCTCCTCTCTATTCTCATGTTCTTACATGTTTGTCTCCTGATGCTGCTTTACTGCAGCCAGTCCACGAGCAACAGAAAACACAGTTTTTCTTGTACCCATTGCCAGGGGTTTGAGTCTTCCCACTCAAATGTTTTTGCTTCTTTGGACATGGTGGAGTTATGGGTGTAGGCATTTTTAAATGCGCAGAGCAGTGCGCAGCAGCGTCTGTAACCACGCAACCCGCGACAGGACCATAGGACCAGACACACAGAGAAGCATAGAGATATATATAGAAGACGAGATACGATAGCGCGCTGCAGCAGCCGGCTAACGTGACTGCACATAAGGATGTCTGTAAACAACATTGATTAGCTGCATAAATACCTATGTGAATCACATCACTGGCTGCAGCAGCCAGTCACGAGTCACTCACTGACTCACATTGAAAAATAGCACAGAATGAATTATGAATTTATTTTATTTTCAATTTAGGTTAGTTTTTTTTTTGTACGCAGTGCAGATTTTCTGTGCGCTGAGACTGTGTTAGGAGTGTGCAATTGCGCATGCACGCAGCTTAGAGGGAACAGTGGGTGTGAGTGTGAGTGTGCATGGTTGTCTGCCTGCTAACCTGCCAATGGTGTACCAACCTCTTGCAAAGTGTCAATAGGCATTGACTCCAGGCCCTCACGACCATTTACAGGATAAAACTAATGAATAAATTGAAGAATGGATGTTCCCTGAAACCTGGTGAATAATAATCTGTAGTATCACAGTGCCTCATTTATACTGATATGCTGTGGAACATGTTATCTTAATCACAATATTGCAGCTCATGCAATTTAGACATTTGACTTAGCCCAAATGTCTAAATTACATGAGCTGCAATGTTGTGATTAAGGGTTACTATGATCAACCCTACTAATAGTAATAATGATAGTAATTTATTAAGGGTAATTGTGCAGTATTTCTATTTTTTTTTTAAATCATTATTTTTTGGGGACTACTTAAAGGCAGCAGAAACTAAATCGAATCAAGGTGGAAGCCAGCAGGACTTCTGCTGAAGGTGAACTACTTCAGCAGAGTCTCAGTAGTTGCCATCTTAGCTTTTATGTATTGCAATAGTGGGATTTGGTGGAATAAATACCACATTTAAAAGTAGCACACAATAAATTTATAACATTATTAAAAGCAGATGAGCAGAAGATAAATTAATTAAACAATGAGCTGTAAATAATCAAAATAAAATTCTAAAACATGCAAATAAATTCAAATTCCTTTTATTTTCTCTTAATTTTGCTGCTCTGCTGGGTTCTGTCTTTGTTGTACAGTCTAGTTGCTACCTGGAGGTCATACTTGTTTACTTCAAGCGTGCTTTGGCACTGTAAAAAGCCAATATTTCCTCTCCATGGCACATAGCCATTCATGTAAGCAAAGATGCATGAACCAGTTTTGGAGTTGAGTCTACTTCATGCAGCTATAACAAGTTTTACGAACAGATAACCTGGCCTTCCAAGTTTGAAAAGATAATGAATGACCTTGTGTAATGCAAATTGGTAACTCCTTTATTAAGCCTAATCTAATTAAGATCCCCCTTCACACATTATTAAAGGAACTCAATAAACAATACAGGGTATGAGAGATTTGGCATGGGAGCATAATCATAAACACATCTTTAATTTCATAGCAACACTGCAGTGTTGATTGCCGCCATGCTGTTGGCCATATGTCCTTGAAAATAGACCGTAACTGAATCACTGTGTACCTATTAGCTTTAAATTCTACACATTAAGTGAATAAAATCCAAGTGGTTTCACCAGTGCAATGAGCATATTAACTAGAAATAGTCCCTTAATAAGGACATGATTGTCTTCAGCTCAACACAGGAAATATGTGCCTTTAAAAAAAAAGGTGTCATAAAAAAATGAAGCGATATGCAGTAGTGCCTTTCTTCTCCTTGAGACTTCCTCTCAGCCATCCCCTCCCCCACCCTCCTCCCACCTTAACTTTGGAGGAGGGCCCCCCCCATGATGCTTCCAGATTGCGCTCGTAACAATGTGACTAGGCCCCGATGCAGAGATCCACATTTTCATATCTGAGGCCAATGATAGATGAGGCAATCTGAACAAGATGTGCTGAAAGATACATCAGGAGGCAGACAGCCCGAGATAAAGGAAAAAGAAGACTGGGGCCCCCATTGTCACCCGTCCGCTGCTCCATGGATATATAGTGGCTCCCCCAGGACCAATAACTCACATACATATTCAAAAGCTGCAACAGCAGTGTGCCACCCCGGGGACAGACGCTAAAGCTGCTAAACCGAAAAGCCGTCCAGGATTGTGTTGACTCTGCTTCCTGCTACCTGCCACCCAGTGCTTGACTACAGGCTTAATGACTGGCCCTCCTTAGGCATACCACTGACTGAATTATGGCCTGATGCTAGTTTTGTCGCTGTTTATCCAGTAATGTTTTGCTAAACATGCAGTTTTATGAGGAAGCTGACACGGTCATCAACTTACATCCTCCAGTGCAATTTAAAATCCTGAATGCTGGTGATGAATATGAATAATTTATAGCCGAAAGAGACCATCATATAATGAAGCTATTGGTGATTTGACCTGACAAATTAATCAATGTCTAATCTAATTTATTAAACACACTGCAGGTCAAAACCCATTCACCCATTTATCTTTGTCAGAAAGTGGAAGTGCTGAGAAAAAGAAACCGTTAAGCCTTTTTGCATTGTCTCAGTGGTGTTGAGGAAGCTTTTTTGAAAAAAAATAAAAATAAAGTCAGCTAAACTACAACTTCCTGTACAATAGAAATGATTAAGGCATAGTCAGGGTACCAGCCTGAGAAGAAAATGAACTAACTTCAAACAGGATGAGACAAGCTCAGTTTAAAGGGACTGACTCATTCTTATTCCTCCTGAAAAGTCAGAGAGATGATGGTCAATATTTCCACAATGCTAATGTAACCAGTATAAGAGGAATAGGAGAATAGATAATAGGAATCGGGACCAGAATCAGAAGATTTAAAGACATGGCATGAAGCCTAGATGCTGAACAACCATAGTGAAATATGACACAGACACTGCAACTAGAAAACACAATTTGTATTGAAATAAAACAAAAATTGCAGTTGCTTCTCGTACAACCCCCCCCTTTAACAGAAACACAAATAATAAAGTAGATCACGTCCAATCTGAAGTTTAGTCCTTTGTCTTTTCGTCCTTTCATCCTCAGTCCAAATAGTTCAATAATAGTTCAATTGTTCAATAGTTCGTTCACCTGGGATGTGTGACACACACGCACAACACAGTTCAATCCTACCGCATGTCACGCCTGTAGGTTGGTTCTTTTGGGCAGTGGCTCGCCATCCATTAACCCGTTAAAGTATGCCGGCCCGCGGGCGGGCCGTTTTTTTATCGGTATACGCTTTTTTTAAAATAGAAGGACACTGCAAACACGATTATACAAACACTATACACACATAGAAAGCTGAGATTCTCATGAATCCGCCGGTATAAACCACTTTCAGATGTGATTACCACAGCGGGTAATATAAACACATTTATCCAACAAACAACAAGTCATGTAAACGTGCACAGCTTACCTGTCGACGCAGTTTGGACGCTCGTTTCTGGTCATAAAAGAAGATAATCCACAAAAACCAGCCAGAACCCAAGCTTAGCCATCCAGAGGAAACAATCCAGTATAATACTTTGGCCAAAACATGTCTCGAAATAAGTAAAAAATCCAGAAAACGATCGGCTCCGTGCGCGTGCACGCGGCGCGTGGTGGCGCTGTGCGTTTCATATTCACTGCATCTTTCTATTATAACTTTATCATACACGGTCCTATTTCCTTTGTTCGCGATTCAAAATGGATACTGGAGGCTTCTCGACCGCTTCAAACCGGACTTCAACCAATCAGGTGACTCGTTTCCGCCTACTTCGGCGATATAGCCAACCATGGCCGAGTCTGACAGATATCGATTACATCACTTGATTGACTTGTTTCTCAGCAAATCACGCCGGAGGAAACGTTAGATTGACAGGCCTGGTAGCCAATGAGCTTGCTGAATGGCTTGAATACAAATCCCGCCTCTGCCAGCGGCTTTATATGATATTTCATTCGTGAGCTCCGGGCTCCACCTGCTGTTTCTCTGTATTCCTCTCAATCTGTGTGTGTGATCGACACTGAAGCCTATCTGAAGTGATTTTTTGAGTTCTTTATGAGTTTTTGGAATGAAAATAATGTGAAAATGAAGTGAAAATTAATTTATACCATTCTGTAAAGAGTGTGCACAGTGTATAAAGATTGCATCCAACATTGACAGGGGCGGAGCATATCAGTACAAATACATGTGTGAAACACTCATTTCTTGTAGTATTGCTCTGAAATTTTGACCTGAACTATGTAAGACCCCAGGCTTTTGCAATATTGTGTTTTCAAGCTCTTACAGTGCTGCCACACTGATTTTCAGGTGTTTTATTAGGGAAAAATGTAGGCGAGAAAAAAATTCATCCTAATTCAGTGTGTGCCAACATGAAATACTCTGTGCCAGTAGCACCTAGAGTAATTCTGACTGCACTGGGTGAAAATTCAGGTTGTCAGCTTTCAAATGAGACCCCAACCATGCATGTACTCCAAACAGTTCAAGAACAGCATTCAATTTACTTTCTGTAAATCTCAGTCGAAATTTCGGGCGGAAATTGCCTGGAGTTCTTCAAAGTTCTTCCAGGAATCCCCAGCAGAGTTTAGGAGACTTCAGTTCTCACACTAGTGCAATCTGGTATTGGAATCCAACTCAAAAAACCTGACCTATGGGCAAGGTCAGAATTCAATCACCATTTTTGTTTGAACAAAGTGATTGCAATTTATCTCTCATCTCATTTTTCATCTTGTCAAACATAGTACTATTTCTCACATTCAGTTCAAAAATAGTATCACCGGTTTTAACTAGTTTTTTTCAAGTTAACGGTTGACATCATGAATTTAAACACTTAAGGGAAAGTAATTACCCTTGTGCACAATACACAACACACAATAATGATTGTTCACCTTAAAATATAAACATATGAGACATGAATACTCCGCGTTTCACATTCTTTTAACTACCAAATGAACACGTCAGAATGCTAACATGTTTAGCATAAGTCAATGTAACTTACAATGATAAAAATTAGCATAGCGGCGAGTGCGATTCCATGCTGATTTCAACTCATCGAAGCAAAACGTCAGACAATAAACGAAGAAACATCCTCCTCCGGCTCTTAGGTTTCACTCTGGAACATGGATATCTTTGCTTTCTTATTTATAACATTTGTACCGAACATAAACAGTGTATCTCTCCCACGGTTGTGGCTCTCTCTCTTTCTGCGTGCAGTTCTCTTGTGTGCAACAGAACTTGATTTCAGAGCAACCAAACACGGGCGGGACAAACAATCTAATTGGCTGATGTGAGGTGCGTTCACATCAACAATTGGTTGTTCACTCAAGTTTTTACTCAGATCCCACACTCCTGGCAAATCAAATTCACTTTGTATTTTAATGATATTTTAAACTTTAAACTTTGTTCATAGTTCTATTTAAAGATTTTAACTACTTCTGTAAATAATAACTATTTATATGTTTTGCTAGAGTTTAAAATGTCAGCTTTTATGTACTCCAGCTTATCTCTTTGTCTAGTAGTCTACTGTGGGCTACACTAAACCCAGCCTTACAAAAAAGTGTGCTTTACAACTGGAGTGCTTTTCATCACTACATACTAAAAGCACAAAAAGTGGGAAACTAGAGGTCAGCAACCTACCAAAGGGTTACTAGATGACAGTTAGGTCATGAGATAAAGATGAGCCAGCAACACAGAATTCTGTTTCTGTATTTCAAAAACAAAAAAAACAAAAACTTTCCAGCAATCTTTGTAATATTTTTGATGATAATATTAACTTTTGAGGCCTCTAAAAATAAAATAAAGAAAATGATCATTTTTGGTTAGACTGATGAAAACAATGAAGAACAGATGTTGCCTTGCTTTGAGGTAAAATTACATTTTAAGGGATGACAAAATACAAACATGATCACGCTTACACCACTGTTCAAAAGTTTGGGGTCATTCAGAAATGTCCTTACTTTTGAAAGAAAAACATTTTTTCCAATGTAGATAGCATTAAATGAATCAGAATCATAGTCTAGACATTGTTTATGTGGTAAATCACTATTCTAACTGGAAACAGCTGATTTTTAATGGAAAACATAAGGGTACAGAGGCCCATTTCCAGCAACCATCACTCCTGTGTTCTAATGGTACATTGTGTTAGCTAATGGTGTTGAAAGGCTAATTGATGATTAGGAAACCCTTGTGCAATTATTTTAGGACATGAACCAGTGTGAGTTTTCATAGAAAACATGAAATTGCCCGAGGTGACCCCAAACTTTTGTATGTACCAATAAAACCCAGAAGGAAAGTTGGGGTCGCTGTGGTTATTTTGGAATTGTGGGTCATGTTACCGGTTCAATATTTAGATTCAGATCGTAAAGTTATTAATGCCATGTCATTTTGTCTATGTGGCTGTCACTCAGAAGCGCACTGATGCACATGCATTATAAGCATCTGAGTGGGAAACCTAAAACAGAAGCTTAATGTCTGTAACCCTGCATTCGATTCTAAATTATCTTATTTTATTTCTCTCTCTTCTCTGCCTCAGTACCCTTTCTGTAATGTGTAAAAATCAATAAGAGCATATGGTCAAAATGATATACAATAGGTTTACAGTGAAATGTTTTTAAAAAGCCAATTACTCACTGCAGTGTAGAACAATTTGCCATGCAATATTCCCTCCAGTTTACAGTATGCCTCGTGTGCATATGTATTCCAACAACAGGGTGTAAATCATTGTTCTCAAACAGCAGGCTTGGTGGTCTAAAAAAGCTACTAATGATTCTGAGGCTACAATAGTCCATGAACAAACATTTTCAGTCTCCAACTCAGAGTGTTCACCACTACAACTGCAGCAATACAGTGCTTCAAATCACTTTCTACAATTCTATAATTCCACAATTTCATTTAGCAGATGCTTTTATCCATAGTGACGTACATCTGAGAGTAGATACAACACATGCAAGGATCTAGTCAGGAGAAACCAACCTGGATAAATGCCACTTTACACAGACTTTACACACTTTACAAAGGACAGAAAACACCAAAGAGTTGACATCTGAACACAAGTGCTCTTTCTTGGGAAAAGACGTCACTTTAACCACAAAAAAAAAAAAACACCTTCCGCTGAACACGTGTGTGTTATGCATGTGTACATTATGTACGGATACCAAATCGCGTGACCTAAATATGGAGCGGACAGCGGAAATTGATGAGACTCAGAAACACCCCCACAATTTAATCAATTGTTCTTTGTATCATTTCCAATGGATTAGTCCTGATTAGTTCATAGTGGTTGATTTTTAGTAGGATCGCAATCGTGATCGTCAGCAGGCAGCTGATGTAGTGTTGAAGCTGTGCCTACATGACATAAATTCACAGTGAAGGATGACTTTAATGTTTTAAAGAGCCACATGTTGTTCCCTGCTCCTTTGTCACAATGGTGAAGACAAAGGAGCTGTGACATCATCCATCCATCCATCCATTCTCTATACACCGCTTTAACCTCACTAGGGTCACAGGGGGTGCTGGAGCCTATCCCAGCTGACTCAGGTGGAGGCAGGAGACACCCTGGTCAAGTCGCCAGTCTGTCGCAGGGATACATATACAGACAAACAATCACACTCACATTCATACCTACGGACAATTTAGAGTAATCAATTAACCTCAGCATATTTTTGGACTGACTTGACACGGCGGGGACCCTCTGGAAGCCAGACTGGGAAATGGTGGCTGGCATGACGGGGACCCCCTGGAGGCTGGACTGGGAACCGGCAACTGGTGAGAGGGGGGCCCTCTGGAGGCCGGACTGGGAACCGGCGACTGGCACGTCAGGGACCCTCTGGAGGCCGGACTGGGAACCAGTGGCTGGCACGACGGGAACCCTCTGGAGGCCGGGTGGTCTGGAGGCCGGGTGGGAGGCCGGACTGGGAACTGGTGGTGGCGGGACCCCTCTGGGGCCAAAACTGGACACGGGACTGTGGACCCCTCTGGGGGCAGAACTGGAAACGGGGCAGGGGACCCCTCAGGGGGCAGAACTGAAAATGGGCTAAGCCTCTTCAGGGCTCGAGGGGAGGCGCTAAGCCTCTTCAGGGCTCGAGGGGAGGCACTAAGCCTATTCGGGGCTCAAGGGGAGGCGCTAAGCCTATTCGGGGCTCGAGGGGAGGTGTTAAACCTCTTCAAGGCTGCAGGGGAGGCTTTATTTATTTATTTGTTTATTTATTTTATTTTATATCCCTTATTAATCCCACGAGGGGAAATTCTGATTTTCGCATATCCCCCCATCTGGGGGGGTCAGAGCGCAGGGTCAGCCGCGGTACAGCACCCCTGGAGCACACACACATTCACCCAGTCATACACACATTCACACACTGATGGCGGGAGCTGCCATGCAAGGCGCTAACCACGCCCCATCAGGAGCAATTAGCTGTCTTTCTCAGGGACACCTCGACATGAGCACGACGGGCCAGGGGATCGAACTGCAACCCTCCGGTTGCGAGACGGCCACTCTACCCACTGACCTATGCAAGCCTCTTCAAGGCTGCAGGAGACGGGGCGACGGCCCCCACAAGGACAGGGGACGGGGCGGCGTCCCCCACAAGGACAGGAGACGGGGCGGCACGGGACCCCTCCTCGGCAGGGAGTGAGGCGGCATGGGGCCTCTCCTCGGCAGGGAGTGAGGCGGCATGGGGCCTCTCCTCAGCAGGGAATGAGGCGGCTCGGGGCCTCTCCGAGACAGGAGCAAGAACTGAGGTGGTGCAGGGCCCCTCCAATGCTGCAGGTGAGGTGGCGCAACGGCGCTTTCTGGAGCAATTTCTATAGGAGGTTCATTAGAAATTATAGCAAAGTGGCTGCCCCTTTAACATCTCTTACCTCATGTTTGAAGCCTTTTCACTGGACTCCGGAGGCTGATACAGCATTTTTGGAGCTGAAGAAGCATTTTGTTACTGCTCCTGTACTTACTCAGCCTGACCCTTCGCTCCAGTATATTGCTGAAGTTGATGCTTCTGACATTGAGGTTGGGGCAGTTCTTTCTCGGCGTTTCCCTAATGACCAAAAACTCCATCCATGTGCTTACTTTTCTAAACGTCTCTCTCTAGCAGAACAAAATTATGATATCAGAAACCATGAGCTGTTGACTGTGAAGATGGCCTTGGAAGATTGGAGGCACTGGCTGGAGGGTTCTGAACACCCATTCATTGTTTAGACTGATTTCAGTTCGGTAGGTCTCAACTTACCTTCCTCTATGAGAATCCGTCCGACTTTCCATGTTTTTCAGGTCAAACCTGTTTTCTAGAATTCTCCAAAACAATCAGCCGAAGCGCCACGGTGACATCGCTTTACTTTAGCCGTGCTAGGAGCTGGCATCAGGCAGAAATCCTGCAATCAGGTACGACTACCCACCCTGGACAGAAAGCCTCACCCAGAGCCATTTGATTGACAGCTCAGTCCATCAAGTAAAATCAAATGCAAAACAAAAAAAAAGGACAATGACAAAAGGAAAAGCAAATAAAAACCGGAAAAGGCAATGACAAAACGAAAACAAAAGGGAAAAAAAAGGAAAAGCAAAGACAAAACTTCCCTTTTTATTAATTTCTATATTTTTTATTTCTTTATTTTTCTTTTATTTATTTCTCTTTATATTTACACATTTCTTTCTTTCTTCCTTTCTTTCTTTCTTTCTTTCTGACTTTGACTGTATCACAGGAATCATGAAATCAGAGGACTACCAAAATGTGCTACCCAATGTAAGAACACTAGGTTTGCATTGAAAATCATGGGCTTTCCAGCAAGATAAAGACCAAAAGCACACAACCAAAAGCAGGCAGGAATGGTTGAAAAGGAAAAAAATGGACTGTTTAAACTGACCAGCAATGACTCCTGATTTCAATCCCATTGAAAATCTATGGCATGAGCTGAAATCTGCCATTGGGGCAAGGAATCCTGCAAATGTTCAAGAGCTTGAACAAATAGCAAAGGAGGAGTGATAGTAAATACCAGCTGAGAAGTGCAAGAAGCACTTTTTCTGTTTCCTCTTGGAAATTACAACATGTAAGTTGGAAATTTTATTTTTATTTTTTTGCTAAATTACTTTTGACATCCAGTTGAAAAATTCTGATAATATGATTTTGGTACATTTCCATTTCTTTCTGAGGATATTGTACAAGTTATACAAAAAAGGAAAGAGTGCCAATAGTTGTGACCTGGACTGTATCTCGCGCTGATACAGAAATCTTTTACAAACCCGTGAATCTAGAATATAAGCTGCATCACTGCCAAAATCTAGTCACTTGGTCCTTGTGTCATTTCTGACCATCCTTAAAAAATTTCATCCAAATCCATTAGTCCATTTTTGAGTAACGTTGCTAACAGACAGACAGACAGACAGACAGACAAATGTATGCCAATTGTCACATAACTCTGCTGTTCCTTGGTGGAGTAAATATATGGCATAACTGTAAACTCAATTTTCTCATTGCCTGCTACAGAAGGAGGGAAATGTCTTTATCCTAGTTGTTTCTTAGTGCATGATACTGCTGTCAGTATGTAACTACCTAGTAACTAACCAGATGGTGGGGATGATAAATTGATGTCTGCGTAGTTTGGTTTGGGTGAGAGGCAGAGCTACAAGCTTTCAGTATCTTTTCAATGAGTCAATTTCAAACCAGGTTGAAAATTCCAATCCCAAAGGAATCATTGAAATTTAGATTTTGAGTGTAAATGTTTAAACAAATCTCAGTAAGGCTAATATACTGTAAAGACCTACCATATATCTACTAGAACCTGGCTGTCTGTTCATGCCATTAGTCATTCAAATTGAAGGCATGTGTGTTACCATTTCCTAAAGCATTTGTCTTAATAGATAGTGAGTCTAGCATTATTCTCAGTTAACCTACTCAGCTGTTGCTGAGGTGCTTCATCAGCAGGTGAACAGCATAAATTGTGTGATTTTCTCATCTCAGCTGGATTCAGCAAATGATGCTAGAAAATGCTTTACAAGGATTGGACTGAATAATATGTGGTGTACTAAGGAGCAGAACATTCCAGAGCAATACACAAAGATTCAGAGACCCTTTCTCAAAGCTGTAAATTTGGTAAGACACCATTTCAGGAGACAGATAACCCAAAATTCACCTCCAAATGGAATATCCACTGATCAGATGTATACAAATAAATGACCACTAACGGCTCTCTTGGAGACAACAGGATGCCTCCTACTTCCACTAGAATCTGATAAGGGTTATAAAAAGTCAACTGTGAGGAAAACCACAAATATACAGGATTGGCATTCTGACCTTCTGATCTCTCAATACCTAACACACAGAACTTGCTATGCAGGAATGAATTGAACAGCTTACATCAGAACATTAAAGAAATGCAGCATCGCCGGAGTCATGATCTGGACTCTGTCTCTGATACCAGGTTGATCAGGACCAGTATGGAAGAAGAACACATCAAATGTGACGTTTGTGTGGAAGATGCACACACATGATACACAAACACCAGCCCTGGCATTTGTATATCATGTCCCTAAAGAAAGCATACTGAAGAGCCAAACACCTGAGCGGACAAAGTTTAGCATGAAGAAATGCTCTTAGGCAAACAACAGATCATACTATTTGTGACAACTTACAGCAGAGAAGCAGAAAACATAAAATAAATTATTAATAGAAAACTGTGTGTCATTAAGAGTGATGGTTTGCTTTGTACAATTTTCCCTGAACCACCATCAATCAGTTTTAGGAGATGCTGGACTTCACAAGATAAATGGGTCCACGGTCATCTCCAACCAAACACTCGTCAAACATGGTTGGTTCCCGAACATAAAAGATCCTATAAGTGTGACCATTGCAACCACTGCACAAATTCAGTTCAAGACAGTTATGGATTTTACATCTCAGAAGGAGCTTATCATTGATCATGTAATTAACTACACAACTTTACTTGTCAACTATAGGCTAGACTGTCCTAAATAAATGATTATCTACACTGGAGGAACAAACAGACAGTTGCAGGACAGGTTAGAAGAGCACAACTATGTTATCCACGCAGGGATTGTCAGCTACCCCTTGGCTAGACACTACCTTAATCTCCACAACAGTAAATCATCCAAATTACAAGTCTTTGGCATTGACCACATCCTTCTAAGCATACACAAAGGCTGAAAGACAAAGGAAACTTAATCAATGAGAAAATCTTTTGGATTTGAATGAATGAGGACATGCATTTTGCTAGTTTTGTGTAAACATTTTTAGTTTTGTTCATTACTTCTGTTTGTGTGGATTGTGCTACTCTTTCATTCAGTCAAAACAATTGAAAGATCGGTGGAACATCATTAAAAAGCACTTTGTCAGGGAGTTTGACTCCCTGACAAAGTCTTTTAGGTTAAACATGACTATATCATAATAAAGACATGTTATTCGCTAAAAAGACAGTGTCTTGAACTTCACTGGGATTTCTGAAACTTGATTGCTCCTTAGGTTTTGTTGTTAAAGGTCGGCAGGTTCCCAAAAACCACATGCAAAGAAAAGGTACGAATTAACAAAGACTTGGTAAAAAAGTTTTTTTTTTAAATGAAGGAGGAAGCCATTATCCTCCAGTCCAACCATATTTCAGAACTGCAACCTACCTGGGCTGTCCAGAACACAAGGTGTGAAGGGCTCAGTGACATGGACAAATCAACGACTGAAACACAACCCCGGTGCATAAAATTTACCCCTTTTTAGAGGCGTATGGACACATGAAATGAGACTGAATGGAGCAGATGGATGGGCCTGTGGCTGGGACACTAATGGGCACAGGGCACATGGGGTACTGATATGGGCAGCTTTCATTAGGGATGAACTAGTTGGATATTTTGATCTGAAGTTTGACTACATAATGCAACAACCCCTCATCCAGTGCAGACACAAACTCTTACGCATACTAATTTCTGAAATATACTTTCTTCAAACAGTGACACTTGGAAGAAACCCACAGCATTCAAGAAGGCAATCATCTTTATGTAGGACAATGCTCCCTCACATTATCAAAGGCCTCAAACATGACCTGCACCCCTCCCTTATTTGACATAGGCCCTATTGAGAACTTGTGTAACCTTCTAAAACTTGGTACTATGTAGTACTTGTTTCCCATTTTCTTACTTCATGATGTGCCATAGAGTATAAAAGTCCACAGATATTTACAGTTACAGGTGCAAGGTAATTACAAGCAACAGATATCAACAGACATAATGCAACAGCCCCGTATTTGGTGTAAACAGAACAGGAAGTCATTTCAAGTGTGTAGAGACAAGCTAAAATGAAGGAAAAAAACAGAATCACTGAGTAGAAAGGATGCTGTCACTGAGTGATTTGAAGAATCAGAAGAAGCTCTTGACACTTTTCTGTACTGTGATTCAAATAGCTCTTTCTGAAAACAACCTTGTTGTTTTTCCACCACCAGAAAAAAATTTACTCTTCCTTCTGTGCGACATCCTTTAAACTCTTTGTATGAACCTATGAAGTCATTCTTAGGAAGTGCAACAGATGAAAATGCTCTCTCTGACCTGTCAGTGTTCAGTTTGAATGTTGTTAATTGGCACCTTTGGGCACATTCATTTCCTTTAAAAAATACAGTGTGTTGGAGTATTGATGTGTCTTGTAAATTCACCCAGACTTGCTGTCTTGACAGACAAGGTCTGACAGCAAAGAAAAAGCCATCAAATTTGAAAATGAAAAAGCCATCCACCTTAAATGCTTTGGTTCTTCCCCAGTACCTTTTATAGTAATTACAAAATATACAATTGAGTTGCAGCCATCAAACGATTTTTCTGCCAGTACCATTGTAGAATGATATTCCAATTTTATGCTTCAGTACTCTGAGAGACAGCAACAAATAAAAAGAGAGCTTTAATATTCACCATATGCTTATAATCTTATTTTGAGTGGCCACTGTAAAAGCAAACACCAGGAATAATTGCATAACATTTAAACAGAATCACTGTAAACTCGTTGCACAATGATAGCATAATTATTGAAGAAAAGAGTGTGTACAATTATAAGTGTTTACTGAACACAACCCACTATGAATGTGTTAAAAGAAGAGATAATGCCATGAAAAAAGTTTCAACCTCCTCTTGAATTCCTGTATTTTTGTATGTATCTCATTCTAACCCATGATCGATTTTCATAGAAAATTTAACACAAAAGAGAGACAACCTGAGTCTAAACACAAAATGCAAGCTTTAAATAATGATTGTGTTCATTTGGGCAAAAAAGTAAGTAAATGTTATCAAATGCCAACTGGGTCTCTGTGAAACTGCATTGATAGCTGGTTGCAGCCGGACTTGATACACCCATGCCTGATTACTACCAGCTCCGCTCAATCAAATCATCACTTCAGTGGACCATTTTCAGAAGCATGAAGTTACCTAAAAGGTCTCACTCATAGCACAATATGTCACAATCAAAAGAAATTCCAGAAGAGATGAGGAAGAAGATGATTGCTATTCATCAGCCTGGGAAAGGCTCCAAAGCTATTTCTAAAGCTCTGGGACTCCACTGACCGACAGTGAGAGACATCATCTTTACATGAAGAAGACTTGGAACAAAAGTGAACCTTCCCAGAAGTGGCCGAACTTCCAGACTTCCTCCAAGATTGTGGTGATGACTCCCCCAGGAAGTCTCAAAAGATCTAAAGAAAAACATCTAAAAAAAATGACAGATCTCATGACTCCACTATCTGAGAACTCTGGACAAAAATGGCAATCACTGAAGATGGGAGGGTAGTGAGAAAAAAAAAGACTGGTAGCTCAAAAGAACAATATCACTTAGTGAATTCTACCACAGAGCACTTTGATGACCCCTGGAAAATGTTCCATGAACTGAATCAGAAGATATGAGTCAGAACTTGAATTGTTTGTAAGACAGGTGCCCTGTGAAGCAAACACAGAATTCCAGAAATAAAATATTATACCTACAGTGTAGCACTGATGTGTCACTGTTGTGCAGATGCTTTGGTGCTTCAGTGTACCATAATTGGGGGAAACAAATTATATATCACATAAGACATTTTTATGCACATTTTGAAGGATCACATCAGCAAAGATCATGGGAAACTGATAACTTAGATTTTACACTCACCTAAAGATAGTTTTGTCTTGATAAAGAGACTTAATGCACATACTGAAGACTGAAATACATTTTCCAAAAATATTCGGAAGTTGTTAACATTTAACATGACTGATCAGCTGCATCTACTTCTTTTGCTGTATAAATCTCTGGACAGCACAAAAGACATTTAATGCCACCTGACATGAAAGAATAACTACAACTTTTCCAGTTGAAAAAAAAATCCCGAAGATTTCACAAAATTTTTCTCTTGTACACACTCAAAATCTTGCTTACTTCTAATTCTTCATTAAGGTTTTTTATTGTTTGGTAAACAACTGATTTCCCTTTCCTCTGTTTACTACAGCCATGCATAGTGTAGCCTATAACACCACTTTTTGGTGCGTTTTTTTTTTTTTTTTAATTTTCTTTTGAAAAGGTTTACTTTAAATTCACTTGACAGTTATATGGAAATTATTCCAAGGAACAAATTAAGTCCATCCATTCATTATACATAATTAATCCTGATTAGGTTTGTGGGTGGACTTGAGTCACTCCCAGCTGACTTAGGGTGAAGGCAGGGGACACCCTGAACAGGTCGCCGGTCTATTGCAGAGCTATATAAACAAACAATCACACTCATACCTATGGACAATTTAGAATTACCAATTAACCTGAAGAAAACCCATGCATGCACAGGGAGAACATGCAAATTCCATGCAGAAAGATCCTGTGAAGGCATGGATGTGAACCGGGGATCTTCCAGCTGCCAGGTGACAGTGCTATCCACTGATCAACTGTGCAGCACAGCAAACTAAGTGCACTTTCAATTCATTTCAATTCAATTCAATTTTATTTATATAGCGCCGATTACAATTCAAATTGTCTCAAGACACTTTATAGAACCCATGTGCCTGAACCCACAGAGCAAGCCCTAAGGCGACAGTGGCAAAAAACAAACAAACAAAAAACATAAACTCCCTTTTAATGGAAAGAAACCTTGAGTAAAACCTGGCTCATATAGGGGGACCCATCTGCCGCTGGCTGGTGGGTTAAAGGGGCAGAAGAGGAGAGTGGTGAACAAGGAACATATAACACACAATTGGAGATATGCATGATCAGAGTAATATTGATGATACATAGAAAGTAGAAGCTAACATTGCAACTAATTTATAAGGTTACTGTTATGGTGTAAGGCTCTGGCTTTAAATAAGATGCAAAGAGTGTCTCGATGAGCATATCAAGTATAGTCAGGGCAATGCAGAGTAGATTTGTGGAAATGGGCAGCTGGAAGCAGTGGGCTGCAGGAAAGTCAGCAGCAGCATCCCAGAGTTGACATGATGGAGACTAAGCCAGCTGCTAGGACAGTAACTATACTTCTGAATGTTTTCAAAGGCATGGAATTAAACTTTTGGTGTAGCATAGTCTTCTGGACCTAAATCCCATTAGGAAGCTGTGGCAGGGCCTGAAAAGAGCATTTCATGCTCGCAAACCATCAAATGTAGCTGCAGGAAAACAGTCCTGCAAAGACAAGTGAACCAAAGTCCACCACAGCAACTCCTCTCTATTTATCAGTATGGTTTAGTAGCAGTTCTTCCTGGTAGCAGTGGCACAACCAGCTATTAAGCTGATGGGGTTGAGTGCTTTTTCACATTGGTAATTTCGGGATTGGATAACCTTCTTGCTTCAGTAAACACAATTGTCACTTAAAACTTGTTTTTCGTGTTTAATCTATTTTGTGTGAGTTTTTGTTTCGGGATAGGACACAGTCTAAAATGAAATACACACAAAAATAGAAGAAATGAGAAGAAGGCTGGCTATATTTTACAGCCCTGTATGGTCTGTGGGTCTATTTGCAGTTGTAATGACAGTTTAAATATAAAACAGCAAAAATATCAGACAGCTGCCCTGCACAAGACCTCAGCTATTTGACTATGATGTTATCTAGAGCAGCACTTGCTTTCTTGTTTCAGCTTTTTAATTTTGTCTATTAAAGTTCAAACTTCTCCTATCTCAGTATTATAATAAAGTTATTGAAGTCACTCTGACTACAAAACTCTCCAGAATGTCAGCAAAGTCTTGCCTGAGTTTACTTTGTTGACCTTCGGTATGTTTTCTTGAGAACTTCATGTAACTGAGCTCAGCCAGAGACCACTGAAACTAGCAAGGAACCCCTTGACATGGGGAGATGCTGTGTTGAACATACTATGCACTGGACATATGTACTGGCCAGTCTTACTTGAGTCACGACAGTTGGCTTAAACCTAGCAGGTGAAAGACCAACAAAATATTTCAGCACAGCATTTTCTTGTGCAACTGTACTTTTTTCATGATACAGTACCCATCACGTTGAAATGCATCATATCCACTTATTGTTCATGTGATTAGTAGCATTTACACATCACTAAACTCAGCCCAACTCAGCAATGTCTCCAATGAAAGGAGGATGCAAGTACCTACTGAAAAAGAGCATAAATCAACATTTTGGGTATTATTCTAGAGTTGAAACCGAGAGGTTGATACCACGCTCATGTTCATAAGATAAATATGAAGATAAAGCAGCACAGAGAAAGTGTTTACACAATCCCAACTACATCAGGTGAAGAACAAGAATGTCAGTGAAGGGGAAAAGCAGAGGGTCTGCACTCTGAAGTAGAGCTCTTCAAAATTTATTTATATTTTATACTTTTTCTTTATTGCATTTTTTAAACATTGATCTCTCAAAAGGAGACAATTAAACACAAACATTACACAAACAAACAAAAAACATGTTGGATTGCCATGTCTCTACAGTTTTGTCTGTGTATTATTAGTATAGTAGTCCTAATCCTGTCGGTGAGTAGATGGTCCATTTCTCCCATTTTCCTCGGCATTGGTCTTCTTGAGTCCTTATCTTATGTGTCAACTGTTCCATAACGTATATTTCATTCACAATTTTCAACCAGTCAACTTGTGTTGGTGATCTGGTGCATACCACTTTTTTGTGATTGCTTTTTTACATGCAGCTAACAAGATTTTCACTAAATATTTGTCCTCCTTTACCACAACATTCCCTGTCATATCGCCAAAATACAGAAACATACATGACTTAGGTATATCATATCCCAGAATTTTGACAATAACAAGGTGGGCATCTTTCTAAAATTCTATATTAGGGCAAAGCCAAAAGACATGAGAATGGTCGACATTTATAGCCCCACACTTTCTCCATGTCTGTGATACAGATAAATACTTGCTCCTGATTTTTGGTGTGATGGAGAATCTTATTAAATTCTTCCAACAATATAATCTCCATGGATGTGATGATGTAGTTTACTGTTGTGTTCTCCAAATGTGGGACCATTCATCATCAGAAATTTTTACACCCAGTTCTTTCTCCCATTTCAGTTTTACATGAGATTGTGTTCCCTCTTCTCTCCATTAGATGATCATATATTGTGGATATTACTCTTTATTTTTGTGACTTGTAAATTCCAATTATCATTCTGATTATTCCATTTTTATCCAAATTTACATTGTGTTTAATTTCTTTCTCAAAAAAGTCCCTTATTTGCAGATATCTGAAAGGGTCTTGGTTATTTAGTTTACATTTTTGTTTGAAACTCATGAAATTACCATTTTTTATTACTGTACATATTGCTGTTATTCCATTTGGAATCCGTTGTTTAAACCTTTGGTCAAGGGAACTGGGAACAAAACACTTATCATGTGGGGCGGCATAGCTCGGTGAGTGGTCGTCTCGCAACCGGAGGGTTGCAGTTCGATCCCCCGGCCCGTCGTACTCATGTCGAGGTGTCCCTGAGCACAGAATAACTTCTACAAGGACGTAGGGAGCTTACGGAGTGCAAGACTCACTGCGAAGCGGTTTGTGTTGAGGACGTTAACAGCACCTGGGGTGTGTTTGGCGAAGTTAGCGGATAGCTAACTCAACTGCCAACACTGTTGTTTACCTTAAACGACATGGCGTCTACTGCACATAGGAGAACCTCTCACTGCGAAGGCTGTGTTACACTTTCTCGAACGAAAAGAGAAGTAACTAACCTGAGGGAGGACATCCGGAGGCTGTCCGATGAGCTACGGATGAAGGAATCCATGCTGTCAAGTTACATTGACATGGCTGCATCGGAGTCCAAGAGGCTACTGGCCATCCACACCGAAATCTCGGATACGCTGCTGTGGGATCCTGTGCGCCCACGTCCTTCCTCCAGCTCAACACCTAATCCCCGGGATTCCTGGACGGAGGTCGTGGTTCGTGGAGACAGAAACTCAAGGAAGCCATCACATTCCCCTCCGCCGCTCCTCCTCAGCAACCATTACGCGGCGTTGTAGGATGATACCCCCAGAGATCCAAGTGTTGGACTAAACGCCGACACTGTGGGCTGCCCTCCCAGGTCCCCACACCCGGATCCAGTGGGCGCTATCACCGCCTCTCCGCCACTGGCCACTGCTGCTGTCACCACTCCGGCGGCGGCAGCCTCAGCTTCACCTGCCGGCGTCTCCTCTCCACCTCCCGCTGTCACTTCCACTCTATCTCCGGCGGGGTCATCACCATCTGACGCCCCTGCTGCTGTCTCCTCTGCACCCTCCGGTCATACTGCTGCTGTCCGGAGGGCAGTACGGACCACCGAGGGACAGCGGAGCAAACAGCGAGAGAAGCTCATCTCCTCCCACCACCGCAAGCTGCTCAGGGAGGCCGTCAGCAGACGCTCCGGTGGACCTCCTCACCCTGAGGCAACGCGGGAGGGACCCTCCTCCCCACCGCTACTTCTCTCGGACGACAGGGAATCCTGGTCAGCGGTGACCAGAGGCGCCAGGGCTCGTCCATCTCCCCCTTCTCCGCCTCCGGTTCTACCGCTGGAGAACGGATACGATATTCTGAGCCTGCAGGATTTTCCTCCCATGGGAGCGTGTTCCGACCCGTCCCCGGGACTTGTCCACCCAGCTGGTCGTGGCTCTCGCCAACCCAGGAGTCCGCGCGTCCAGCCTGGTCCCTCTTCTCCTTTGGTGGCACGGCGAGGAGCAACCACGGGCCGGCCCCACCAACCCCGGGTCTCACCCCGCCAGCGGCGCACCTCCAAGCAGCACGTGGAGCAGCGCACCCCCTCCGTGCTGGTCGTCGGGACTTCGATGGTCAGACACGTGAAGGTGCATGGTGGCCTGACCTTCTGCCGCCCCGGAGCCCGCGTCAAGGAGGTCGAGTCCTCCGCTCTCCAGCTATGTGCTCAGCACAGCTCAGCCTCCACGCTGGTCCTGGAGGCCGGCATCAACGATCTCAGAGACCAGCAATCTGAGATCCTTAAGAGGGATTTCAGGTCCATGTTGGATCGCATGCTGGACACGGGGAAGCGACTGGTTATTTCCGGCCCGCTTCCCCCACCGCGCTATGGTGACGTCATCACCAGTCGCCTCTGCCAGCTGCACCTATGGCTGAAGGGATACTGCCTTGGAAAAAGTATTCCATATGTAGATAATTTTATCGCTTTTTTAAACAGACCCCAGCTTTTTAAACCGGACGGCCTTCACCCAAACCAGGAGGGGTCACGGCTTTTATCAGTAAACATTGACATGGCAGTCCGGTCTTGCACCACAATCACCTCCTGACTCACTACACCCATACACGCATCCTCTGCACCTCACCCACACTCACCTTCGCCTACCCCCTCCTACATCATACAGGCCCCTCCTTCAGTGACCCCAGTGGCACAGGACAATAATCACACAATCGAAACCATAATTTCGCACAGACAAACGAGACCTCAGACTACTTTTAGATCAAACTGTGTTTTTAACATTCCATTGGATAAATATGATGAGCGCACGTTCAGCACAGATGTTAAAATGGCTGTGCTGAACGTGCGCTCTCTTTTAACCCTTTATGCTTCAGTGCGTCGTAGGTGTACCGCCGGCGGTACACCTACTAATTTGCATAGGAATTTCAAGAATGTCCGACGGCTGCAAACCCGATTATACAAACACTATACGCCGATGGAAAGCTTAGATTTTCATGAATCTGCCGATATAAACCACTTTCAGATGTGATTACCACAGCGGGTGAAAAAAACACATTTGTCCGGCAAAAACGAATATTCATCCATCCGTTCTCTATACACGGCTTCAACGCACACAGCGCGACTCACATTTCCGGGTTCATTATTACACACAAAAAAAAGATTCCACAAAAAACGGCCATAATCCAACCTTTTACATCCAGATGACACAAGCCAGTAAAATATTTTGTCCAAAACATGTCCTGAAGTCGGTATAAAATCCCCGAATCGGTCGTTTTCAAGGAAATGCACCTCGCGATGTGCGTCCAATATTCCCTGTATTTTTCGTCATTTTTTTAATTTAAAAATAGAATATTAGCGATTTTTTTGTACTGAAAACGGCTGGAATTGACTGAAGCTTAAAGGGTTAAACAAATCATTTATTATAAATGACATAATTTTAGATAATAACCTGGACAGCATTCTCCTTACGGAGACATGGCTTGGCACTGATGCACCTGTTGTTCTCACCGAGGCTTCTCCACCCAATTTTAACTTTTTATTTTCAACTAGGGGGTGCAAAAGAGGGGGCGGTACTGCTTCAATTACAATAAACAACATGCAAATGAACGAAGTCAATTTTAACAGCTACTCATCATTTGAATACCATGCCTTCGTTTTTAGCAGCCCACCAATCCTCTGTATAACTGTCTACCGACCACCCCAGTATTCTGCTTCTTTTATTAGTGAATTTTCTGAGCTTTTATCAATTATTCATAGCTCTTTTAACAGAATTTTAATAACTGGTGATTTTAATCTACATGTCGACATTTCCTCAGACATAATGTCTAGAGACTTTTTAAATCTTTTACACTGCCTTGATTTTAAGCAACATGTCACGCAGCCGACCCACAGCAGGGGGCGCACCTTGGACCTCGTTATATCTTATGGTCTGTCCGTTGGTGCGCCCTCTGTTGTGGACCTGGCTGTGTCTGACCACTTCTGTGTGTTTTTTACAATCACCAGTTTTAAACAGCGGGAGGCCTCTGTGAGAACAGTGAGGAGGCGCTACCTAACTTCTGAAGTGGCTGAAAATTTTATTGAGATCTTACAGAGCCCTCCTGCCGAAATTTTACCAGCACCCTGCGATTCTTTCACCGAAAATTTGAACTATAAAATAAGGTCAATACTAGACTCAGTGGCTCCACTTTTTATCAAAACAATTAAAACAAGACCCATACCTCCGTGGAGAACTGAGGATATTAAAAAACTTAAAAGGGAATGCAGGAGTGCTGAAAGAAGATGGAGGAAATCAAAGTTGACAGTTCACTATGAAATACTACGTCAACACCTCAAAATTTACAATAACACGGTCAAACAAGCAAGAATTTCCCACTTTCAAAACCTAATCCATGACCATAAAAATAATCCTAAAGTTTTATTCTCCACTATTGATGTTTTAATAAACAAAAACTTTAAAAGATCCTCCAAGACACCGGATAACGCCCTTTGTGAGGATTTTGCAGACCACTTCAGAAGAAAAATCAATGACATAAGATCCAGTCTCTTATCCCAACAGCTTTTAACACCTTTGCTTTTACCTGAGGAAACCCTGGAGAGTTTTACCCTGGTTGAAGCGAAGACACTTGGTCGAGTTTTCTCCCAGGTAAAGCCCACGACCTGCCTTTTAGACCCAATTCCCACACCGTTTTTTTAAAAACTCTATGGATCCTTTGAGGAACAGCTGCTGTATTTAGTCAATTGCTCTCTTCAGACGGGTGTCTTCCCCACCTCCTTTAAAACGGCGGTGGTGAAGCCCCTTCTGAAGAAGAGTGATCTGGACCCCAATGTTTTAAATAACTACCGGCCTGTATCCAACCTACCATTTTTAAGTAAAATTTTAGAAAAACTTGTTCTTAATCAAATGAATGAATTTTTAAACTCGAAACATATTTTAGAGACTCATCAGTCTGGCTTTAGGAGGAACCACAGTACAGAGACAGCACTTTTAAAGATTTTAAATGACATCAGGTGTAATTTAGATAACCATAAACTCACAGTCTTGGTTCTGCTAGATCTAACCGCCGCCTTTGATACAGTAGACCATCACATTTTATTAAATAGACTGAGGAACCTGGTCGGCCTCTCTGGTACTGTTTTTAACTGGTTCACGTCCTACCTCACTGACCGAAGTTTCTTTGTAAGTATGGATACATGTTCCTCAGGAACCCATAAGATAAAGTGTGGGGTTCCCCAAGGGTCAATTTTAGGTCCAACTCTTTTTAATCTTTACATGCTGCCCCTTGGGGACGTCATCAGGAGGCACGGTGTCAGCTTCCACAGTTATGCTGATGATACGCAACTGTACATCGCCGTGTCTCCTGATGACACAGGGCCAATTGATGCCCTTTTTCACTGTATTTTAGACATCAACTCATGGATGGCAGCAAACTTCCTGCAGCTCAACTGGGACAAAACAGAGGTTTTAGTTATTGGTCCTGAAGGCCAGAGAGAGAAAATTTTACCAAAGTTACAGGATTTTAAACCCTCAAAATCAGTAAAAAATCTGGGCGTGATTTTTGACTCTGAGCTCACTTTTATTCCACACATCAAAAACATAACAAAGATAGGTTTTTACCATCTCAAGAATATAGCCAGAGTCCGCCCGTTCCTCTCTCAGGCCAGTACGGAGGTGCTGATGCATGCTTTTATTTCCTGTCGTTTAGATTACTGTAATGCCCTGCTCTCTGGTCTTCCTAAAAAGAGAATGCATAACTTACAATTATTGCAAAATTCAGCCGCACGAGTGCTGTTGAGGACCAGAGGGCGGGAGCATATTACACCTATTTTAAAATCGCTGCATTGGCTCCCCGTGCGCTTCAGGATCGATTCTAAGGTTCTTTTATTAGTTTATAAATGTCTTAACGGTCTTGGGCCTTCTTATTTGTCTGCACTACTTTTATTTTATCAACCCTCGCGGACCCTGAGGTCCTCTGGTGCTGGCTTTTTAACGATACCACAAGTTAGAACTAGAACACACGGGGAGGCGGCATTCAGTTATTATGGCCCCCGATTGTGGAATACCCTCCCAGAGAACCTCAGGGCCGCAGAGAATGTTGATGTTTTTAAAAAGAGGCTCAAGACCCATCTTTTTAATCAGGCTTTTAACTGACTCATTTTAATTCTTTATAATTTCTTAAGCTGACTTTTATTCTTACAATTTTTATTATTATTTTATGTATACATTTTTACTTATACATTCTTTTCTCTTATCTCAGTCTTAGCTTTCATACCTTTTATTTATTTATTGATGTATTTATTTTTTACTATTTTTTATTTATTTATTTGTTTTACTATTTTAGTCCCTCGTTTCTCCAGTGTTTCCTCCTGGGGGCCTACCACACCTGGAGATGAATCTGGTCCACTGATGGGGGTGCTGGCCCGTGGATGGCCCTGGCCCGGGTGGCTGGAGAGCTTTACACCTTCGTGTGGAGCCTCCTGTCTGCCTGGGCTGGGGTGGTCCTTGTGTCGGCTCCCCTGCAGTCATGGTCCATGACTCCACTCGGTGTGTGTGGCCCCCAAAGGTAGCTTCTTCCTCACTTCGGATTTCGGTGCCCAGCCATGTCTCCGCTATATCTCCGCTATATCTCCTTACTGACAGATGGTGTATGTTGGTGTGTGTATGTTCGTATGTTTGTGTGTGTGGGTCTGTATGTCTGTTCGTATGTCTACGTATGTGTGTGAATGTATATGTGATTACGTATCTGTGTGTATATTTGTTGGGGGGTGTAAGGTTTCGGGTTTTTCACAGTGTTTTGTATTGTGTTGTTTTTGTTTTTATCCTCTGTGAGGCACTTTGTGTTACTCGACTGTATGAAAAGTGCCATATAAATAAAGTTGATTTGATTTGATTTGATTCTGAGCAAGACACCTAACCCCTTATTGCTCCAGGGGCGCTGTACCACGGCTGACCCTGTGCTCTGACCCCCCCAGATGGGGGGATATGCGAAAATCAGAATTTCCCCTCGTGGGATTAATAAGGGATATAAAAATTTAAAAAAAAATGCTATCCATTGGAGTAATCAAAGTTCTTTCTCCAGTTTATACTTTTGTACTAAATTAAACCACAATTTTAGTGTAGACTGAGTGACAGTATCCACCTGTTCAATTATACTCATGGTTTCTTCCCTATCTCCAATTAGGCTATGAATTTCTCTTCCTTATATGAATTGATCTATATTTTTCCATTTTGCTTGTAGTCTTTGTCACACCAGCAATGCACGGGTGTAATTTGTGCTGCATGAAAGTATTCCTTAAGGTTTGGCAACGCCATCCCTCCCTATATACATATATATATATATATATATATATATATATATATATGTGTGTGTGTGTGTGTGTGTGTGTGTGTGTGTGTGTGTGTGTGTGTGTGTGTATAAAATTAGCTTCATATAGTTCATCCGCTTTTTGTGTTAGGGTGACCCCAAGATATTTAATTTTTGTTGTTCTCCATTCTATTTTAAGATGTATGTTTTTAGATGGAGTGTAATTGAATGTTAAGATTTGTGTTTTAGTCAGATTAAGCTTATATCCATAGCAGAAGCCAAACATCTCTAGTTGGTTAATTATAGCTCTCTAAAATTTATTGGACCGCAATAGGGGGAAATTTGAACCCTTACAACACTTTAACCAGGCAAATGGCCAAAATGACAAAGAGCAAAATCAAATTTATTGTATATTTTCCATGATGTAACTGCATAGTTGATGTAATATAAAGTAGCCATTGATTCCTTCTTTCTCTTAGAGCTTAAATTTTAAATTCAGATGTGTATTATTGGCTAGTTTGTCTATTAAATCTGCAGTACTGTTCAAAAGTTTGGGGTGACCCAGGCAAATTAAAAAAAAAAATCTGCTTTTCTTTCAAAAGTAAGGACATTTCTAAGTGACTCCAAACTTTTGAATGGCAGTGCATGTATTTAAAATGACAAATTATTAGTTAAGATATTTTTAGAAATGCATTTTCTGCAGGAACTGGAACTGTTGCATGTGATTTTCCTCATTCACAGATAAAACTAAGTCTTTGCACTTTGCCATTGTGTCTAACGAAGACCAGGAAGGGTTAAGATGTTACCTCTTTTTTGTTCAATGAATTGTTGGGCACTGCAACTCAGTATATAAGACGGTAAAACCAGGATGTGATTAAATTATCACTTCATAAAAGTGGAAATAGCTATTCTGGCTCTGTGCAAAGATACATATAATTTGCATACAAATAAATTCAGCATGGTAAAATATGAGCTTCAGATGTGCCAGGCTAGTAGTTGGACCATGTTTTCAGTGTTTGTGCAAAGTTTAGCTGTCCATCATGGCATAATCATGAACTCTCAGTTTGTCATCCCCATTAACCCTCAGTTGTGCTTTTTGCTCCTGTCACAGTTTCACTCACTATGGGATTATCTTTCACTGAAATACTACTACTACTTACTATAGTAAGTATATTGTACTGCGAGGAATTCTTATTGTTGGGGTCAGTGCACCGAATGGTGCAAAGACCCTTTTGAAACCCTATGGTTTCTTTTTGTTTCTTTTTTCTACCAGCTTTTGAATGGGAATTTTGAGGGCCTATAAATACTTGAAAAATACTTGAAACTTTGCACACACATCAGGACTGGCGAAACATTTGATAGTTTATCCTGCGCATGTGTGTGTCAAAATGACTCCATAGTGCCCCTTACAAAATTGCAAAATGTGGTTACTAACCCAGCTGGCAGGACATTTTATCTGCAGCTCCAAAATTTGGTAGACATATGCAGCACATCAGGATGCACAAAAAAGTAAATTACAACCATACTCTAAACCCAACAGGAAGTTGGCCATTTTGCATTATTCATGAAATCTCTTTCAGATAAATTGTTCATCAGGCTAAGTCTGAGAGACCTCAAATTTGACCAATACATACAATAGGCCTTCCAGAGAAGAGCCTTGGTGAGAGAGGTAAAGAAGAACCCAAAGCGGGGCGTCCCCCGGGAAAAATTTTAACAAAATGGAGTCCTTTTCCTGCATTCTGGTGCATTTTGAGGCCAAAAATTATGTTCAATATTGCTTCAGTTTATTTCAACACTTTAATTAAAAAAGTTACTCACACACAATTTGCATCTGGACTATTTTTATTTCTAAGTAATAAGAAATATGCACAACAATTCCTGTAAAAAATCAATATATCAATCTGTAACATAAAATACATACTCATTCAACACTTTTTAAGACTAGAAAGTACTGAATCTTACTTTCCTGATGAGATTCATGATAAAAGCTAATGAGATTCCTCTAAACAAAAATATTATTTTTGCCATAGAATGGCTTTCTTCTAAAACTACAAAGTATCACTGGAAAGTACTCTCAGTCATTAAATTATCCCTCAGACTAGAAATTACTAATTTGTATTACAAAATAATGCAGACTAGAAAAGCCTTTGATTAAACAGTCACTATGTGATATTGCAATTGTTTATGACTTTGAACATTTTCCAGCCACTGACAGATCCCTCTCCTTGTCCTCCTTGTTGTACGCCTTCCCGGGGTTAGTCCGAATCCTTTTTTCTGATTGGCTGAGACGAAACACGTGACAGTGTGCATCTACTAATGATCGGAAGCATTTGGGTCGTTCCAGTTATACTCGGTAGCGCTCTTCAGTAAAGCAGCGCTCAATTTAGACGGTTGCCAGGTCGCCATTTGCGACTAAAAACCGATTTTGGTGACCAAAAATGACAAAAAACACGCTGGTTAGGGGCCCAGATATTTTGAGTTGGACTACTGACCTCCAAATCCAAGTTTCAGGGATGGCAATTTTCCGCGGATTTCCGCCGATTTAATTTCAAATTTGAACACTTTATTGTCACTGATGTTAACGTCGTTAACATCTCGCGGGAGTCCGCGAGACTCCGTCGGATCCAGAACCAGCCCAGAATGTGGTGGCGGCATCCGGAGGACAGCACCAACTGAGCCTGAGCACCGCGAACGGAAAGCACCAAGCCACCGGAGCTGTCATTTTTTCAACTCGGCGGGTCCGCCGGCTGCTCTCCCCGGTCACAGACTGCTCAGACTCCCCGGCTGGCTAGCTATCCTCTGCTAGCTGCTCGGCTAACACCTGCCGCTCCTCGCCGCTCATCTGCCCGGGACAAACCGCACCTGTTCCGGCTGTCAACGTCCCCAGTCGCCCGCTAAGAGCTCCGGACAATGCGCTGCTCATTCGTAGGTGACTTTTCACGGCCGTGGGGGGTTTTAAGGCACACTTTGCCCAGCGACCAGTGATAGCTCGGCGGCTCCAGCTAACAAGTTGATGTGGAAGAGGAACTGGATCCCCCCCCCCACAAAAACAAAAAAAATAAAAAATAGGATTAATTTTTTTGGCCACTAAAAGTTGATTTTGGCTCCTAAAAATGTCTAAATTGACGTATGTTGGTGGCCCAAAAAATGTCATTTGGGCGACTGGACCTCTCGGCCTTAAATCGAGCACTGTAAAGGAGGTGCGGTTTGTTATTTTCTTTGATTATCACTCGGCAAATTATGAAAAGGTTGTAAGGTAACCCTTTTTTCACATTTATTAGGCAAAATTATCTTCGCCACCGTGGCTAAACATGCTAAAAATAGCTTCGCCAGCATGCTGGTCACCAGCATGAAGACCAACATTTGTTGTGTTTTGAAGCTGGTCACCAGCATACCATGCTGGTGACCAGCATACCAGCATGGCATGCTGGTCACCAGCATGAAGACCAACATTTGTTGTGTTTTGAAGCTGGTGACCAGCATGCCATGCTGGTGACCAGCATACCAGCATGGCATGCTGGTCACCAGCATACCAGCATACCATGCTGGTGACCAGCTTCAAAACACAACAAATGTTGGTCTTCATGCTGGTGACCAGCATGCTGGTCCATGCTGTTTTTTTCAGCAGGGAAGGCTATGGAATAAATGCTCAAAGGGCTTAACAAGAGTTAAAGCTGATATATAAAGGGGTTAAAGGGACTAGCATCTTGATGACTATTAAAAGCAGGAGAAACGTGAGCGAGCCAGATGTAAATAAAACAAATAATAAATTGTAGGTCAGGCTCATGTAGAAGCTACTGAGAAGGTTTAACCTTTACCAATGATCCAGAACAGTAAAGACCCTTCCATGCAGTCCAGATACACAAATATGAAAGTGATTAGCAGTTGTTAGCAATTGTGGCTAATCGCTCAGAAGCAAGTTATCAATTTAACAGTAGACTGCAGAACACCTGAGGCAGTACACCTGACGGCTGCTTCATGTCATCACTGTATCTTTACTTTACCTCTTTCTTTCTCCCGTTTTTCCTCCTCTTCTTTTATTTTTTTTCTTCCTTGTGCTCCGGACAGCTTTGGTCGTGTCGACATATTTACAAACTTTGGGGTCACGTCAATAAATCCGCCCCTCCCCCCACCAAGAGAGCGAGCAGGTACCATCAGCTAGCGGAGGAGGAGGGTTTGTGGGAGGAGGGCATTACTAAATATTTGAATCTATGTCAGCCTTTCTATTTTAAGAGTTAATATTAATAACTATTAACTAGTTTTAATAACATTGAAGGTATAAAGAAGTAGCGGTTAGGAGAAAATGGATAAATGGATGGATGGATTTTTTTCCCCCCTAATTTTGTGGTGCCCCCCGGAGGCCACGGTGCCCTTAGCATTTGCCTATATTGCCTATTGGGCGAGCCGGCTCTGCTCCAGGCACTGGGTATGGTGGAGGCCGGTTTGAGCTACAGTGGTGTAGCCAGGCATATGGGCTGTTCCCAACCCACAATCAGAAGCCTGGTCCAAAGCACACGCCGATGGATTGCTGCCTGCATCGAAGCAAATGGAGGCCATACTCGGTAGTGACTGTTGTGACTTTGTGTTTGGCAGGGGCCATTTTCTTTTGTGAAATTCTTTATTTTGAAATCATTCTTGAAACTTTAGATTTGTGTTTCTGTATGCCAATATGCTAAACAAATGATTCATTTGAAGAAAATCCAGTTTCGGGCTTCAAAATAAAAATTATGTTGAAAAATATGGTCTCAAAGTTTTTAATGACTGTCAGTGTACATACACATACATACACATGGCCGTAGCCAGGTATGAGGTCAGCGAGGTCCGGACCTCACCTATTCTTTCCGAGTTTTTTTTTTTTTTTCGCCAAATATGCCCAACTGAATAAAACATAAACTCATAAAAACTTGAAACCTCTCTGTGAAACGTGCTTGTAAATTTTAAATTGTGGTAAACATCCATGGGCTTTGTGTTCTGTTTGTGCCTGTGTGCGTGTTGCGGTGAAAAGCTGTTTGATCAGCTGATGCACGTACCCGCAAATGCGCCCTGTGACGCACTTGGCAGCGGGCCAAACCCCGTTCAAAAACTAGTGTTTTTATTATTAGCACTTTGTAGACCACATCCCCGCCCATCTACACCAAGGTGACCACAATATATTTTTTTAGATAATTCGGCACTAGTTCGGCCTGTCAGATCATCTGATCAAAGAGTTTAATTACTTTTATCCACAGCAGAGAGCGCGTCCGGCGCTTTTTTTATTATTATTATTTATTTATTTTTTTTTTGATGAGCGCCTGGCTCGTCAGACAACATACAATGTATGTTGAAGATATTTCTAACCTTTCCAGTGACGACTTGTGCCTGTGAGAGGTCATTCTCAGCCATGCGAAGACTTAAGACATGGCTTAGATCTACCATGTCCAACGACAGACTGACAGGCCTGGCGATGATGCATGTGCATCAGAAAGTGGAGGTGAACCGGGAGAATATCTTTCGACGGTGGGATGCCTCTGGTCACAGGAGGATTCAGCTAGCCTTTGATGTAAAAAGTTAATTTGTTTTTTTGAAAAAAATATACATTTTTGTTTGGAAAATGCTGATTTCACATCATTAAAAGATATTTAAACAACAAACATCTTGTGTGACTTGTAGCCTAAAAAATATATATAAAAATAAATATTTTAAAAAAACATTGAAAAATTTTCGGTGCGCGCTTTGCGTGCGCATCATGGATCTCACCTATTCCAAAATCCTGGCTACGGCCCTGTACATACATACACATATATGTATACAGCGCCCTCCATAATTATTGGCACCCCTGGTTAAGATGTGTTCTTTAGCTTCTAATGAATTCATTGTTTTTTTCTAAATAATATAGGACCACAATGAAAAAAAAGAGCAAAATCCAACTTTTAATTCAAGTGCATTTATTCAATGGGGGAAAAAAAACACACATTAAGAAATAATTCTTTTACATCAAATCATGTGTGCCACAATTATTAGTACTGCTGATGTTAATACTTTGTACAACCCCCTTTTGTCAACAAACCAGCACATAATCTTCTCCTATAATATATTTTCCCACAATTTTCAGTGTGAGAGTATGCTTCTGCAATAAAAACTGAATTTATTTTAAGGCTTTCAACACATCTTAACCAGGGGTGCCAATAATTATATATATATATATATATATATATATACATACATACATATACAGTGCTTTGTAAAAGTATTCGGGCCCCCTTGAACTTTTCAACCTTTCGCCACATTTCAGGCTTCAAACATAAAGATATAAAATTTTAATTTTTTGTCAAGAATCAACAACAAGTGGGACACAATCGTGAAGTGGAACGAAATTTATTGGATATTTTAAATTTTTTTAACAAATAAAAACCTGAAAAGTGGGGTGTGCAATATTATTCGGCCCCTTTGCATTAATACTTTGTAGCACCACCTTTTGCTGCAATTACAGCTGCAAGTTGCTTGGGGTATGTCTCTATCAGTTTTGCACATTGAGAGACTGAAATTCTTGCCCATTCTTCCTTGCAAAACAGCTCGAGCTCAGTGAGGTTGGATGGAGAGCGTTTGTGAACAGCAGTCTTCAGCTCTGCCCACAGATTCTCGATTGGATTCAGGTCTGGACTTTGACTTGGCCATTCTAACACCTGGATACGTTTATTTGTGAACCATTCCATTGTAGATTTGGCTTTATGTTTTGGATCATTGTCCTGTTGGAAGATAAATCTCCGTCCCAGTCTCAGGTCTTTTGCAGACTCCAACAGGTTTTCTTCCAGAATGGTCCTGTATTTGGCTCCATTCATCTTCCCATCAGTTTTAACCATCTTCCCTGTCCCTGCTGAAGAAAAGCAGGCCCAAACCATGAGGCTGCCACCACCATGTTTGACAGTGGGGATGGTGTGTTCAGGGTGATGAGCTGTGTTGCTTTTACGCCAAACATATCGTTTTGCATTGTGGCCAAAAAGTTCGATTTTGGTTTCATCTGACCAGAGCACCTTCTTCCACATGTTGGTGTGTCTCCCAGCTGGCTTGTGGCAAACTTTAAACGACACTTTTTATGGATATCTTTGAGAAATGGCTTTCTTCTTGCCACTCTTCCATAAAGGCCAGATTTGTGCAGTGTACAACTGATTGTTGTCCTATGGACAGACTCTCCCACCTCAGCTGTAGATCTCTGCAGTTCATCCAGAGTGATCATGGGCCTCTTGGCTGCATCTCTGATCAGTCTTCTCCTTGTTGGAGGTGAAAGTTTAGAGGGACGGCCGGGTCTTGGTAGATTTGCAGTGGTCTGATACTCCTTCCATTTCAATATGATTGCTTGCACAGTGCTCCTTGAGATGTTTAAAGCTTGGGAAATCTTTTTGTATCCCAATCCAGCTTTAAACTTCTCCACAACAGTATCTCGGACCTGCCTGGTGTGTTCCTTGGTCTTCATGATGCTCTCTGCACTTTAAACAGAACCCTGAGACTATCACAGAGCAGGTGCATTTATACGGAGACTTGATTACACACAGGTGGATTCTATTTATCATCATCAGTCATTTAGGACAACATTGGATCATTCAGAGATCCTCACTGAACTTCTGGAGTGAGTTTGCTGCACTGAAAGTAAGCTGAATAATATTGCACACCCCACTTTTCAGTTTTTTATTTGTTAAAAAAGTATAAAATATCCAATAAATTTCATTCCACTTCACAATTGTGTCCCAATTGTTGTTGATTCTTGACAAAAAATTAAAATTTTATATCTTTATGTTTGAAGCCTGAAATGTGGTGAAAGGTTGAAAAGTTCAAGGGGGCCGAATACTTTTGCAAGGCACTGTATATATATATATATATATATATATATATATATATATATATATATATATGTGTATATATATATGTATATATATATATATATATATATATATAGATATAGATAGATATATATGTATATATATATATAGATATATATAGTATGGCTGCAGCAAATACATCATTTCAAGCAGACAAACAGCAAAACTGAAAACCCATCTTTGCAAGACCCTCCTAATGCAACCACTCTGAACAGTTCTAACTAACCTTAAGGTGACAGACTAGCAGGCACACACCAAGTGGACAAATTATTTTGGACCTTTATTACTGCCATGGAGCAGAGAGATGAGGTGAATCAGATAAAAGCCGTATCTTTTACTGATTCTCCTTGTTAAATCTATTTCTGTCACAAAGGAAGAGATGTAGATGGAAAGCAGTAGACAGTTACAGAAGGATTTTTAAGCTCAGAGACAAATCTGATGTGAAGTGTGCAAAAGGGCTTTCAACTGAGGAGTTGCAGTGGTGTTTTCAGATCTGTTTGTGGATTCACTTTGCATTGGAATAATTTTATTGTCAGTAATATGTATATATATAAAATATTCCACAAGTTCCATTTACAGTGCCTAACTATTTACCTCCCTTATATGTTTTCCCTTTTATCTTATTAAATCACATAGTATAGTTTGGCGTTTTTGTTAAGAAATCACAACAAAAACACTCTTTAATAGCAAACTAAAAACAGATTTGTACAAAGTAATGTCAATTAATTAAAAATCAGGGGTCCATTTCACAAAGCAGGTTGAGTGAAAACTCTGAGTCTGTTAACCCTGAAAAGAGAGAAACTGAGTTTTCCATTTCAAAAACGGAGGTAACTCAAACCAGAGAAAAAGGGGTAACTCTCGTCTGTTTCAGAGAGAGAGGTAACTTAAGCTCTTGGTCAGTTACTGTAGTAACAGATTCTATGAACCTAACCCAGTTGGAACCAGGTTTTTCTCAATGAACCTCGTGTTTCTCTCTGTCTCTGCCCTCCAGCCACACACACTATATGATTTCCTCATTCATTCAGTCAGCAGGTGAGTTTTGGTGTAGCCTAGTTCTGCCGTCTGTCCAAACGATCCAGTGGATGAAAGAGCAGCAGAGAATTAAATATTCATCGGGAGATTGTTATCAGACCACACAGATGTTCTTGCATTTTTGCACAATTATCTTTTTGAGCAGTATCGTTTCATGTCACAGTCTATAATCTACATACGTAACCTAATCCATCCTTACATTTGCAACATTACCAACCGCAGTCACGCTCTCAAATCCCATCAGATATTGTGTGTTGCGCTGTGGTTCTTTGCAAAGGGAAGTTTTTTGTATAATGTCCGAGATGCAGAGCACCTAAGTAAGGCAACTGTATGCAGGGCGGTCAGAAAAGTGTGCCTGGTCCTGAAACGGCTTTTACCCATCTGTGTCATTTTCCCTGGACATAAACTTGTCAGAGTCATCAAGAAGGAGTTCCACAGGATTGCAGGTGAATGATGTAGAGTTCTGTTAAATTAATTTTAGATCATATTCTGTTAATGACATTGTGCTACAACCTCAGACTGGGATTAGTAAATTTAATTTATTTTAGGATTTCCCAGTGTGATTAGAGGTGGTGGTGCTGGGCCACCACTCATTTATGGGCATCTGCTTTCTTTCTGTTGGCTGAGTAGAAATCTGTGTTAGTTTAAATAGGCTTACTTATTTTACAAAACATGATATGGATGAAGACATTTTGGCTATGTGTGGGATAAAACAACTGCACAGTCAAACAGCCACTTAATATTTAGGCAACTTTACAATGTAAAACATGATCAAAATGGGGTATCTCCATGAGATTATGCCGAGGTCTTACCTGTTTGAACAATGTTTTTAGATTACATCTTAAGGTAAAAAATACCGCCGAGGAGGACGAGATGCTGTGAGATCGCGAGATTCTGCGAGAGTGACGAAAATTCAACATGGCGGCCCCCAGCTGCTAGATTAGAACTAAACAAATCGCCGTTTTCTCGACTAATTTATATTTAAAAAAAACAACCTAAGTAGCCTGCTCAAGATCGTAGAAGTAGTGCTAAAGGTGGAGGACCTCGAGAGATTTATCGACGACTGCTTCATCCGGTGCACGATGGAGGAATCAGTCACCCAGACCCCGACCCCAAACCCAAACAAGAGGAAGAAGGCCGACTCCGCGACTGACACACAAGACCTGTTGACCACGGATATCCAGGTAAGTGTTCTTGAATCTATTAATAAAAAACTCGATATCCTTGGTCTGCTTCACCAGGAGATTAAGGACCTGAAGACAACCCTGGAGTTCACTCACCAGCAGATAGATGACCTGCAGAGAGACAACTCAGAACTCCGGTCCACGCTGACAGCCGTCACTTCAGAGGTGAGTACACTTAAAAAAGAAAACAAAACCCTGAAGGAGACCGTCCTGGACATTCAGTCGAGGAGTATGCGGGAAAATTTGATCTTCTCTGGCATCGCTGAATCCACACCGGATAATCCAGAGTCTTTGGTTAAAAACTTCATGGTGTCAGCGCTTAAAATCCCTGCGGACACGGTTAAAAACATCACTTTCCACCGCATCCACC
The DNA here is from genome assembly GCF_021347895.1 of Acanthochromis polyacanthus. Classification (NCBI taxonomy): domain Eukaryota; kingdom Metazoa; phylum Chordata; class Actinopteri; family Pomacentridae; genus Acanthochromis; species Acanthochromis polyacanthus. The sequence continues at coordinate 31,300,835 of NC_067114.1, read as the reverse complement.
GGATTGGACCCCGAGGTGGAAACCGCCCCCGTCCTATCGTCGCAAAGTTCGAGCACTTCCAACAGAAAGTGCTTGTAAGGAGCAAAGGACGGGAGCTGAAAGGTACGTCTTACGGAATGAATGACCAGTTTCCCAGAGAAATAAACGAGAGGCGCAAAGTTTTATACCCCATCATGAAAGAACACAGGCAGAAAGGTAAACGGACCGCACTAGTTGTGGACAAACTATACATAGATGGGCAGTTATTTCGGGAAACTTCTATTACACCCTGGCTCTTCTAATAATAATAATAAGAATGATAATAAAGACTTAAACACTTAGTATACCACCTATTAATTTAGTTTAGAAAACGTAATTAAAAAAAAAAAAAAAAAAATCAAAATCGCATGAATGTAAATGTGTCACCCTCCCTATCTACACTCCCCACTGGAGAACCCCCTCCTCCTCCTCCTTTTCTGTCTCTCCATCTCTATATGTTTCCCTTTACCCCTCTCCCCCTCTCACACACTCACCCCCCTCATTTTCACTTACACCCTATGTACCCCCCATGTTTATTGTGCTTCTATGTTTGATAATGTGTTTGTTGATAATGTTTCAGGCAATATCGTGCTATTATATAATGTATATATAGATCCTGAGTTGCTATGTGCATCGTTCTCCAACGCCCACAGCTCACAGACAGCAACAAACAGCTCACAGGGACACACACAGACGATACTCTATGTTGCGATTTATTCAATGACTGAACATCTCTCTTTATGTTCAAGTTAAATATTGTAGCCTGGAATGTTCATGGCATACGCTCACAAACAAAAAGAGTTAAAATTATGGACTATGTCTCCAAATTAAAAGCAGATATTTTGCTCCTCCAAGAAACGCATTTAGTAGAATCAGAAGAAAAATCTCTATTAGATTGTAATTATAATACCATCTTTTCATCTTGTTATAACAGCAGACAAAGAGGGGTCACTATTCTCATCCATAAGAGAGTACCATTCACTTTAAATAGCACAATAACAGACTCAGAGGGCAGATATATTATTATCCAGGCAACAATCTTTAATAAATTATATTCAATTGTTAATCTGTACGCCCCAAATAATGATGACCCAGCCTTCTTTCATGTGGTTTTCTCCCACTTAGCAGACCTATCCGCTAACTCAACAACCATTATCGGTGGCGACTTCAACATAGTATTAAACCCGTCACTAGATCGATCTCATAGTCCAATACATGCAAAACAACCACAATCAGCAAAAGTCATGCAGGATTATATGAAAGATTTTGGACTAGAAGATGTCTGGAGACTCAAAAACCCAACAAAGAGGGACTATACCTTTTTCTCTCAGGTGCACCAAACATTTTCAAGAATTGACTTTTTCCTCTCAAATAACTCTATCGCACACAAAGCTACTACTAAAATTCACCCAATCATTATCAGCGACCACGCACCAATATCTCTCAGCCTGCAGACAGATTCCATCCCTAAACCTCCTCTGACTTGGCGCCTAAACATCTCTCTACTCGAAGACCATGAATTTGATCGAATAATAAGAAGTGAGTGGGCAGACTTTCTTAAAAACAATGATTCCAACGATGTATCTCCATCTTTACTTTGGGAAACTGGAAAAGCCGTAATCAGAGGCAAAATAATATCGTACTCCTCGTACAAGAAAAAAAAGGATCAACAACTACAGGAAGAAATTGAGGAAAAAATTAAAGAACTTACGGAGAACTATGCAATAAATCCAAGTGATCAATTATGGTCTGAACTACAAAATGTTAAACTAAAACTCGATAATATCTTATCAAAGAGAACAGAGTTCCTATTACAACAGCTGAGATATAATAATTTTGAACACAACAATAAAACAGGAAAATTTCTTGCAAACCAACTCCAGCGCAATAAAGAAAAATCCTTCATAACAGCAATTCAGGATCCCTCAGGAAAATACACTCAGTCACCCCAGGAAATTAATCAGACTTTCTATAACTATTACCGGAGTTTATACTCATCTACAGTCAACCCAAACGAAGAAGATATTCATAACTTTCTTGACAATCTAAACTTGCCCGAATTAACATCAGATTATAGAGACACACTAGATGCTCCATTATCTATCAAAGAGTTACAGTGTGCATTAGACAGTATGCCAGCAGGCAAGGCACCTGGTCCTGATGGCTTCCCTGCTGAATTTCTTAAACAATTCTGGTCAATGTTAGCACCCCTGTTCTTCAGGACAGTGACAGAGATTAAAAATAATGGTTATATAAGTTCACATATGAATACAGCTGCAATTAAATTATTATTGAAACCAGACAAAGACCCTACACTCCCCTCCAGCTATCGACCTCTGTCACTAATCAACACTGACATCAAAATTATCTCTAAAGCACTCGCCTCTAGGTTGGAGAAAATTATCCCGTCAATGATCCACTATGATCAAACTGGTTTCATAAATGGCCGACACTCCACCAACAATATCAGAAGACTTCTTAATCTAATCTCTCTGACGCAACACCACAATAAAGAAGCTATCGTTATGTCACTGGATGCAGAAAAAGCCTTTGACAAAGTCAATTGGTCTTTTCTCTTCGCTGTGCTCCGCAAATTTGGCTTCGGAGAGTCTTTTATCCAGTGGATATCGGCTCTGTACAACTCACCCAAGGCTACAGTTACCACTAATGGAATCACTTCACAAAGTTTCAGTTTGCAAAGGGGAACGAGACAAGGATGCCCACTCTCTCCTTTATTGTTTGCGATCTTTATCGAACCATTAGCAACAGCTGTACGTCAAAGCACTGATATCAAAGGTATATGTGCTCTGGAGACTGAACACAAAATTAACCTATACGCAGATGACATTTTACTTTACCTACAAGAACCGAAAACCTCAGTGAAGGAAGTATTTAACCTCATTACAACCTTCTCACGTCTTTCAGACTACTCCATCAACTGGTCAAAATCAATCATATTACCTTTAACAGAAAACTCATGGAATCCCACAGTCCAAACCTCGAATTATTCTATTCCTACTGGCAACATCAGATATCTAGGCATAAATATTTCCTCCAAACTCTCAGAGCTAGTTCACCTGAACTACACCCCACTTTTGGATAAAGTCTGTGATGATCTAAGGCGATGGAATAACCTCCCCATCTCCCTTTTGGGACGATTAGCTACGGTTAAAATGAAAATATTACCTAAAATCAACTACCTCTTTTCCATGATTCCGTTTAAACCCACATCAAAGTGGTTTCAATCGTTAGACTCTGCCATTGGTAAATTCTATTCAAAGAACAAAAAGGCTAAAATCAGTCTGGCCACCCTCCAGAGGAATAAATCAGAAGGGGGACTGGGAGCCCCCAACTTCATGTATTATTACTTAGCCAACCAACTTCAGTATATCACCAAATGGATTCATCCACATGTAGAATATAACTCCTGGCTGGAACTAGAACAGTTAGATTGTAACCAGATCAAAATCTCTGACCTGCCCTTTATCACTTCCGCCCTTAAACATCACTCCTGCTTCAAGAACCCAATGATTGCCTCCACCTTGTCTGCCTGGTGGAAAACATTGGAGGTCACAGGCTCCCAATTAAAACCCAGCATACTGTCCCCAATCTGGCACAACCCTGATTTTGCAAACAATAAAATAGCTCTTAATTTCAGGACGTGGGCAGAGAGAGGAGTCACCCACCTCCACCACCTTTTTGATGATAACATATTTAGGACATATACAAACTTATTCCAAACATTCGAAATAAGAAATGGAAACTTCCTCCACTACCTACAGGTAAAGAAGACGCTTACAAGTAGAATTCCATCGCTTCAGTCTAATCCACAGCCAACTGATTTACAGCCACCTGAATTTGTCAAATATATTGCGAAACTGTCTCCAAGAAACAAAAAGAACCTCTCAAAAATTTATAGTTTACTCTCAAAGACAGATTCTATTCACCTACCAACTCACAAATGGGAAGAAGACTTGTCCAAATCCTTTGACTCTGATTTTTGGACCCAGATCTGTGAAAACACATTTAAAATGACAAAAAATACCAACTTACAACTGATCCAATTTAAGGTTCTTCATAGAACGCATATAACCCAATATAAATTATATAAAATGGGCTTCTCAAACTCAGACACATGTACTCAATGCACTCAAAACATGGCTGACACATATTTTCACGCCCTTTGGCTATGTACACCTGTCTATCAATTCTGGGCACTAATCACACAGAAACTCTCCGATATTTTGGGCTGTGGGATTCCACATTCCCCGAACATTTGCCTAATTGGTGACCTAACGCTAACAGCCTTACCGGTTATCCACATCCAACCCACACTTGCAGCTATCGCCATTGCCAAAAAAACTATTTTAGTCAACTGGAAAGATAAGAAAGCCCTCAACATCATCCATTGGCTAAACCTCCTCACAGAACACATTTCACTGGAGAGAATGTCTGCTACCCGGAAAAAACAATTGGACTCATTTAAAGAAAAATGGTCTCCATTTATTAATTCATTAAATATTAACTTATAGCTCCTGCTTGTATGTGGGCGTATGCCACTGCCTCCATTATTTAAAAAAAAAAAAAAAAAAAAAAAAATCTGTAATACCTGTTCTGTCTGTGCATATGGTCTAACTTTCCTCTGTTTTATTTCAGTTTATTAACACTACAACTCTCAAAGATTGATAGCACCATGGACTTCAAGACCGTATGCATGCACTGGTGGTGACCTTCCTCTAGGGTTCCCGGGGTTGCTCTCTGGCTCTGCGGGGTCGGGGTGGCTTGTGCCCCTCTCCCTGGTGTTGGATGTCTCGGGTGTCTCCCCCATTGAGCTCTAGGTCTGCTGGGTCTGCACGCTCTCCCTGGACCTTGGGGTGTCGGCGGCTGATCTCTCCTGGGCGCCTGGCTGGTCCGGGGGGCTTCGGGTGAGTCGGCCCCTCCGTTGCTCCCCTGTCCCTTCCTGCTCCGCTACCCTCCTCCTCCCTCCTCTCCTGCCTGCCCGCCCCTCCTCGCCCCTCTCCCTCTCCCGTGGGGGGCCGGTGGCCCTCTGCGGGCGGGTGGTCTGGCGCGGGGGCTGGGTGTTCTCTCTGGGGGGGTGGCTCTGGCCCACCTGGGCACAGGCCTTCATCCTGGCCTGTGTGCCCCCACTGGAGTCCAGTTTCTGCTGGCTGGGGGCCTCCGTCCGGGCCTGGTGCTGTCCTGGGGTGTGGTGGGGTGGGTGGGGTCTCGGGGGCGCTGCGGGGTGGGCGCCCTGCGTCCTTGTCGTGCCGGCTCCTGGGTGGGTGTGGCGGCTTGTGGCCCTCGCTTCCTTGTGGCGCGGCCTGGTCCCCCCTTCGGGGTGGGGCGCCGCATGTGGCTGACCTGTGTTGGGGCTACGGTGCCTGCCGGGGCGCTGCTCTGATCTGCAGCTCCCGGGGGGTTCTTGTGCCGGCTGGGCCAGTTGGTTCGTGTGGGCCCTCCCCGGTCCCTTGCCTCTTGGCTCTGGGGGCCCTCTGCGTCAGTACCGGTGGTCTTGCTACCTGCCTCCCCCACTGCTTTGTCCTCTTGGGCCAGATCCACACCAGAATGCCTCTGATTGTGCACCTCACATTTTTCACACCTCACTGTAAATAGCAACCTTTAGGCACATATAGGGACACAACATTTAGGGCCCCGAGGGCAGGTGGGGGTGGGATCGATGGGCACTGTGGTGGGGCGGGTGGCAGGGCTATACGGCCCTGTCTCCCCCTCATCACCCTCTTGCCTGCCTCCCCTGCTCTCCAATCTTTTTTTTTAATGCACCACACACACTCACCTTGGGGCTAGGTCTGGGTTGGCTAACGCCCCCCCAGCCTTCCCACTTTTAATGCACCACATGACACCCAGGGTTACACTACCACGGTGCTGGGATAATGTTTCCCGTTAGGGATCGGGAGACATATTAATAGGAGAATAACGGGTGGGTTTCACCGTTATGGCCTCTCTGGTGGGATCTGGCCCCCATATGGCTTTACGGCTATGGGGCGGCGGGGTGCACCATCATCCGTGTCGCTGTGGCTGGGGGTCCCCGGGGCCGGGGGTCCGGGGCCTGTGGGGGTTCTCCTGCGTGTCCTGCTGGTCCCGGCTGGTGCGGTGACCCTTGTTGGGCTGCGGGATCTGGACTGGCTGTCCTGGTGGGTGCTGTGGCTTTGGCGCGGGCTGGTTGTGTGTGGTGCCTCTATCCTGGTGGGGGGGTTGGTTCGTGTCGCGGGATGTGGGGGCCTTGGGTGTGCTGTGCTCGCCCGGGGGCTGGTGCGGGTGGGTATGCGGGGTGCCCCCCCATTGGCGTTGCCGGGCCCCACTGCTCTGTCCATTTTTGCCCTCTGGACTCGCATTGGGTCCCGGCTCCGGTTCCCTCCGGCCGGCCTCCGGTGGCGGCCTGCCCCGGTGTTGGGCTGGTTGCCGTCCCTTCGGCGGGGCGCTCTGCCCCTGTGTCTGGTTTCCCGGCTGCTTGGGGCCGTCGGCCCCCCTTGGGGGTGGGGGTGGGTGGGGTGTGGGTGGGTGGGGTGGTGGGGTGTGGGGGTTTGGTGGGGGCTGGGGCGGGCGGGGTTGGGGTTAGGGTGGCGGGTGGGTCCGCTTGCCCCGGGCTGCCTGGGCCGGTTCCGGCGTGCTGGGGGTGTTGGTAGCTTCGCCCTCTTGTCTTCGGGGTCCGTGTGGTACATGGTGGCCCCGGTTGCTCTCTGGGGGCGCTGCCCCGTGGCTCCTCGGCCTGTGGGGGGTGCCCTGTCGGCTTGGCACTGCACTGCTGTGATGGCTGTTCTGGGCTTCGGGGTCTTTCACACTTGCATGTGCATGTTTGCTCAGGTCCCACCAGCTCCTGTCGAGTTCCGCTGTTGAGCAGTGATGGGACCCGCCGGAATGTGCTGAGACTCTCTCCAGAGTCTAATCTCAAACTAAACCCTCTCTCCTTTTCTCTAGTATCTTCCTCTAGTATCATCTGGCCTATTCCACTCTATACTAACATGACACCCACAACTATGGTGTTTAGTACTGTCTGGCTAATTATTCTTTCATTTATTTATTTATTTATTGTTTGTTTGGTTTTCTGTTCTCTTGTGTATGTGTTTGCTTTTTTGTCTTATTGATGGGTAATTATTAGTTGGGAATAGCACAACACCTGATATTCTTCAGATGTAATAGCATTGCTTGCTAGACCCTGTCCCTGTCCATCCCCTCTCGTCCTGTCCACCCCTTTGTTTCCCCTCACATCACCACTGAGGTGTAGCACTGCCCTCCCTGGCTCTTAAACAGGGTAATGTAATAAAAAGTGTCAGCTTAGCTTTCAGGGAGGGCTGGTGATGGTCACACGCATGCACCAAATAATAAGATATTTGGCTGCAAGACTAAAATATGCATTAATCTCATAAAGTGTTGACACCCCTTTCATGGAGTTAAACAATGAGAATAAATGCAGACAAAAAAAAAAAAAAAGATTACATCTTAAGCTGCTGGACTGAACCTAAATGAAATAGCTTAACAGGCTACCATTCAGTTTTCTCTTGTAATATTATTGTGATTGCAAAGGACTACATTTACTGATACATGGGGCAGTGGTGGCGCAACAGTTAAGTTTCTGAACTGCAGATCTGAAGGTCATAGGTTCAAACCCTGCTGTGGCCTCTATCAGGCCCTTAACCTTTCCTGTTCCAGATTTCCCCTTGTGGGATTAATAAGGGATAATAAACTAATGCAGCAATGTTCTCCTATTCCATCTCCCTCTCTTTTGCAGCGGTGTTGCACTTCTTTCTAAAAACTCGCCATATGAGCACATTAGGATTTCCAATTCAAGTGGGGTAAAAAAATGCAGCCCTCAGCTTCCCCGTTGCCATGGTGACTTGTCGAATCGTGGCTCCATTGATGCTGGTTTTTTACAGCTGTGGTGCACAAGGTTAACTCCGGGTGAAACTACTCGGAGTTGATTAAACCAGCTCAGATCTGCTGTTCTGGAACTGGAAATTCAGAGTTTGCTATCTCAGTGAGAGTTTGTTGAACCTGCTTTGTGAAATGGACCCCAGGTGCACCTTTGGCTGCAATCAAAGCACTGAGCCCAAGTGGATACGTCCTAATCAGCCTTGCATATTAGTTTCATCTATTTTTTTTAAAGCAACACCATCAGGTTGTATGGGAATTGTGAGTGAACAGTCCTTCTGAAGTTCAGCCACAAATTTTCACTTGGATTGATATTAGGGCTCTGACTTGAATGCCAAAACATTTGGCTTGCTGTCTTTAAATCATTTCTGTGCAGCTTTTGCTTTGTCTTGTTGGAAGCAAATCTTTTCTCAGGGCACAGTTCTCTCAGAGACTGCATCAGGTGGGCCTTTCCTTAGATTTCCAGATATGTTGTTGCATTCATTTTATCCTCTACCGTTACAGACTTTCCATCTTGTTGTTCAAAGATAATATCTGATTATTATATTTATTGGTTACTACTTACCCCAAATAATTAGAAGAAATCTAAAATGCAAGCCCAATCAAAGCTTGGGTCTTAAGAGGTTAAGGCACTTCTGTGCTGGCTTCACTTTTCAGACCCAGAAGCTTTTATACACAGTCTGTAGTTGCAGACTAAGATTATGTTGAGATTTCTGTGTCTTTTCAGTTTCTTGTATGCACTGCCCTTTCAGTGCAACAAATACATCCACCACTTTTAACATTATGACTGTTAAGATCTTTACTATACTATGATGAATTGCTGCTCATTGTTGACTGGTTGGATTGCATAGTTTACTATGAAGATCCTCTTTGTTGAGATCACTTCTTTTACTGTTCTATTGCTCATTGGGAAAGTTAAGGGAATCATACAGAAAGTATAACATTCTTAGAACAGAGAAGTGATGGATGGATGGATGGATGGATGGATGGATGGATGGATGGACTATAGTGTCTTTCTTTTTAACTCAAAGATGGTGAAGATGGAATCTGCCTTGGAACATGGACATTACAGCAATACTGTCTCAACCTCCTCCTCCAGCTCTGCCTAGTAGCAGTCTCTTCATTTCCTCTTCTCCTTTTTTCCTAGGTGGATGTGTGCGAGATGTGCGATCGCAGAATGCCACAGGTGCAGGCGATTGGATAGTCACCTGAGTGCTCATACCTGCAGCAAGGAGTGGTCCATCTGCAGCCTATCTACCTCAACCATATACATTACCGTTCAAAAGTTTGGGGTCACTTAAAAATGTCCTTATTTTTGAAAGAAAATCTTTTTTTTTTCATGAAGATAACTTTAGATTAATCAGAAACACAGATGAGACATTGTTAATGTGGTAAATGATTGGTAAATATTTTTTTAAATAATTTTTTATTATCTACATAGGGATACAAAGTCCCATTTCCATCAACCATCACTTGTGTGATCTAATGGTACATTGTGTTAGCCAATTTTGTAGAAAGGCTAACTGATGATTAGAAAACCCTTGTGCAATTATGATAGCACATGAATAAAAATATGAGTTTTCGTGGAAAAAACTGAATTGCCTGGGTGACCCCAAACTTTTGAATGATAGAGTAAGCCTGACTCAGACCACTACTTGATGCCGAACTGTTGAACTACTCCAGGTAGTTTTACCCAGGGCATTATTCTGCTTTTTTTCCATGCGTTTATCCTCCATGTTAACATGTTGTTCTCGACCAGCTCAACTTGCTCCACCAGTATTCTGTCTGCACCTTCAGTCCCGCAACCACTGCCAACCTGGTTTTCTCCAGACTCATTCTGGATCATCACCACCTGGCGCCTGCACCTGCCCTAGACACCATTCCACTATGCCACATGCCTCCTCAGACTGCATTCCCTCTCCTTCCCTCCATGGTCGGACTGTCAGCTAAGTATACTCCGCTCTCTGTCTAGGTCATAGTTATTGTATAGTGGTTGTTTATGTGTTGGTGTAGCCCTTCAATGTGTCAGCGTTTTGCAATCTGTGTAGTTTTGTTCTAGACCAGCTCACTTTCCTAGCTCAGTGTTACCAAGTCCAGATCAGTTGCCTGCCTCACTAAAATATCATCACTTTCCATAAGTCTGTCTTGGTTTGTATTTGAAATTGTCTTGCTCGTGTAATTTAGCTGCCTGTCCATCAGTCATCTCCTTCAAGAGTGCTGACCTCTGTTCTGAACAGGAAGTAATAGAGTCTATTACTTCCTGTACATTCTGAGTTGTATTTTTTTAATTAATTAATTTTTTCAATATGCGAATCTGTCATTGTCTCGCATTTGAGATTCACTCCGTGACAAATACAGGTAAAGGCACAGACACACACTGTGTTTTCCTATCATTGTGGGGATCTACCATTCACTCCCATTCATATCTAACCCCTAACCCAGACCAAAACAATGCCTAACCCTAAAGAAACGTTTTTGCACTTTTACTTTTTTCAGTAACAACAACACGGCCAAGAAAACACTGTTTCCATTTGTGGGGACCAAAATGAGGTCCCCACAAATGACATTTCTTTTGGTTTTCCTATAGTTGTGGGGACATTAGGTCCACACAATAATAGCCAGCACCTGATCTCTCTCTCTCTCTCTCTCTCTCACACACACACACACACACACACACACACACACACACACACACACACACACACACACACACACACACACACACACACACACACACACACACACACACACACACACACACACACACACACACACACACACACACACACACACACACACACACACACACACACACACACACAGAGAGAGAGAGAAGGATAATCAAAAAAGTGCTAGTGTGAAAAGACAAAGACCTGGTAATAGATATAGAAATCAGTATCAGTATCTCTATCCTTCAGGGCAGAGGTGTAGAGGAACTACAGAGTTCTCTGTGCAAAGAAAAAAAGTCTACAATGACAATTTGATTTGTCATAAGTTCAATCTTTCCCTGACTATGCGGCTGCTTTAAAGTTGTTTTGATAGTTGTTGCATTTTATTGTAGGCAGGCTGGCTTGTCAATATTTGAAACCTTGACCTCATCAGCATGGTCCCACACAGTAAGCACAGCAGTTTATTTATTCCTTCATATAGTGTAGTTCAATGAAAATGTTCTTTTTCTTTTTGCTTTCTACTCATTGTATCTGTGTGCCATTCAGTTTGCCCCTCTCAGACATTTTAACATGAAAACCTCTTAAATGACTACTCAGAAATTAGCTTCCATTTGTTCCATTACTGAATACACAACTAAATATTGCAGTCTTACATTTATAAAACAGCAGCGATCCAGGTTGTGTCAACCCTTGATTAAAATGTATGCAAATCCAGAATAAATGTTATGAACACAGAATACATAGTCCTGCGAGACTCTAATTACATACTAATTCAAATGAGTTTCTTTTTTTTTACTCTTGCCTTTACAGCAGACCAGCATCTTTGAGCCCAGCTCAGGTTCAAATGAGGGGGAAAAAAGGCACAGGGAGGAAGCAGTAGAAGGGAGAGGTGTGAACCGTTTGCAGCCCAGTCTGAGAGAGTGCCAATGTGAAAAGGTCTGACTGTGAATTCCCCACTGAAATGGGCTTGGTCCAGAGGGAATGCAAGCCAATATCCAGCCTGCTCTCCTACCTGATGAACAGCTGCAGCATCCATCTGCCAGCTCTTCATGGTGGCTACCTGAGGGAAGTGCGCTCCACCCCTCCATTTCAGAGGAGAGGCTCCATTGTTTTGATAGAGAGGGATTTCAGGGTTTGATGAAATCAGCAGGACACCTTCCCTGGTTGTCTGTAAATATGCATGCATGTCTTTTCTGGTAAAACTGACACTGGAACAGGAGAGTACGCACACAGAACAATCAGGATATATTTTTCTATCCACTTCAGGAATGATCTTGATCAGGATAAGGTCATAAGTGGAGTAAGCAGAACCTCTTAGCCAAATCTCTCCAGTTAATGGGACATGTGAAACCCTTAGTCAGATTTCTTCAGGCATTGTCAAACAGCTTGTGTTAGTCAACATATGCAGAAACCGGATGTCATGTTTATGAAGTAGACGCTGGGGTGCAAGGTAGATGGATTACTCACTGAATCAGGAACGTGTTACTTTCAGCACCTGAGAGAAAATATGGCTTTAGGTTTATTCCTCCCAGTAAATTAAAAAATGTCTGCGGGGTTGAATTAGTTCATTTAGGCTCTTGTAGTTTGTAATGATAAAAGCCTATTTTTCGCTCTAGTAAACAGAATGCAATATGCTAGTCTTTGGTTACACCACCAAATTATTTGGGACAAATTTCAAAATGAATATTTTGATTTGCTTGTTTGTTTGTATGTCTGTGATGTTGCAATTTCTCCTACAAAAATCCTGATAACTGGTGCCATCCAGGTGGCTGTTGGGTCTACAGCTCTTGGATAGATCGCTGTGAGATGCTGTAAGGACATTTATGGTCCCCAAACATTACTGACATTCATATTCCCCTGACTTTTGGTGTCAGTATTTTCACAAATTTGACACACTGGATCTCAACATCTGCCAGATGAATTGACAAAACAAAAAACACAAAAAAAAAAAAACAACACTATACAGGCAGTCAAAAGGACATTTCCTTCAGCACCAGCCTCAGGTCAAAGATTTTAATTTTGCAGTAGTCTAGATTCTGACCAAATAGCTGCAGTACTGGTCCAGGAAGGCTACTCTGATTGTTACCCTCAACGTGGTGTGGTGGCTTCACCCTTGTTGCCCTCTTTGTGACTCTGGGTTCTGGTTTGTTCATTTAATGTATATACAGCTGAGGTAATTTACTTTTCCTAATTTATTCACATTTACCTGTGCATTTTTAAGTAAAAATTATCAGTAATGACTTTAAAGAAGCACTTTGTCGTGTTTTTCAGTTACATCATCAAGGAATATTTTGTCTGGACTGGTGCGTGCACAGTTTTTTTTTGGCTAATGTTTTTTTTTTGGTGACATATCCGTAATGTGAACTGAGTTTCTAAAATCCAGCCATCCATCCATCCATTCATTATCCATACGCCACTTAATCCTAATTAGGATCGTGGGGAGGCAGGAGCCTATCACAGCTGAAATCAAATATTATTTACTTTAAAACAAATGATTGTCCCAAAAACATGTAACATTATAAAAATAATTGGCAATATAATACATTTTATAAGAAGGAAAGGCCCTACTTTGCCATATGAGTAACTAAATGTGTCACACCCTCTGCCCTTGGAGCCAGGTAGTGGCAGGTTGTTTTCCCCCTTTCCCTTCTCCCTCAATCACTCTCACGGGTGGTGTGTGCGTTCTGGATAACGGGCTGGTGCTTGCACTCCAGTCAGGTGTGACTGGTATGCAGCCGAGAACAATCAGTGATCGGCCGTCTCCTCCTGCATTTAAGCAGATGCTCTGCTCACAGTCGACGTCGGACCGTTGAACTATCCACGTTGGTAACCTGCTCATGTTTTGGGTCTCTCACTTGGCTCAGTATGCATTACCTTCTCTTGTGTTACAGTCTGGGCTCCCAGCCGCCAGCTCCAACCTGTATCTGCCTCCTTGAAACCGAGTGGAACTCTGGCCTCCCTCTGCTCCTTGGCTGTACAACCTGGTGGAACAGTTTCTTCCATCGGAGCCTTCTACCTGAGCGCCTGCCTGTCCACCTATCCACCTGTCCAACCATGGAATCTCCTCAGCCTCGCCACCAGATTCCTCAGTACTCCTGCCAGACTTTCAAGTTTCCTTCCCAGAGCCCCAGCCTTCCCTCGAAGCCACCATCCCACCTCCGGTCCACCTGCCTCACGCCACCTTGTCCTGCTGCCACTACCCCCCCCCCCCCCCCCCCCCCCCTCGGTCAGTGTATTCCAGGGCTTTCCTCACAGATAAGTCCCACTTGATCGGTTGAGCCAGTTCATGTTCAGTTACTTCTAGTTTTGTTAAATTCTAGCCAAGCTGAATTGTTTGTCTTATAGTTTAAGACTACCTGTTACTCACTATTTGTTTGCTTCCTGCTTGGGTGTTACCCTACGTGGATTGTTTTTGTCAGTTTTGCATTAACATTGGTAGTTCAAGTCTGCCCTCCCACTAGTGGGAGCTTGCGTCAGTTTAGTTCCCGTTCTGATAAGTATTTTTGGTTGTAGTTTAGTCTCTCATGTTTCGAGTTCTGTTTTTGGAATAACTTGTAAATTTTGTTTTACTTGCTTTCGCTTGTGATCGTGTCTCTTTACCCTGCTCTTGAGCCCCTGAATGGAGGATCCATAACAGAATGTTACCTTTACTATAGCAAGATAGTTGGGGAAAAAAAAAAAAAAAAAAAAAAAAAATCACCTCACTAGAATGAGGTAACTTTTTGCTTTTTTTCCCAGTCTAGTTTTAGTGCAAGTACTGTAGAAATGTTACAACTATCATGTTGTGTAAATTTATTGTTTCATTACAACAAAATGTACACTACTGTTAAAGTTTAGGGTTATGTATTCCATGAAAACTTTTATTTCATGTGCAAACATAATTGCACATTTCTAATCATCTATTGGCCTTTCAACATGATTTGCTAGCACAATGTACCATTAGAACACGAGTGATGGTTGCTAGAAATAGGCCTCTGTACCCCATTCCATTAAAAATCAGCTGTTTCTGGCTAGAATAGTCATTTACCACATTAATATCTATGCTGTATTTCTGATCCATATAATGTTATCATCCTTGAAAAAAAAAAAACTACTTTTCTTTCAAAAATAAGGACATTTCTAAGTGACTATACACTTTTCAACGGTAGTATGTCACAAATTTTTAGCCATCAAAGCCTTCAGAGAGCTGGCTGAGATCCTTCCCACCACCCTTAACTTTCCTCACTGGAGTACGTACACTTGCATACATTCATTTAGACACACACTAAACATGAATGTTCACATTAGGTGAATCTAAATATCCCCGGTGTCTGAAGTGTCACATTGCTTCGGAGTTCCTTTCTCTGTGAATATCAATTGCAGACTCTCCAAAGACAAAGAAAATCTGTCTCATGCATTTGACTAGGGTGTCATTCATCAGAGGGTGTGGTGACATTACTTACCTGAATGAGTCCCTGCTAATTGCTTGAATTACTCTTGTGTTCGGAACATTAGTGCAGCCCCGGTGCAGGCAGACAGTTCTGCATTCTGTTATTCTGACCACCCCTAAGCGATCGAGAACCAAAGTTAAGTGCATTTTCATTGCACTGGCATAACATTCACATTTGATCATTAGTGTCTGAGGCACACATGCACAGAATACTGTTCTGTTATTAGCAGTGGAAATGTATTAAATGCACGCTCTACAGTATTTGGGAAAAATTTGCGTTTAGGATAAGTTGGATCACCACAATGCTGGTTGCTTTGTGAATGCAGCGGAAGTGAAATGTCTGTGATGCAGGGAGGAGAGACTCTGATGATCTTCTCACCTGTCCTTACTATCCACTGTAGGACCTTGCGGTTTCCAAACTAAACAGTGATGACTCTGCTCTGGGTGTGCTTGAAATTACCTCTGTAGAATATGGTGAGGGCAGACAGGTAGGAGATGAGATTTCCTCAACCTTCACAGGAAGTTGAGATGCTGCTGGCTTCTTGGTTAGCTCGCCATCCAGTGGAACACTGGAACCGGAATCCTTGGACTGGTCCGTGGACTCGTCCCAAATTAAAACCTGACCTAAAACCAAGGCCAAATATATGTCACGACAAAATAATAACCCTCGCAGATTAATAAGGTCCATCACATAAAATAAACATCAAAGTCAATCTCTTACTCAGATTGCTAATTTTCACTTCAGTTAAATCAAGTTGTACAACATATTTCAACCTCAAAATTTCAATATTCACAATTTCAAAGTTCAGTATTCCAGTATTGACTGCAGTATCAAGTATAAAGTTTTCAACTGAGCACAACGGTTACCACTTTAAACCAAAGTCATGGTAAACACTTGCAGTATTCACTACAAATAGAAACTATCACAGTGGAGCTATGACAGTAAGTTTAGCACTGCTTATCACAAAATGTACAAGTTGTAAACAATTAACTATCATCAAAACGACAAACAATGAATTGAGGCATTAGAAAAGGCGTGCTCAATTCCCAGTGTACTATAGGCCTACTAGCATAAGTTGGGAATACACAAAAAAATTCAGCCTCACAATCTATCATGCATGCAGTCTGCATAGCTTTTAACAGGTTATTGTAATGGCTAACGATCTCATTAACATAATAAAACATCCCATTTCGCACCTTCATTAGAGTCGCAAAACAACCACTAATACATTAGCACCTTTATATAACATGTTACGCGGCTACTATCCGCGCTACGGCTAGTACAGCTCAGTTACCATCACATAGTTAGACACAGTTAGCCCACCGCTGTCGAGTGGATATCCCAGCATTTCCTCGATGTCACTGCTCACCAAAACGCCAATCCTCTCTCCGCCTCGAATTACAACAAACACAAAGTGATATCTAATGAACGCTACAAGTTTAATTGGAATTTAACTTCCCTAACAGTCGTTTTCTTCAACTTACCGACTGTCACGAACTAGGGAGGGCTGGGCCCGAGCAGAGAGCCACACTACCAAGACCAGAGGAGATTTAGAGTGATTTATTGCAAGAGTGGGGAGTGGCTGGTGAAGTGGGGGGTTTTGTCCAGGAACGGGGGGGTCCAGGCAGGAGCAGAAAGGGTCCAGGCAGGAGCAGGGGTCTAGGCAGGAATGGGGGTCCAGGCAGGAGAAAAACCGGTGATGACTTGGGTTGGGGAGAGCCGGAGGGGAAGGAGGACAGCAGGGATTCCGGACAGCTGAATCTGGCAGAGGCAGAAGGAAAAAAACAAAGTAAAAACAAGGCAGGAACTCAAAACGGATCTAGTGAGAGGCTAGAGAGCAAAACTGAACTGCATGGTTCTTGTTTAACAATCTGGCAGGGAGTGGAAGGATGAGCTGGTACTTATTGCAGATGTGTGTAATTAGGTAGATGATTGTCAGCTGTCCGGGAGCCGTAGAGGTGGTTGATTGCCTGAGTGGAGTCAGCTGAGAAGCAAGACTCCACTCAGGCACCGAGCTGCAGAGGGAGCGACAAGGCAGAGGAGCGGATGGGAGACAGCAAGACAGACAGGGCAGAGGAGCGGATGGGAGACAGGCAGGACAGACAGGGCAGAGGAGAAGGGAGCTGTGACACCGACGTAACGACAATGACCATGAATGCTCTGCTTGAGTGCGAACAGCAAAAGAGCGATACACGGAAGTTGGCCAGGGAGGCGGAACAGAAACGGAAAAGGGCGTGGTCAAAAACACAGGACCAAGTAGAATCATAGGTTCTTATCAAAGCTTATCAAGGAAATAAAATTAAGGTAGTGTCTACAGATACGGACCCGTAGCCTGTGGCCTACGGATACGGCACTTTCCCTTACTATAAAAATTAATGAGACGTACATGAATATTAATGAGCCGGCTGATGAACGCGCTTTGTGATTGGCTGGTAATCCGACGGACATAAATATTAATAAGCCGGCTTGGTAATCCGAGTGATGAAGGCGCTTCCGTGATTCGAGGTGAATCTGCGCACCGAGCCTGTCATATCAGTCATCTGCTGTTCTCTTTTCTATCATGCATAATGTCTTATAAATATCATTATCTGACTTTTCACGGACAGCGATTTGGGGGTTGAAATCAGCACTACTATTAAAAATAGCAAAACTTTTTATTCACGTGACCCTGTTCTAATAAAGCACAAACAGCAAACAAAACAAATGGCGGAACTAACAGCCAGCAAACTACAAGTATTTTTTTACCTTCAAAAGTAGCGACAGACTATTACATATTAACAACCTAAACAAAACCCTGACGTATTTTCTACGTCTGTCAACACAGACCCTGTCACAGTCACTTTAATGTTAGCGGACTCTGTTGAATGGCTAAGTTACATAACCACAAACAAATCTTACAATATCACAGTAAATCGAGTTTGTGTTTTTTTTTTAATTCATGCCGAATTAAAGAGCTGCTCCTCACCATTCACGAGTGTTTGTTTCATATTCGACATCCTTAACTTTATCTTGTAAATTAGCGTCCGAAATTAAATGGGAACATTTGCAATGGAGTTCGTCAGCCGCTTCCACCACTGAACGCGGTAAACTAATTAATAGGAGCTGGACTTCAAACAATTTATACACGGCGTCTAAAAGCGTAAAAACTGCAATGTCTAAAGTGTGAGAGGAGACGTTGTATTTTTGGTTAAATTATACAATGTTCGCCGTCAAAGTCATTCATATAAACTGCCTGTAATGTGCAGCAAATAGTAGTTAACCGGCGCCAGCTCTTCAGTGACCTTAACGGGTCCGTACCTCTAGTACAGATGCTACGGGTACGGGTCCGTACCCGTAGCATCAACCTAAAATTAACCCCTTAAAAGCCAAACAAGATGTATACATATAACAAAAACAACAATTTGCACACTGCAATGCAGTTAATGAAATGATGTTTCACTTTGGCAAAATAAAGAGCAATTTATGGATAACACAGGAATGTAACTATCTATGAAAATATATTTCATTAACCTTTATGACCTGGGTTACAATTGGAATTTGGCGTTCTTGACCATCCCCATATTGAAGCTGACTATGCTCCGTTGAGAGTGGGTCCAACTGAGTTGCTAGTCTTTAGTAGGGTGGTGAGACAGCTAAGTGAATGATAGTGTTTTGTGAGCAGGATGGATGAACAGAGCAGCTCAGTGTGAAAATTATAACTTTAACTGGATTTAATAAAGAGAGTCCATCTGATTTATCATTCCAGAGCACAGGGACATAGTCTTTGACCCTTTTTTTTTATCAGTAACACAAAAATAAAGTTCGAATTAAGCTTGTCTCCATCAATTGCTTGAAGTCTTTTTTTTTTAAGGTAGTATTAGAAGGTAGTGGTAAAGACCTCATTATAGACCCTCCAGAAAAACGCTATTATGTGATCGCATGAATTCCCGCATTAATCACCAAAATGCCGCTGATTATGCGGGGGTCAATTATTTCCCAAAAGGCCGCATAATCCCCGCAAAACAGCGCATAATTCCCGCAAGAATCACACATTTCCACGAAAAAAAGAGAAATACGCGGGTCCCGCTTGATTTCACAATTTCTGCATAAAATGAGAAAACTATAACCAATATAAATGGAGTTGTGAGCGAGTTTTTATGTGACGCCCGGCCTGACGTCATCAGTTCGCGCATTCACACACACACACAAGAAGCACGAGCTGATGCGGAGCGCGGTGCCAGTGTTGCCAACTTGGCGAATTTCTTGCTAAATCTAGCGACTTTCCAAAGCGTCCTAGCGACTTTTTATGTCAAAAGCGACTAGCCACAAATCTAGCGACTTTTTCTGCTGTTGTCGAGACTGACAGGAAAACTGGGATCATTCTACAGTTACTGTTTTCAACGAGCAGCAGGTGCTGCTGTGAGCTTCTTCGCCTCCCAAAGCACAGGCTGTCAGTCCAGTAACCCCGCAGCAGTCCCAGTGTCTGATTAGAGGACACATCCCTCCGCGGAAAGACGGCAGGTGAATCGCTCATATTTTTGCATATTTCACAATTATTCGCATACTTTGCAACTTTCCACAATTTCTCCGCATAAAATGGCATAAAAACCCCGCATATTTATTCGCATAATCAAGGATTTTAGCCCGCATAATCAAGGATTTTTGCCAGCGTTTTTCTGGAGGGTCTATCATTACATGTTGCTCTATTAAACATAGTATGAGAACTGAAACAAACAAAAAAACAACTGTCAACCAAAAAAACCTCTAACCAAACCTAAATTTGTCCATTTATGAGGGGAAAATGGATATTACAATTGGTTTTCAATTGAAAAAAATAATTACTTTTTCAACTGGTTAATGTCATGCTGTCCCACTACAGCTGATTGATCATGTTACTTAAATGTTTGTATTTTGTTTTAAAGACAAAACTTTAATTTGCAAAATGAACATCAAACTGTATTGAAAGAGACTTGACATGAACTGAGACCATAAACTCAAAAGAAAATGGCTGCAATGTTCACTTATGTAACAAACCAGTTGAGAAGTAGTCATTTGTTAGACTTCTATACTATTTGACGTCTTTTTCCAATCAGAGATGTCACCCTCTGCTGGCCATTAGAATGAAACCAGGTTTAACACTCTCATATTCCCTTTATCAGATCTGTAAACTATGCCCATCTTCTACATACAACCTATGAATGCCAGCCAATTCCCTAAAAATGTATTATTATTGAGGTCTCTGCTGCCTATGATTATGACTTGACCATTTACAATCATGCCAAGAAGCTACTAATTTTATGACAACCAAGTCCCTGGGTTTTCGTAATAATAATTTCATGTTGATACTGACTCAATCCTCTTCCATTTGGAAAATAAATATGCAAGATCCCCGCCATGGGTTAAAAGACACCTGTTCAATATCTGGATGACTCACTTGCATGGAATAGATCGCACCATAGGATATTTCATCCTTATATGAATGCACTCAAACGGTTTGCATTTTCACTTGTCTTTTTATTTCCCTGCATGTCCTTTATCTGGACAAGTTAATAAATATGCTGCTGCTGATGTTTTTGTTGTGTATGCATAAATGGCTGTGACAGGTATCCTTGCATTTCTGTGCTGAAAGTGTTTTGCTTTTTGCTGCATTGTATTGTTACGTGCACATGCCTAGCAGAGGGCTTTATTGGACTTGTGAAAGAAACAGAAGGCAAATCTGATTTGATTTTCAAAGTCAATAGGACAAACAAAATAAAAACAATCACAGGCACAATTTGACCACGAAGCACCGTGTTCTTGCACAAGACAGCTCCCCCAGACTCCCGATCAGCAGGGGGACAATTGTGAACAACATGATGGATAAAGGAACTATGATCAGCCCACTGGGCAGCCTCTTGTCATTGCCACAGTCCAAGCTGAGATGCATGGAGACTGCTGCAGGAAGAGTCCCAGAGGCATGATAGGCCACACTGTTGGACAAGCTGTAAACAAATACTCTCTTTAGTTCTATTATCAAAACAAAATTATGTTGAAGTAAATGCTCAGCTTGTTTGAAATTACTGTTAATGATCCATTTCACTGGAAATTTGTATTTATAAATCAGGAACTCAAGTTTGACAAGTCCACATTGAACAAGAACAAAGCTCTGGAGAATTTAAATACAATAACCACAGACTAGGATATCTGCTTGCTTTATCTGGTTAGATTGCAACAAAGTTGATGATAGGGCTGGGCGATATTGCCAAAAAATAAAATCTCGATTTTTTTAGTCATCTTGGACGATTACGATTTTAATCGATTTTTGTTACATACATTGTTAAAACATAAACGATGCCTCTTTTCCATCATTGTAAGGCAGACAATGTGCTACAAGCCTAGTTTTATCTAAGTAGCTGTCTATCAAGCTGCAGGAATAACACTGGTGTCAACTGGAGCCAATTGAAGGCTGCAGTGATTCTGTTGACACAACAGTGGATCAGAGTGAGGTTATTGAATATTTGTGTCTCTCTTCGCTGTTGCAGCAGTTTTGCAATTTGCAGGCGGTCCCTGTTCACAGCTGGCTGCTCATAGACACCAATGGTATTTCTGCAACTTGAAAGACAGCTACTTTTAATAAAACTGGGCTTGTAGCACAACATCTGCCTTACAACGATGGAAAAGAGGCATCGTTTATGTTTTGACAACCTACATCTAATGAGTTATTGATGCTGGGAGTTTGAATCTGTGAATATCTTTCCAACTTTACCAAACGCGGGGCCACAACCACCCAAGGAGTGGTTTATTTAATTCTGCAAAAAGCATTTAGTCATACTTAAAGTTTTAAGTGCTTTATTAACACAAAACTAAGAGTTCTGTATTGTTTTATGATCACAGGTTCTGTCTAAAAAGATGTGGCATCATTTTAAACAGTGAAACCATACTAATAAAATGTAATAACCAACCAGTGTGTAATACTGGATTCTATAAAAACTGAATGCAGAATACTGGACAAAGAAATTCTCTACAGATATTTTTACCATCTAAATATTTTCTTAATACAATGAATGTATTAACTTATTTATGTGTGTATGAATGTATTTACTGACTTATTTATTTAGTACCGTTAACATATCAGAGTTCTGAGTGAGTTTTTCTTTACATAGGTAAAGGCCATTTATTGATCACATATAGGCTATTAAATAAATGATATAAAAAAAAAAACAAAAGCATTTAAAATACTATTAAACAACTTAGGCATTTATTGAGTCACTAAAATACTGTAGAGTCTACGGCCACATTAGTCTGACTATAATCATCCTCTGGTAAATTCACAACCATGTACTGATGTCTCTTACCAAAGGGACTTCAGGAGATGATTAGATGATGATAAACTTTGACCTGCTGGTTGGTTCTCTCTGTTCTCATGTGTCTTACATGTTGGTCTCCTGATGCTGCCTTACTTCAGCTTGTCTATGAGCAACAGAAAACACAGTTTGCCCTGTACCTATTGCCAGGGTTCCAGTCTTCCCACTCACGCCTGTGCTTTTGAAAACGTTTTTGCTCCTTTGGACGTGATGGAGTTTCGGGTGTAGACATTTTTAAACATGCGGGAGCAGCAGCGTCTGTAACCAGGAAACCCGCGGCAGAACCGGCAAACAGACCTGCTGGACCTCGCATCGGGTCCTCGCTACATAGGTCTAAGGAAGATAAAACTGGCTGCCCTTAATATTTCGTGTTTTATTTTGTTTATTATGCAGTTTTGATGCATGTGTGACAGACGTGTGTGGGACATTTATGAAAATATGGAACAATTAGCGTCCCGTATTGAATCAATACGGGAAGGAGATGAGAGGCGGAAGCAAACGCCAGTGCACAAGTCGTGAAAAGCAGAAGAAGAATCTGTATTGTTATATATTTAAGCTCGCCTCGATTTTACGATTTCGCTAATTTTCAAATCGTCAGGTTTTAAAAATGCGAATTAATCGAATTAATTCAATATATCACCCAGCCCTAGTTGATGAATACAATTTTTTTCTTTTCTTTTTTATTTGTTTCGTGAGCACAACAATTCCTAATTGAAGGTGCTGCAATAAGGAGCCATTATATTAATGAATTTTGAATGAATGCTATGCACTGATGAATTTTCACAGGCTCGGTCCTTCTACTTACCTTTGTTCCATTTGTTAAACTTTTGCATGGGTGTGAAAGATTTAGCACTTGGAATGTATTATTTAGTTGATCGCCTTCAATTTTCTTCAATTTGGAATCTCAAATTCAAAATTCAATGCATATCATTCTACTTTTAATCATTCAGCAGCTGAACACAGGTTTGTGGTTTTCTTTTAAAATTAAAGATTGTTTTTCCCAACACTACAATTTCATTTAGCAGGCACTTTTATCCAAAGTGACAAACATCTGACAGTAAATAGAACACGGGCACAAGGTAAGTAGGCAGAGTGAGGGGTGGCACTAACACCTCACCTAAGGGTCCTCACTGAACAACTGCACCTAGAACCAGATTTGAACCATCTTTTTCTTTGGTGTGATATGTAGCATACTGGGTAAATGAGGGCATCCATGAGTGGATGGCAGAGAGATTTGGTTAAAGTCCCCAGAAATTAGGAGAAAGGCACGTGGATGTTGCGTCTCCAGCCTACTCATGACAGAGAAGATGACATCACGGGCTGCCTCAGCATTAGTACAGAATCTACACAACTGTCGTGATAATGTGAGAATTCCTTTAGAAGATACAATGGCCTCATACTATCGGCTAAGAGCTCTACGTCTTTGTTGTAGAGTTGTTCTTATATAGTGATGGGCTTGGAGTTAGACCATCTATCATTAACACCACAGCCATCCTTCATTTGTCTTATCACTCTGCATTGTCCTGTCCGCCCGCATCACCTGAAAGTCGTCCAGAGTGATGTTAGTGTCTGGTGTTTGTGCTGTAAGCCACGTCTCCATAAACAGCTTGATGCTACGCTGTCAATAGTCCCTCTGGTGCCGGATCAGCACCGCTAACTCATCCACCTTATTAGCAAGAGATCTTACATTTCCTATTGTGATGCAGGAATGTTAAGGTGAGTGGTACATGTCTAATTGTCTACATTCACATGGACTCCAGAACAAAAACACGTATGTAACACAAACGTATGTAACAAGATGATCAATACTATAACAGTTTAATGCTATGGCCAAGTTTATATAGAAGAGTAACATTTTATTGTACCATTAACGTGTGTTAGACATGTTTGCAGGGGTGAAAGTAGTTTTAAATTCTTGCCAGTACTATTACCAAAACCCTTGTCTCTCTCTAACTTCATGCATTTTAAAATAACAAAGTTAAAACAAACAAATGAAAACATATTAATATTTTATTGTAGGCCAATGGAATAGGTAGGAATTAATAACACTTGAAAATACGGTAAACTTTTTGCTTGACTTGAAACACTGATAAACATCTAGAATACAAGGCTCTCAGAACAGACATGAGGTCACGACCAAACACTCAAGATGGAACTAAACATCAAAACAAATCGCATAAAATATTTTCTACAGAGGCCTAAAGTAGTTATAGTGGTAGCAGTTAGTTTCTGATTTTCTGTGGTAACCCATCTACAGTGTCCCTGTCTTTTCCTTTAATCAAAGAAGTTATTTTTCTCGCATTATTACTTTGACAAAAATTTTTTGACTGTTTTGTAGTGCTTCTCTTCATTTTTATTTAAAATATGCATCTGTCGATGATAACCGCTGTAAATCCAGTTTAAGGTTTTTCAGCCAATCACAAGAACGTGTGGAATTTCAGGTGTAATTTACTGCTCGCCCCGTCCCGGCGCAAGTGGCGCTTGTTGACATCTATTGACGAGTTGCAGGAAATGTCCCAGTGCAATAAATCAAGCGCACCTACTTGCTATTGGCTGCTACTGGCCATAGCAGTCGCTGTGTTACGGAAAGTGAACACACATGCGCACTCATGTACTGGTGAGTGAACGGTCGATAGCAGGCAGCCAGGCGGCGTACCGGTGGAAGAGCGGCGTACCACCAGCGGATCTTTTCCCTGTACTGCGTACCGGCAAAAGATCTGGTGGCGGTATGCAGTACCGAACTGTACCGGCTTACTTTCACCCCTGCATGTGTGACTTGCAAATGTAACAATCTTTGCTCTTTACATTTTAGATGACTGTATATTGGCTTTAATATAATTGAAGAACCATACTTGATGGTTGCATTTTGTACACAGCATTCTGCAATGAGATGAGATGAGATGAGATGAGATGAGATGAGATTAACTTTATTATCCCCGAGGGGAAATTAAGACGTTCCAGCAGTACAATGCAATAGTATAAATAGCAATAAAAACATAAAACATAAAAAACATAAAAACTGAGCTAAAACCAACAAGGACACAAGAAACACAGTGGACATCACACAGAAGACCAGGGCCACAAAGACAACATTGCATTCCGGGAGAGAGTTCTTATGAGTTGTACAGTTTTATGGCGGTGGGTAAAAAGGAAAGTCTGTAGCGCTCCGTTTTAATGATCGGAAGGGTGAGCCTCTGGCTAAAGGTGCTCACTGTATCCCGCAGGTCATCATAGAGTGGATGAGAGGGGTTGGCTAGAATAGAGTCAATCTTGACCCTCATCCTCCTATTGAGACCAAAGCTAAGTCTAACTTACACTGTAAATGGTTACCACTCATCCCACCACCTAAAACAACATTGACGGTGTTGCTTTGTCAAAGCATGTGAGATAATTTACATCTTTAGCAATAACTGCAGTTGAATCTGCATTTCAAAAGATAAAAGTGTTAATGTTTTTGTCTGTCTTTATAATTACTATCTGTTCTGGGATAACAGATGTTACTTCTACGTTATTTTTGTTTTTAATGAACATATGGATGTTATGACTCAAATATAATTATCAGATTGATGATAAAGTTTTATTAGCTGGCCTTGCAGGCCGTGCATTTCTTGTCTTGCACAAACACTTCCTTTAAAGAATGGAAATATCATGTCATTGAGTAAAATCAGTGAAACTGAGATATAAATCTGTAACATTTTAACTGGGTCTTGATCATCAGTAAAGAACTGTATGTATTCTTAGTGTTTTGTTCTTTACTTTTAAAGATGAATTTAACACTGTGTTAATAGATTTTTGTCCTGAAAATGTCCTTCATATATCCCTCATCATAGTTTGCTCTCCGCTTTTTAAACTTGTCTGGTGCTATGCATCTTGTTTTCTATAGTGAAAAGGTGAAGTTTTTCAAATGACAAGGTCCCAGGCACCAAGCACTAGAGCAGAGAAGACTAAATGGTGAGGGGTCATCCTTCAGTAACTACACCAGCCTCCCTTAGCTTCTATCTTAGCCTTCACAGTGGAGGCCAGGGAGCCGTACATTCCGTTGAAACATTCTTCTAATTTACGTCTGCCAGCGCCTGGAAATTGAAGTCAAAGGTTCACTGCATCTTGTGCCACAAAAAAATGATCTGCTCAGGACCAGTGTGTAAAGGCGAGAGGACAAATTAACCTGGACACTTATAAATGGGGCACAAAGGGGTGAGAGTGGCTTTAAAAAATTCATGAAACGTGAAGTTGGTGGTAGAGCGGCTGCAAGAGGGGACAATAGATTAAAAACTAGTGATTTAAGTGTCAAGTTATTTGGTGCCTTTATATGTTTCTATATACTTGCTTTTTTTGTCAGCTGTTGAAATCCAGCTCAGCAGTAGACTGACTTCAACTGTGAAATTTTAGATGTAAAATGAAATCATTAGTGAAACAAATTCAAGTAAACCATAGTCAACAGTGTTTCTTATTGAGTTATTTAGTGACATTAAAATGAATATAAGATAATAAATTGTGTCATAGGTTTAATTTTTGATGCATCTGCTGTATATTTGCCTTCTTGGTGTTTTGTCTGGAGTATGTCAGAAGTCATGGTAAAGTCCATCAACTTCCTCAAAACCCATCTTGATATCTTCAAATGAATTGTTACACAGAAAAAATATATATTCTCTCTCTTAGACATCTGAAAATATTTGTTAAACATCTGTTCATTTCTGATTCATTGACTAGTCATCTAATAATCATGTACACTACCAGTCAAAAATTCGGACATACCTTCTCATTCAATGAATTTTATTTCTTAGGGTCTGAGCACCCGTAGTGGAGCGAGGAACCTATTGTAACCCGAAGAATGATCAAGGATGGCCTAGGACCTATTATTAGGGTCCACGAGTCCTCGCACTCTCCCTGCATTATTCTTGAAACCCTAGAGATTTGTTTTTTGATAGATGGGAAATCGGCCTTTTTGATGCCCTAAACATGGATGAAAATGCACAAAAATCGCCACACACATCAGGACTGGCGAAAAATTTGATATTTTAGGGGAATGACATGCTTCCGTGCCAAAATAGTTCAACAGCGCCCCCTAGAAAATTAAGAAAATTCAGCCCCCGGTCACTGTTTGACCTAGACTTCTGAAATTCGGTATGCATATCTACCTCGTGAAGACGCACAAAAAGCCTCTTGTACCATTACCCATAATCCAACAGGAAGTTGGCCATTTTTAAGTATGAATCATATTTTTGACATATTTTGTGTCATTTTTGGACACTTTTCAAAATCTATAAACTCAAACAACGTAACCCCGAGAGAGCTGAAATTTGGCGAGGATATGCTCCAGTCATGGGTGATCAAAAGTTATCAAAACACTCCGCAAAAGTCTGAGGGCGTGACCATGGCGACCCATGGAATGCGACCATTTTGAAATATGATTCATATTTTGTCATTTTTGGACATTTTCAAAAATTATTAACTCAAACAGTGAAACCCCTACAGAGCTGAAATTTGGTCCGGATGTACACCAGTCATGGGTGATCAAAAGTTATCAAAATGGTCCGCAACAGTCTGACTGTGTGGCCATGGCGACCAATGGAAAGCGGCCATTTTGAATATGATTCATATTTTGGACGAGGTTGTCATTTTTGGACATTTTCAAAAGCTATAAACTTAAACACACTAACACCGAGAGAGCTGAAATTTGGCCAGGATGTACTTCAGTCATGGGTGATCAAAAATTATCAAAACACTCCGCAAAAGTCTGAGGGCGTGGAAATGGCATCCCACGGAATGCGGCCATTTTAACATATGATTCGTATTTTGGACAATTTTGTCATTTTTGGACATTTTCAAACGCTATAAACTTAAACACACTAACACCAAGAGAGCTGAAATTTGGTCCGGATGTACACCAGTCATGGGTGATCCAAAGTTATCAAAATGGTCAGCAACAGTCTGACTGTGTGGCCATGGCGACCAATGGAAAGCGGCCATTTTGAATATGATTCATATTTTGGACGAGGTTGTCATTTTTGGACATTTTCAAAAGCTATAAACTTAAACACACTAACACCGAGAGAGCTGAAATTTGGCCAGGATGTACTTCAGTCATGGGTGATCCAAAGTTATCAAAACGCTGAGGGCATGGAAATGGCAACCCATGGAATGCGGCCATTTTGAATGCCTGGCCACGAAACAGGAAATGCTGTCTAAATAGCCTGTACATGCTCCAAACTGCTTGAAACTTTACATGTGTGATCAGAGTCTGGCCCCAATCACATCCATAGGTCGATATACACTCACAGTCATAGTGGCACCTGGCGGCCATTTTGAATGCCTCGCCACGAAACAGGAAGTGCTGTCTAACTAGCCTGTACATGCTCCAATCTGTCTCAAAATTTACATTTGTGACCATAGTCCAGCAACAATCACATCCATAGGTCGATATACACTCACAGTCATAGCGGCACTTGGCGGCCATTTTGAATGCCTTGCCACGAAACAACAAGTGCTGTCTAAACTAGCCTGTACATGCTCCAATCTGTCTCAAATTTTACAAGTGTCATCAGAGTCTGATCACAGTCACATACATAGGCTGTTATACCCTGACTGTCATAGTGCCACCTGGCGGTCATTTTGAATGTCTCGCCACGAAACAGGAAGCGCTGTCTAACTAGCCTTTACATGCTCCAATCAGTCTCAAATTTTACAAGTGTCATCAGAGTCCAGTCCTAATCATATCCACGTGACACCTGGCATCAATTTTGGATTTCTCGCCATGAAACAGGAAGTGCTCTCTAACAAGCCTGTACATGCACCAATCCATCTGAAACTTTACATGTATGATCAGAGTCCGGTCACAGTCACATACATAGACCGATATACACTGACAGTCATAGTGCCACCTGGTGGCCATTTTGGATGTTGTACCATGAAACAGGAAGTGATGTTTAACTTGCCTGTACATGCACCAATCTGCCTCAAATTTTACATTTGTGACCATAGTCCAGCAACAATCACATCCATAGGTGACGATTGTGACAGGAGGCGCTCTGTCAGATAATCAGGTCACCTCATTGATGAAACCACAACATTTCAGACATACAGGACAGGAACTGAAACTAAAGTACTGATCTCATTGCACTGGTATTGTCTGATATCAGTACCAATGCTGGTATTGATATTATCGATATCTGATCAATATGCCCACCACTACTGTTGACACTGTGTATACTGTAGCCTTAGCAGCACTGCACATCTAAGCACCAAATAGTCCAATCAAAGCTTTCAATCAACATTAAAAGGAAATGTGACTAAAGATTTTTTTTTCATTTTGACCTTTTTTTATTTTGCAATGTGTTCTCATAGCATTTTTTAAAAATATTTTTTCACAAATTTGTTGAAATTTAAAAACACTGAAGTCTTGTTGATAAAAATTATTTTGATCTTTGCTGTGATTTCAAATTGTGGTCAGATGCCTCATATTTGCTTTAATAACCCTTCAGATGTAGCTTACATGTGGCTGGATACAGAGCACAACAACATATTTTACATGAAATGAATTAAAGTAACATCATGAATGTGTCCAAATAAATTCAGCAACACCATTATTTTTAATAGGAATTACACAAGAGTGGCATATACGCTGAATAAAAAAATAAATAAATAAAACTTACCTACTCAGTTAAAATTAAGTATTTTGACTTCAACCATCTGCTTGTTTAAAAGTAGAAAAAACAAAAACACACATAACAAAACAACAGAAAAAACAACAGAAAACCTATGCATAATATTTTAATAATGAAAAACACTAAACATTGACAGCACAAAACAATTCAGTTCATACATTTCAACTGCTTAGTCTTTTATCAATCATACTTTTTCCTTGACTCTTGATTAACATGTTTCCCCTCTGCCTTGTATGATATTGTGTGCCATGGCCTTTACCAAGCTTAATTTTCTCTCCTCTCTGTCTGCCTCTTTAGCTTGGTCAGTGGTCCAAAGTGGCTTGTAATCCTTGGTCTCTAAAGTTCAGTAAATTACCACATACCAAAAACAGCCGACTCAATAACGAGGAGATTATCAGGACTTCTGACGATGTAAGCAGCAGCAGGAGCAGCTGCTGCAGCTTGGGGATACAATACAATACAGTAAATTTGGTTGGAGGCCAATCACTGAATGCAGGGAATTTCACAGCTTGAACTTTTCCCAAAGACCCTTTCCACTATATCAAACTGTTCACATGCAGCAGAGTAGCCAGGGACAGTGATGGTGCTCTGTAAGGAGGTGTTAAGGCAGCCTGTAACAATAAAGTCCCCCCCCCCCCCCCCCCCCCCACACACACACACACACACACACACACACACTAAAATACAATTCAGCTCAGCCTGACAGAGCTGAGTGATTTATTTCTGATCTGTAACCAGCCAAGACATGATTGACAGACTGACGATTATTATTCTTTTGAAACAGAAGTCTCACTCCTTCCTGCATCAGATCATCCTGATGAGCTTGCAACTGCTCTGCCATAGACTTTGATGTTTGTTTAGGATTTAAAGTGGAAAATGTCAAAATTACTGCTCTATAAAACTGTCAAATTTTAACAGCTGGTCTCTTAGTAAAAACTTCCACTACTATTCAAAATATTGATGTCATTTAGAAATGTCCTTATTTTTGAAAGAAAATTATTTTTTTTCCAATGAAGATAACTAGATAAATTAATCTGAAATACAGTCTAGACATTGTTCATTTAGTAAATGACTGTTATACCTGGAAACGGCTGATTTTTCAAGGAATATCTACATTTGGTAGATTTGGCACAGAGGCCCATTTCCAGTAACCATCACTCCTGGGTTCTAATGGTACATTGTGTTAGCTAATTATGTTGAAAAGCTAATCGATGATTAGAAAACCCTTGTGAAATTATGTTCACACATGAATAAAAATGTGAGTTTTCATGGAAAACGTGAAATGGCCTGGGTGACTCCAAACTTTTCAATGGAAGTGTGACATTACCTAAATGTTAACTATTTAGGTGATGACAAGTTTTTCACACTGTTAGGGAGTTGAGATGCTTCAATCTGACCCTTCGTTCAACTTCAAATAGCAGTACTACTCATCAGATATCATCAAATCAACAGTCTGGTTTGCTGAATGGTCCAGTTTCTGATTGCCATGCTCTTGTCAATTGATAGTGAACTATTTCCAGGCAAATATCTTCGCTTGCACAAACTGAACTTGCAAGATGTAGATTTTTTTTTGCAAGGCTTGAAGTTTGTACAAAGATGGAATCAAAGGCAGTGAACCAGAAAAAGAAATAAAATAGTCTTTTGCCCAAGCCAGCCACACCGGAGTGAAGACAGACAGTAGGCCTGTTCTCATCAGTTGCACTGCAAAGTCCAACACCCGTGCAGACCCCAAGTGATCAATAGAGCAGTTTCCAAAGGATGATCACATCTTACATTAGTAGCAGTAAAAGATAGATATTACATTCTGGTAGACACAATACTGAAAAATGCAGCTGAATGAATGCTGTTACAGGGACAGTCAGAGAACCCAGGCACAGACAAAGAAACTGGGAGACAGGAGGAATATAGGAAAGGGCTTTATTTAAACCAAACCAAGAACTAAAACCAATACAGAGAAGGGAAATCTGAACTGAACCGAGGGGGAAACTAAACCAAACAGACTATCCAACAATCTTAAACACAAAATTATATTTTGTCTAATGAACAAAATGGCAGAAAAATCAGTAATAGAAAATTACTTACAAAAGTGGGAAAAAGTGGCCAGGCAAGAGAGAACTGAGACCAACCAAATCTAAAGGTAGTGTCTACAGATACGGACCCGTACCCGTAGCCTGTGGCCTACGGATACGGCACTTCCCCTTATCATAAATCTTAATGAGACGCACATGAATATTAATGAGCCGGCTGATGAACGCGCTTTGTGATTGGCTGGTAATCCGACGTGCATAAATATTAATGAGCCGGCTTGGTAATCCGAGTGATGAAGGCGCTTCCGTGATTCGAGGTGAATCTGCGTGCCGAGCCTGTCGTGTCAGTCATCCGTTGTTCTCTTTTCTATCATGCATAATGTCTTATAAATATAATTATCTGACTTTTTCACGGACAGCGATTTGGGGGTTGAAATCAGCACTACTATTAAAAATAGCAAAACTTTTTATTCACGTGATCCTGTTCTAATAAAGCACAAACAGCAAACAAAACAAATGGCAGAACTAACAGCCAGCAAACTACAAGTATTTTTTTACCTTCAAAAGTAGCGACAGACTATTACATTTTAAGAACCTAAACAAAACCCTGACGTATTTTCTACGTCTGTCAACACAGACACTGCACGTCAGTCACTTTAATGTTAGCGGACTCTGTTGAATGGCTAAGTTACATAACCACAAACAAATCTCACAATATCACAGTAAATCGAGTTTGTGGGTTTTTTTTTATTCATGCCGAATTAAAGAGCTGCTCCTCACCATTCACGAGTGTTTGTTTCATATTCGACATCCTTAACTTTATCTTGTAAATTAGCGTCCGAAATTAAATGGGAACATTTGCAATGGAGTTCGTCAGCCGCTTCCACCACTGAACGCGGTAAACTAATTAATAGGAACTGGACTTCAAACAATTTAGACATGGCGTCTAAAAGCGTAAAAACTGCAATGTCTAAAGTGTGAGAGGAGACGGTGTATTTTTGGTTAAATTATACAATGTTCACCGTCAGAGTCATTCATATAAACTGCCTGTAATGTGCAGCAAATAGTAGTTAACCGGCGCCAGCTCTTCAGTGACCTTAACGGTCCGTACCTCTAGTACAGATGCTACGGGTACGGGTCCGTACCTCTAGTACAGATGCTGCAGGTACGGACCCGTACCTGTAGCATCAACCAAATCTAAATGCTAAAGGGGTATAATTACTAAGTCTACTAAATATGTAAATTAACACGACATAATCGAAGGAAACCAGTGTGACTAAACTAAGGATATATTAATGAACCAGGGAATACTCACAAAACGGGGGAACCAGAATCGGTAAATCCAGGATCAGAGTAGAGCTGGAGCGGAGGTGGCGGCAGACAACACAGGTTCGGGAAATGGCAGGCTTGAAATGGAGATGGGACTGGCGGGAATACAGGGTGTGAAAATATTCCAAGCAGGGCTATGGCAGTCTGGAGGCAATACAGGGAGCGGCAGGAATCCAAAGGATGAGCTGAGTCCATATGAAGATCTGACAGTCTAGAGATGAAGCAGGGAACGGTGGGAGAACTGAGTCCATGAGAGGATCTATAGTCTATGATCTGGTAGGGAGTGACTGAACAAACCAGGTTTATAAAGCAGGAGGTGATATTGTGAGCAGGTGTGCAATTACTGCAACTGTCTCCACTTGCTGCAAACAACAGTGCAGGCAGCTCAGGAGATACAGAGGAGCAAAGAGAGACAGGAGAGACAGAGAAGGAGGGAGAGGAGAAGACAGACAGACAGAGGCAGACAAAGGGAGCCAGAGGAACAGACAATTTAAAACAGAGAGACAGATGCAAAGGGACATAGAGGGAGAAGGAGAAAGAACAGAGGCTGGAGCAGGGATCATAACAAATGCAGTGTACACTGTCAACACTCTAATTTGACTTGAAAGCATATATTTGCAGTAGAAACGAAAGCTATGCAACACAGACAGGCCTTTGTTAAAATAAATGCTGTGCACAAACCCAGATGTAGATCAGACTGAATTTTACCACAGACCTGTGTGAAGTGTGTGGGTGAGTGTGAGCATGATGCAATCTGCTCCAAGTAATCACTGGAGCACTTTCCCCAGCAAAAGAGTGATTAAGAATCCTTTTGTGCAATGGTGACCACTTGAGATGTAGCTTCTAGATTTTCTGGGAACTGCTTCCTTTCAGATTCTGCGATTTAAAACTTAATTTCATGCCTTTCCAAAATAATAGACCCCTGAGTTTGTGCAGCATATAAATCTCCACCCCCCTCTCTTATTGGCCCCTCAGGTATGCACTTAGAGAGAGGTCTGTCAGGTAGGAGAGAATTCTCCACAAATGTAGCTTTAATAAAATGTTGAGAGATGATGCAGTATCCAAGGGAACTTTACTTTTTAATTAATATTACTAACAGTAACAACAAGGATAGACATGAGAATATTGGTTAGATTTGCAGATACTGAATGTCCCCAGAGGATGAATCTCAGTGATTTTAGGGATCCCCTGAATTTTCCTCAGCCACCACCAGCACCTTATTTTTGTTTAGAGAGAAATCTCTCCCCAACTATTAGCCAGACTGTCATGCAATATTGCATGTATATGCTTCCCTCAGAATGCACTATGAAAAAATGAGTGATCACACAATCAACATTTTAAATTTGTTTTTGTTTATGGGAGCCCAGATAGCTCAACTGGTTGAGTGTGCGACCCATATATGCAGCGGCCTCGGTTCAGTTCCAACTCATGGCCCTTTACTGCATGTCTTTTCTCTGCTTTCCTATCTGTCTCTATAAAGCCAAAAAATGTTCTTTTTACTTATTCAGTACTGTATGACAAAATTCCTACAAAATAATGAGCATCGGGTAACTGAGTGAACATTGGTAAATATTTGCACACTAACAATGACACAATGATGACCATGAGAAACATTTTTAACCCTTAGATCTACAAGTGATTGGATCCCACACTCTTGCATTAGTGGGTCAAAAATGACCCGTATAAGAATCAATGTGTTTTTATGTAATTTTTGTCATTTCAGTTAAGAAAATTAATTTGTATTATTGTTTGTGTCATATTTTTTGTCCACACAAGAATGATTTCATGTTTGAAATATGTTTATTTTTCACTTTGTAACAGATTTTGAACTGAAAAAGAAGATTCCACAGCAGCAATAGAAGAATGTCAGCATCCATTTTGTTGACCTTAGTAATACAATTATTACAACTGATGACACTGCTATCGTGACCTGTATCAGAAATGGACATGAAGCTGAATACAGAGATCTGATAAGAGCCTTTAGTGACTGGAGCCACAAAACTGCCTGCTACTCAACGCCTCAAAGACAAAGGAAATGATCATAGATTTCTGCAGATCCAAACCCCCTCTTCAGCCAGTGAACACTTGTGGCGTGGACATCGAGATGGTGACATCATATAAATATTTAGGTGTCCACCTTGATGATAAGTTGGACTGATCTACAAACGTTGACTTCATCTACAAAAAGGGCCAGGGCCGACTTTATTGCCTCAGAAGACTTCGATCTTTAGACATCTGCAGTAAGATGCTGCAGATGTTTTATCAGTCTGTGGTAGCAAGTGTCCTGTTTTATTCTGCAGTCTGCTGGGGAGGCAGTATAAAGAACAAGGATGCAAGGTGTCTGAACAAACTGATTAAAAAAGCTGGCTCTGTGGTTGGAATCAGATTGAACACATTGGAGGATGAGGTGGAGAGACGGGCATTGAGCAAGACGGAGGCCATTCTGAAAAACATGGATCATCCACTTCACATCTGCCTCAGTGAACAACAGAACATCAGTGGACGGCTCCTATCCCTGAGCTGCAGGACTGAAAGATTTAGGAAATCTTTCTTGCCATCAGCAGTCAGGCTATTCAATTCAAAACTAAACAGATAAGATTGCTGACAATTGAATTTCCCTTCGGGGATGAATAAAATGATTCTATTCTATATGTAACCCGGTTGAAAAAAACAAAAACAAAAACAAAAACAAGAAGCACTCACTTCATTTGTTTTATTATTTCGTTTATGTATTTATTTTAATGTCAAATGCATAGTTTATGAAAAAAAAGTGTTTATAAGTAACAAATAATTATGTTGAATTCTGTATGTATGAATGGTACCCAGTGTTGGGCAGTAACGTCACTACAAATAGCGTCGTTAGTAGTTTAACTACATTTTTCTGTAACGACGTGGTAGCGTCGTTGTTTACAAAATCAAAAAACGTTTCAACAGCTTAGCTAATCTTTTGGTCATGTAGCGCGGTAGCGAACGCAAAAAGCTACATTTTAAAATGATGAATGTTGAACTGCTTGAAGCGGAGCTTTCTGCTCTGCTGCAGTCTCATCTCACACTTTTAAGGATCAGATAGTGACATCCTCTCCAAACGCCGACATGTCTGTGTCGACCAATAGAAGCGGAGGAACTGTTGATGTCGTCATTCAACAATCCCTTCCTGCGACTTCACTGGATCCACACACACAGACGCTCGCTTCAGTTCACTGAGAGATGGCAGAGAAGGAGTCAGAGTCACCGTGGCCCTACCTAAATAGTTATCAGTTTTTGTGAAAAAACGGAGAAAAGTTGTTTTCAGATGCCTACTGTGCCAGCCCAAGGCGAAGTTTCTGTCAACTTCAAAGACGTCAAATACAAATCAGAGAACCCATATACAGGTGACTACCGAATATGCACAACCAGCAGCAGTTAGCTAACCACCACATGTCAACCGCAGTATAAGATGCACACACAAACGAGCTACTTTTCAACATCTAAAATTCGCGTGGCAGTAAATTAATTAAATTAAGCGTAAGGTTGTGGTGGCAGTGTGTGAATATGTATAAATTGGGGGATTAAATAAACTGATACATATAGGAGGGAAGAGGTATGGGAGAAAACGAGGTAACAGTAAAACCAAAATCTGTCTTCTTCAGTATTACTGTTAACACTAATGAGCAAATGGCTGAAAAAAATAACAGAAAGGGAAACAAAAGTGATGGCATAAATGATTAAATATCTTAATCTTACACTCAAGACCAAAATTGAGTTAAGTAGTAGTGGATACAGCACTTTGGGAAAGCATTGAATGATTTTACATAGATATTAGACTTAAGAAATAAAACTTGATTTAATACCCAACGTGAATACCCAAATTATGTATAAAATTGTCTTACTATAATATTGCTTACTTTATATGGAAATGATATCAAATGTAACCTATTATACCCTCCAATGTAAGTGGTGTGTTAATATAAGCTACTGCAACTTAATTATCAGATACATTATGTCTGCAATACAAACTAAAAAGAAAATCAAAACAATGATTTCTAATGTAAAAGGTTGATTCATTTTAAATATAGCTCCACATATTCCTCAGTGTATCAATTTACTAAGTTTGGAGCACTGAGAACAAAAATGATGGTTTAATAATAAACAAGTCAGCATTTTCTTGTCTCCGTTTGACTGACTTCATTAGTCCCTGAAATTTTTTGGTAAGAAAAAAAAGTAACTTGAATGTATTAAGCTACTTTGGCCGTATTGCTGTAGCTTAGCTTGCTACATTTCTGTGGGTCATAGCTTCAGTGTAGTGAAGCTTGATTTAACACAGAGTAGCTGGTAGCTTAGCTCATTACAGTTTCCAAGTAGCTTGCCCAACACTGATGGTACCATTAGTCACCGTGTGTGAAAGGTCGAGCGGATGCGGAAGTGAAAAAAAAGAGAGAGGGAGAGAAGAGAGACAGGTGGAGTGCGGGGCAGAAGACGGACGGATGAGAAAAAGAAAATAGAACTGTATGGGCAAGAAGTGGAGGAGAAACGGACACAAAGAACACACGGACAGTGAGTCTAACAGCGACCGTTCATCCAGTGTTGCAGTTTATTTTTCCAGTTGGAGGAGGAGACGTTGGAAAAACGTTTCCACAACCGGAGCAGCTAAAGCTAACGTAGCACACGCTAGCCACCTGGTGGTTTTACTCACGTGAGCTCCCACAGCGCGTGCATCAGGGAGACCGGCCAGTTTGCTGCGACCGGACTACGCCACGGAGGTGTTGTTTACTGCAGACACCGCGACGCCGCAGAGGTTTCGTCTACTGCCGAGGACGCCGCAGAGGTCTCGTCTATCGCCGCCGCCACCGAGGTTTCGTCTACTGCCGAGGACGCCGCAGAGGTCTCGTCTATCGCCGCCGCCACTGAGGTTTCGTTTACTGGCGACGAAGCGACGCCGCAGAGGTCGCGTCTATCGCCGCCGGCCCGGAGGTTTCGTCTACCGACGTCGCCGCTGACACCGCCATCATCTCCAGTCTCTTCAGCGACGTCAACGGAGCTCCTTCAGTGAGTGTGTGTGTGAGTGTGTTTTTTTTATATAGCGCTAAACAGTGTTGCACTGCTCATGAGTGAAGAAAACAGGCCTGCAACGGTTTTGACATAAGGGTACCCATTTTATTTTTTTGGTTTTGTTTAATTTTCATGATTTGAACATCATAAAGGACAAAAGTACATTCGAGTGCCATTCTGACGGAAAGTTAAGAGGATCAGACTGTGGTTTAAAACCAAAAGTGCCTAGTATTGCGTTTGAATAATATTAGTGAATTATTATTTTCCTTGTTTTTTTATTTTTCATATACTTGTATATATTTAATTGCATTTACCACAGTAAATAATCAAATGCTTACTTGGTGTTTCTTTGACAGTGTTTGAGTTCCTCTTAGAGAGTGCTTTAGAACGTTAACAATTCACTCAAAGGGTATCCATATTATACATAAGAACAGTCAAGTATTAGAGCAGAGTTCACTAGTTAGAAAAACACTAGCACATCAACCTTTGTTACGTATAGGCATTAATTTACCATTGGATAGTTGGAAAAAAGAACTTGGGGAGCGCACCTTATAAAAAGGCTTGGGGTCGAGAGGGCGCTACATAAAATGGAGGCACCGCTGGGATGGGTTAATTAATGTTGTAACAAGTGATTGGTGACTGTAATTCTGTGGTTTGTTATATTTTTTTGTGTATGTAGGAGCTATTCAATATTAAGTCAGTTCATTGAAATTAAAAGTAGCTTAAAATGGAGACTCGCACTAACAACGCTGACCTGGTAAAAGAGCTCAGACAATGGTGTCGTGGAGAAGGGTTAGATGAGAAACACTCTCTGATGGTCTTAGTTCCTGAGGGAGTTGAGGTTTCTAAGATTGAGCAGACCCTGGAGACTATTAAAGCTTTGGGGCGGGTTCGTGTAAGAGGGCGCACGTTTAACCAAACGCATAACCTCTTGTCTGTTCTCTGTGAGTGCAGAGGGGCAGTGGACTCCCAACGAGTTCCTTCAGAAGTGTTGCCAGAAGGTGAAACTAAAGGCTGG
Organism: Acanthochromis polyacanthus; assembly: GCF_021347895.1. Lineage (NCBI taxonomy): Eukaryota > Metazoa > Chordata > Actinopteri > Pomacentridae > Acanthochromis > Acanthochromis polyacanthus. Next base: position 31,261,443 of record NC_067114.1, on the reverse strand, counting down.
AGCCTGGTCATTGTGTCTGTTAAAGCCGAGGTGGTTAGTGAGTCGCAAGGGGCATCAGAGGCTTCTGGTATTGCAACATCTGGTGGTTCGGCAGAGTCCATAATCCGTGCTGTAGGGGATCTGCTAGCCAAGGTGGAGAAACCGTCTGGGGAAGGTAGTGGTTACCGCCGTCTGCGACTGTTTTCTGGAACTTTGCCCATCCCTGCTGGGGAAGAGGCATTAGATCACTGGTTGGAGCATGCATGCCTTATGGTTGAAGAAAGTGACTGCTCTGCTAAAGAGAAAAGGCGACGCATTATGGAGAGTCTCAAAGGTCCTGCTTTGGGTATAGTGAAAGCTGCCCGGAACGCCGACCCTGAGGTGAGTCCATCCCAGTGTTTAGACGCCATTGAGAGTGCATTTGGGTCAGCTGAGTCCGGTGAGGATTTGTATTTCACTTTTAGGTTGTTGCAACAGCAACCCAAGGAAAAGTTGTCTGATTTCTTGAAACGGCTAGAGTTGTCTCTATCCAGACTTGTTCGCAGGGGAGGTCTTCCAGCTGACCGAGCAGATCGGGCTCGGGTGGAGCAACTCCTCAGAGGTGCTGTACACTCTGATCTAATGTTGGTTCAGCTCAAGTTGAGGGAGCGTAGGGAACGTCCACCATCTTTCTTGGAGCTCTTGAGCGAAGTCCGCAGCGAAGAAGAATATGAGTCCTCTCGCATGAAACTGAACTCGTCTGTGCGGCGGGTACAAGTCAATGCAGATGCTGATGGTAGAGAAAGGGAAATTCACAGTCTAAAGTGCGATATTAAAGAACTGAAAGCAATGGTTACTGCTATGACGGCTACAAATAGCCAAGCCACTGCCAGTAAAAAAGAACATGAGCTAAGGGAGAATGAGCTTGTCCCTGAGACACGTGTTGACCCTGAAATTATTGCTCTGAAAAAACAAGTAAGTAGATTGCAAAACCAGTTGACAACAAAGAAGCAAGAGAGTACATGATGCCTCCGCTGCAGCTTTAAAATAGAACCAGTGCAACGGGCTCAAAATGAGAGCCGACAGCAAACATTTATCGACCTAGATGGAAATTTCTGTTATCGCTGTGGTGAGAGTGGCCACTATTCTGCTAAATGTAGAAATCCAGAAAACCAATCCAAAGTCATTCAGAAGTTGATCAGGTCCTTGAAAAAAGCTAAACAGGGTGAGCCAGCTCCGTCAGCTAGCATAGCCCACCAACTGTGCAGCTAAGAAAAGTGAAGTGACTGTTTTGAAACCCGACCTTCCGAAGGGATTGATTGGACTTCTTCCATCGTTCCCATTAAGATCAATGGTCAACAGTGTGACGCTCTCCTTGATAGTGGCTCCCAGGTCACAATCATTTTCGAACAATGGTACAAGCGTCACTTACCTCATGTGGTTATCCAGCCAGTGTCCGGATTGGCTATATGGGTGATTCTCACGAAATTAGATTCATGAGGTGTCATGAGCATTTTATGAATAAGTTGATGCTATCAAAATAATAAGGATACATTATCAACACATCTTTATATACTATTTTGCTCATGATATTAAATGACCATCATTAATACAAATTTTATTGTTTTTTCACTTTTAGGCGAAATTCTCATTACCGCAACGTGTCCATAACTAGATTTGGTTCTATGAGATCGAAATACTATTAATTAAGAAAGATAAAAAGAATAAACTTTAATGCATGTTATACTATAAACAGTTACAGTGAAGAAGCATGTAGAATTTGGTAATTAGTGGCAATGTAGTGAAATATAAGGAATAGAAATGTGTCCAAGACGAATTTCTCATTCTCCGCAACAAATTTCAATCATTGTTTAAGTCCTCAAGGAACTTACATTGCAAGGAATTTTGTTGGATGGGACAGTACTGACTGTAACACTCAAGATGGCTACCAGGTAAGGAGTTCATTTGCTATCTCTCCAGATAAAGTTAAAAGTTGATTGTAATAGTGCCTCCACGACTTTTTAGTTCTCATTACCGAAACATTAAGTTTTGAAGTTTTGAAAAGAATTGCCGTTTTATTTTTTTATCCGTATATACCCTATTTTGGTCTAAAAACAAACAGCTAAGAAAGTTTAGCTAGCCCACATGGTGCTTCCACAGTTAGCATAAAACGTTACAGTCACTCATCCACCGCAACACCATTATCATTCACCGCAACAATTGAGGGCCTGTTGCGGTGGAGAGACTCAATGTTTCGGTGATGAGAAACAGACTAATAAAGGAGGGAAATGTATAATATCTCTTGTTCATTTCCATATATAACATGATATTTATCACATTTAACACTTTTTGAACAGATTGTGTTAATAAGTCAGCTATTACAACCCAGTCAGCAGGGGTCACTAATTATACAGTTTCATTTAATGCTTCCACAAAAAATGTGTGGATGCAGGACAGGCAACCTACTATAATTTGTCTGATTAGTTTTGCAGTAGTACAATCTCTGTCTATCTTTTCTGTATTTCTATCTTTTTAATGAAATGTTACATAAGAATGGTATTTTGTTAGCCTAGCCGGCTAGACAACCACGGCAACGAATTTATTCTCTGCCAGGGTGGGTTAGTTACCCTCCATAAGGCTCGAGGTTGGATTCTCCTAAAACTGGCCGGACGAATCACCATGAAGTGTAGAGTCAGAAGGCGGGTGTAACCAAGTGACGACAGAGGTGCGACGATTCTGACAGAAACAACAGGCGCACAATAAACAGTTAGCTTTGGCCCCAGCCCTTAAAGATCTGAAGCTAAAATTCAACTTGAAAGATAACAAGGACGGCACTGAAGTGTTTCATTGAGAAGACAGACGTATTTGGACTTATGCCAACGGATATGGCAAATCCTTAATATACCAGTTGGCTCCGGTGGTTGGGAAGCTAATGGGACTTAGTCACAATCCGGCGCTCTAGGAACTACGTCAGCCTATTCATTGCGTTGATTGGTTGTATACCTACCCAATTGCTGCAGAGTGATTTGATAGACAACCTTTTAGCCCGACTCCCTCCCTGTCGAGCATGCCTAGACCCTTGTGCCTTCAGAACATGGGGTCTAGCGCGGCTAGGCTAGTATTTTGTTGCAGGCAAGCTTCAGTTGAAAAGAAGAGGGCATCAGCTAAAGAGAGGCTGGCAAAGCATAGGGCAGCCATTTACAGCGATCAATTTCACATGAAGAGTACAAAGAAAAGAGAGAGAGAGAGGTTAGGGTGATTATGGGGAAAATATAACTTGGGTTAAGTTGACCAACACTTGTACCCTCACTCTCCCACAGACACACATTCAAACACTGTACACAATACACACAGACATGCATGTACAAAACTTGTGCACATACATACTGATGTTGACATGCAAACGTGAAGCACCCACATGAGACACTCTGTCAGACAAACACACATCACACACAGACATACATGTCCACACACTCAGGCACACACAATTTTGTTTTTTGAATTCCATCCTAACAGCTGACATCAACAAAACCAGGAGTCATCAACACACGGGAAGTGTCTTGCTTTTGTGGGGAAAACTGCATGTGCTTTCCTTCAGTGTGCCATGTGCTCTCTGAGGGAGGAGAAGAGGAACCCGACAGCACCAAGGCCACCATTGAGGTTGGACAATGGGTCCTGGCGAGTATGATGGTGACTTGTTCCCTGGTACAGTCACACAGGTGAATTACATTCAAGATTTCTGTTAATATGTCTATCCACTTACATTATTATATGCTTTAAAGACAAAATTGTAGAGACATAAAAATATTTCTTTAAACAGATTGCTGAAGAGCAGTACGAAGTCGACACCATGACTCGTATTGGGGAAAACCGCTTCTATGTCCGAGCATCAGATATCCAGGAGAGAGTCTGGTACTATCGTCAGGACATATGGGACATAATCCCAGAACCCCTTCCTGCAGTCCTCTGCTAGACATTTCTGTGTCCTACCAGACATATGGGCAAAACACAAAAAACGCTAATGAATGAGTTACAGGTGGGAAGGAAAAGTGATTGGTAAAAGCAGTTGTTCCAGTTAATGTTTAAGTTGTTTGACCAACTTGTTCATAAATATTTTAGTTGCTGCTTCAAATTAAAATTCTTCACATGAAATCATTCTCAGAAATAGATGTGTTTGATAGAATGTCAGGACTAGTGCTACAGTGTTGACTACAAGACATAATTGTTTATTAATTAAGATTGTATATTGTACTGTGATGTTTAGGAGAAAATTAAATACTGTTTATGAAATAAATATTCTTTTAAAAATGGTATGTGTTTGATTGTCAAATATGGTTAAGTATTAGAACCATTGTCTCATTTCCGAAATATTGTTCCTCATTACCGACATAGCATTCTCATTACCGCAACATGGACTTTTTTTATGAATTCAGTAATAATTTTATTGTGATGGTTTGTTTAAAATGTATAAACATATTATAAAACACTTCTTATTTCATGCCTGCTATATGTAAAATGTGTGTGTTATCTTTTAACAAAGCAATTCAATAAATAAAGTGTAAATCGTTACAAATGTTTCGGTAATGAATATTTAAGGAAATTACACAAAATAAAAAAATGAAAATTAATCTCTACAGAGTTATGCATAGCTTGAGCATGAGTAATGAGGCTATACTTTAACATTGCCAAAAATTCACATTTTTAGCCATATAATTAATGTAATGTTATGTTGCGGTAATTGAGATTTTTTTACGGACTTCATCTAAAAAATGTAAATAAACATACAAAAAATATTAAAAAAATCTTCTAAAAATATGTTTTATAGTTAGTTCAGACCATAATAGTGCA